>NC_084481.1:2133712-2436742 GCF_030035675.1 Rhineura floridana | reverse complement strand
TCACTAGAAAACACAATAATGCTGGGAAAAACAGAAGGGAGTAGACAAAGAGGAAGGCCAGAGAGAAGTGGATTGATTCTATAAAGGGGACCACAGACCTGAACTTACATTATCTGAACAGGGTGGTTCATGACAGGTGCTCTTGGAGGTCACTGATTAATGGGGTCGCCATAAGGCCTAACTGACTTGAAGGCACATAACAACAAACCTCTCAGTCCTTAACATCAGTGGAATTATGAGAGAGGATGAAAAGATCAATGAATTGAAAAGCTGGACTTGGTTGGACTTCAGTCTGGTGAAAATAGGATTTATTTGTAAGTTGAGAATGCTTCCAAATTTGAAATATGAGATTTGTTTGGAAGTGTAAATGATGACCAAAACAAACATCCCAGGATGAAAGAAACTTTATGTGAGAGTATTCAAATAAGGTTTTCTCACTTGTTTCGGTACAGCATCCAAAAGCTCTCCAGATAACATTTGTGAAGGACTGTGAGCGTGAATACCAAGCAGCACATACATGGTATATATTCACATACATTGCTAGGATATGGAACATACTCATGAATACTTCCCATATTGAAAAGTTTCTAAAACTTGTTCACAAATTTGGCAAACAAATAGTGGCCTGGTTCACACATCACATTGAAACATAGTTTTAAACAGGTGGGGATGGTGAATGGAAAGTGGCTGGTGGGCTGGATCCAGACCCCCACATTTCCTGTAGGAAGATGGAACTGCCCATTTCTCAATCATCTGACACCTCTATGAAATCAGGTAATCTAACTTCAAAGGAAAGAATTGGAAATGTAGTAAGCGTGCTCCCAGTTTTTCCTTTGCAGGGGTTGCTTGAGTTCAAGCCACAGCTGTAAAGAAAGATCCTTCACATCCCTGGCTTGACTTATACCTGGAAGTGCAAAAGGAGAATTGGAAGCTCACTCAAAGCATGCCTCTGGTTGTAGCCAAAAGTTGATTTTTGAATTGGGTGCCTTTTTCTGTCCGTACAGGACTGCTTGAGTAGGAAAAGAGGAAGACCAAACAAGAAATTGATTGATTCCATAAAGGAAGCCATGGACCTGAACTTACAAGATCTGAACAGGGTGGTTTATAACAGATACTATTGGGGGTCGCCATAAGTCGTAATCGACTTGAAGGCACATAACAGCAACAAAACAGGACTGCTTAACATTTGGTTTTCCATCCTGGTCATGACTGTACTAAAGATTTAATTATTGCGTTTTATTGCTGAGGGTTGTGAACAACTTAGTCCATGTAGACTGCTTGTGTTAATTCTAGTATTACAAAGTGTTTTACATGGAAAATTGAATATTGACACATTTCATAAATCTTAATAGTGTTCTTCTGCATATTGCCTTTAGGAAGAATTCTCTTGTTTACAGTTGCATATGGATAATAAGCACAGAAGTGACGTAGAGTTGTTAAGGTCTTCGCTCTCGCTTCAGTACCAAGAGAGCCTAATGAAGATGAAGATGGATCTCTCGGATAGATACACTTCTGAAATTGAGCAACTGAAAAGAAAGCATTGTTTGGGTCTTGAACAGCTCCGTGCCACAATGTCAGAAGAGCACCTCAAAGGTAAGATGTTACATCTAATGAATAAATAGTTTCCCACATTACATTTACATGGAAAAGCTTGCTTACTGGTATAAACTAGTGAAATACATTTGCTTAACATATTGTGTAGCACTGTGTTCTTAAATTTTCTTCCCTTTTGAAATTGGTACAAGGGTTAAGTTCATGCTTGACTGTGCCCAGACTAGCCGTGGGTTTTTCCTAGGCATGAAAGAGCATGCCGAGGAGGCAAGTGAAGACCCTCTCACAGCTTGCTCTACCTGGACTTTCCTCTCTGTCTTTCCCACAGGACTACCATCAACAGTCCTGTGGGAAGGATTCCCATAGAGAAAGGCAGACAAAGAAGACATCAGGACCTGTTGCAGATGGACTTTACCCACGTCACCCCCACAGGGTGATCTGCTATCAGTGGGCTTGTGGAAAGGATTTCAGGAGAGAGGCAGGCAGGTGAAGACTACTTCAGCACCTGCTCCAGCTGGACTGCCCCCCCCCAGCATCATAAATGCTACTATAATTTAGTTTGGCATGTGTCTCAAGCTTTTAATCCCAAAGATTGGGGATCCTAGTGTCCATAATGTAGTAATAACAATAAAAATTGAAAACAGGTGTAACTTACTAAGATTACCTGTTCCCTTGTTTTAATAATTAAATTCCACTGAAAGCATGAGAGATTCATAAAACATTCACAAGGCCTCCTCAGTGTGATGTGCTTGAAATTTTGGTTAGGTGCTGTTAGCCCTAATTTCCTTCCTCATAGGGATCTTAGCAGTTTCCTAATGTTCTGTTTCTGCTCAACTGTCTGTGTGTTATGCAAAAGGATAGTACTCTCAGATTGACTTTCATTCATGAGCAAACACTGAGACTGGCGCTCTGTAGCTGTTAGAGAAGCAGTTTTTCTTACTGCAGCATTTAAGTTTATTATTAATAAGTCTAATCTGTATGTACTTGTTAGAAGTGATGAAGCACAGTGAACGTTTACTCATTTATATCTTTGGTGTCTCATTGTTATAAGTAATCTTAGTTTTCTTCTGTTTCAGTTACCAAAACTGATGTCAAAATCTCTTTAATATTTAAAATTATTTTCAGAAATTGCTAAACTTCGTCTACAAAGTGCTCAAGATGCTGCACGCCAGGTAGAAGTGGAAGTAGCTGAGCGACTCTTGGTACTGGAAAATGACTACAAAGCTCAACTTAATATTCTTCAGTTTGACATGCAGTCCATTTCTATGCAAAAAGAAGAAATAGAAAAACTGAAGAGAGAAAATACTAAATTCAAGGAAATGAGTGTGTGTCAAGAAAAGCATTTGAAGGAATTAGAACAGGTAAAATATGCAGAGATGCTGAAATACTGTGTTTCTAAGAAATACTGTAATTAAGGGTTATAATAAGAGAGAATAAGCGTACAGACAAAGCATATTTCAAAATATCAATAACATTTATTGTCCATTTTTTAAGTCCAAAGAAACAGTAGTACATTTTATCTCCTATATTTTTTGAAAAATGGATTGTCTGCACACTTATAAATTCGGAGACCTCTTAAGATATCGTAACCAAATTTGGCATGATGGTTTCTGAGCAGGTTTTTTACTACTTTTGGATACCGCCATTTTGAATAAAATGGTGGACTGCACCTTAAAAACTGCACTGATTTGAATATTTTTTAAAATATCATAACCAAATTTGGCATGGTGGTTCCTGAGGTCAAGGAACAGGTTTTTGTCTGTATTTGGATATGACTAGAAGCCATTTTGAAATAAAATGGCTGAGTCAACCTTTCAAAAATTAATGATTTGGACAACTTTTAAGATAGGAACCATCATGCCAAAATGTTTACACTAAGATCAAGGAGCAGGATTTTGTTTGTTTGTATACCATTGGATACCATTTTGAATCAAGATAGTGGGCTCAAATACACTGATTGTCAGTGAGGGTTGCTGTTGGCTTAGGGAACATGCATGGAAAATCCCACTCAGTTCATGGTAAGTTCCAAGCAAGGATGTGTAGGATTGCAGCAAAAAATCACTGACTAATTCTGTTGAATTATGAACAGTGTGGTTTGTGTACATATTTATTTCAAACAATAATTACTCAGTTTCTTAAATGTATGATTCTTATTTTTACTGTGCAATCCTATGTAAGTTTAGGCAGAAGTTCCATAAAGGATGATCACAGAAGCAAAGTGTCCTATCCCTTTCCCTGCAGCTGCCTGCACCCTCCAAAAAACCTCTGTAAAAGGTCAGGGAGCTTCCTGAACAATGTGGGATAGGGTGTGTGGGGGGCTGCTTAGAGAAGGGGGATTTGTCTAAAATTGGGCTGGATTCTAACGTAAGGAAACAAAAGGCAGTTTACAAAATGAAAGTTTTCCATCCTCTTCTCTCTCCTGCTGCCCCACCCCACCCCATATTGTTCAGGAGGGTCTTCCTTGACCCTCTGCAAAGGTTTTTCTGGTGTAGTAGGTGGCTGTGGGGGTAGGGAGGAGGGAAAAGGAAGCTTTGTTTATGTGAGCTTCCTTAAAAGAGCAGTTTTTAGGATGCTTTGGTATTCTTGGAAAAGAACAATGGACTAACCATAAATGTATGCTCTTGTTGCTAGAAGATGGTGTCTAGGGGGTATCCTCCCTCATTCCAGAGGCAGGGCTTATCAGTATTCTTTTAATACTATCCATTCTGATGCAAGGAAGGCTCCTCAGTTTTGGATTATAGTATAAATAAGGCAGGCAAAAAATGAATGTTATACTTTGTGTCTAATTTTTATTTGCAATGTTTCTTGAACCAGTGGAGAAGGAAGACAAGGCTTTCCTCAGGATTCAAACTGAGCCTAACTGAATGCTCTGGGAATCCCAATGAGCAACAAGAGCTCTGTGTAGAGCTGGATATTCTCCATGTATAGATGAGAAGAAACCTTAGTGATAAGTACAAATTCTTATCTCCATCAGCAATGGAGGGTATCCACCGCAGGATGTTCAACAGTAGTACTGATGTCCCTTGCTGTCCAGCATTAAAGGAGAAGAACCTGTTAGATATTATTTATTATTTATTATTTATGTTATTACATTTTAGACCGCCCTATAGCAATAAGCTCCCAGGGCGGTGTACAGCATAATAAAACAGGTTAAAATACAAAAACACAATAAGACATAATTAAAAATTTTCAATTTTAAATTCAAATTTTAAATTTTTTAAAATGCCTGGGCGAAGAGGTAGGTCTTTACCTGGCGCCGAAAAGATAGCAAAGAAGGCGCCAGGCGTATCTCATCAGGGAGGGCGTTCCATAATTCGGGGGCCACCACTGAGAAGGCCCTAGCTCTAGTTATCGTTCTCCGTGCCTCCCTATGCGTTGGGACACGGAGAAGGGCCTTCGACGTCGAGTGCAGCGACCGGGTAGGTACATAGCGGGAGAGGCGTTCCGCCAGGTATTGCGGTCCGATGCCGTTAAGGGCTTTATAGGTAAGAACCAACACTTTGAATCTGGCCCGGAAACATATTGGTAGCCAGTGCAGCTGGGCCAGGACAGGTGTTATATGATCAATTTTTTTTGTCCCAGTAAGAACTCTGGCCGCAGCATTCTGCACCAGCTGAAGTTTCCGAACCATCTTCAAAGGTAACCCTACGTAGAGTGCATTACAGTAGTCCAATCTAGAGGTTACCAGAGCATGGATAACTGTGGCGAGGTTCTCCCTGTCCAGATAGGGTCGTAGTTGGGCTACCAGCGGAAGCTGGTAGAACGCATTCCGTGCCACCGAGGCTACCTGAGCCTCCAGTGACAGGAGCGGATCTAATAAGACCCCCAAACTACGGACCTGCTCCTTTAGGGGGAGTGTAACCCCATCTAGGGCAGGTCGGACATCAACCATCTGGGCAGAGAGCCCCCCCACCAACAGCATCTCAGTCTTGTCAGGATTGAGTCTCAGTTTGTTAGCTCTCATCATATTCTTTTTCCAATGGCTTAACTGGTAGAAGCAAAAGGTCTCCAATTTGTGATCCCTAACAAAAGAAGAGACTGAAGTCTAAATCTCTTCCAAGGGAACCTTGGTACTGAGCTGCTGAGATAGCACTCACTTGCCAAATAAGCCATGATTCTGGAAAAGAAAAGTAACAGCTAAAACTCAGGCTAGGCAGATGCAGATCTTAATTCTGCATTTCCCTATGGTACTTAGAAACCTTCTCATCCATAGAGGACAGGTAGAAGGAAATTATTATTCTTCCCCCCCCCGCCGATATGTCCAAGTTGGGCCCTGTAACAAAATGTTGCAGTGTGGACTGCTTCTTTTCAGAATTTCAGTCACTTCATTTTACCAGTCCCCCCTCCCATAATCAGCCAGGATTCTGTGCTCACTGAGCATGCTCAGTATTCATTGGGCTATTGGGGGGGGGTTGTAGGGATGAGGTGAACACACTTCTGCTCAGTCCCAGCAGCACTAAAATCTTTGTCAAACTATGGAATGGTTCTTTTTTTATATCGATTTCTCTTCTGTCCTTTTTCCAGGCACTCCATTAAATTCCATGTCCTAACATGCAGTTGTTTTCCTTTCAACAAACAATTGACATTCCATAGGTACCAAATCTTCACTGAGCTGTATTTAGAGATTGGACCCTCATACCCCCCAGATGTTTGTATTTCTGCAAACTTCATGGTTTTCCAAGTCTGCTGATATTTCCCTCATGCAGTGCTGTTGTTGTTTTGCCTAAATAAACAATGCCATTTGAAGAATTGGAGTTAGAGTATAGGATAATGATTTCTAAATATGCATGCACTTCTACCTTGTGCCGCTTGCTTTAGGATGTTTAGGCTTGGGGCAAAAAGAATGAAGTAGTGCCTGCTCCAATGTATGAAAAATAGAGTTTATCTTAGGACTGTAGGAGAAATCAGGTTGAAATGCCGTAAAGTTACAAAGCTGTTCTTTGATGGAGAAGGCCCCCAGTTTATAGATCTGTCTTGCAGATGGTGTAGCAGATAGAATCAAGATGTTCAAAATGACATACAAAGCATTACCAAGAATGGATATTCAGGGGACTGTGTCACGCTGCTTCTCTTAACAAATATGTGAATTGGAGCTAAGAAGTTGTTTTTCCTGTTAGGTTGGAACTGAAGAAAGAGACTTGTTTTTGAGGAGTTAGAATATAAACCACAATCCATTCAGCATTAAAACAAAGAATAGAGATCTGCTAACTGCTGAGGAAACTGACACTTTTTTCCTACCTACACAAGTGTAGGGAAACTGTCAGTATTTCATAAATATAATGAATGCCAGGGGAATGTCAGTCACTCCCTTGGAATGACAGAATGTTCTCCTTAATTTCCAGGGGAAAGAGAGAGCCATGTCATGTCTGGGTGTAGAAAGGGACCCTGCAGTTTCAGGGGTATTAAAGGAGACCTAGGCCGGAGCTCTTTAGCCAGTTAAGGTTCATCAAAATGAGGTCTCTTGCCTCTGTAGAATCTTGGCTAGGAGAGAAGGTGTACAGAGCACTGGGAAACTAATACGTAGAGAGAACCTGTATGCCCACAGCCCATTCTTCCTGGCATCTGGATAGGAGCTGCTTACTGGAGATGTGCACAAGTCAATCACCGGTTTGCCAAAGCTCCTATAGATGGCACTAAAGACTGCTGGATTGAGGCTCTACTCTCCTAGGTCCTGGTGATTCAGCTAGTCTCTGCTGATGCTGAAGAGTCTCCTGGCATGGTTTTAGGACCACTGCAGTAGAAGGATTGGTTCTTGGAAAAGTTAATGGGATCTCTGCCTGCATCTCCTGGTGACTGATATGCATCTTCCCATAGTATTTTCCATCAGCACTAGGACATGGTGCCCTTGAAGAAGAGGCTGGAAGGCTTGCAGGTCCAGTGTGATGGCTCTTGGGTCCAGTTTGTTTTTACTACGTACAGTTTTGCTATCCATCTGTCTGTATGACATTGTTCACAACAGATGGCAAACTCCCCAACCAGTGGGGCTTGCATCTGAGCTGACAGATGCAAATTTTCTCTTTGAGGGGGCAACCCATTGGATAATTTGGGTTGGCAAAGCCACTCCCTCTTGAAGTTGCCTCATGAGAAAGAGAAATCTTTAGGTGGAGTTACCCAGCAATCTCATTTTGGTCAGGGAGAAGCCGCAACCGCTCTGTCTGGTGAATACTGGCCTGGGGACAGAATCTTTGTAGTGAATCATTAGATCTTGAATGTGAGTTAAGGTCATGAGATCAGCAGATGAAGAGCTGAGGGTCAGTGATGACAGAGTTCAACCTATGAGAGCTCTCGTATGGGAGGGAAACTTTGGCTGTTCTGATGTCTGTGGCTATCCCTGTATGCTGCGGCCTCTGGGTTTGAATGTGGTAACTTCATATTGTTAACCAGAAGCCCATGGATTGCCGGGTATTATTACTTTGGATATACAGCAGCTCTTGCTTTCACCCTCTTGCTCTTATACGTCAAACAATTGTCTACGTATAGGTAAACATTTATTTATTTATTATTTGATTTATTATATGGTTTATATCCTGCCCTTCCTCCCAGCAGGAGCCCAGGGCGGCTCATTTATACTGAGATATATATATATATTAGGTGACATCACAAGCTTTGGAAAAATACAGTAGGCTGAGGAAAGGTTAAATGGAATAGCTCTGTATGGAAAGGCATGGACCATAATAAAACCTGAGGAACTTTTGATGATGGGGGTGAATTGAAACACGGTGGTAAGCCTGTGTGGTGTGGGTTTTCATGATTCAGTGCAGTGTTTCCATTTGGAACCTATATTTGGAACCTGGAATCATGATACTGTGATGGCCTCTCTCTGACAGGCAGGGACTTCCTCCTCTACAGACTGGCCCTGCCTTCTGCTGAGGACTTTTGGGTCTGGGTGAGTTCCTTAAGAGCCCAGCCCCTTCTGCTTTCTAGCCCTTCTTTCTAACTTCACCTTCCTCCTCTTCCTCTTCCTCTTCCTTTTCTGTATTTTACTCATCCCCCTCCCTGTTCCCATCCTTCCCCTTAGCCTTAGCTCAGGGTGGGGGATAACTAGGGACCTGCATTAGCGGCACGGTGAGGGAGCCTTGAGGCAGATCAGACCAGAAGGCGTGGTGCGGTGAGCATTTGCGGGGTGCACCTACTTGGCAATAGGAGAGGCGCAACTGCTTTTGGCATCAGGCAGCCACAGATGTGTGGCCCATGTTGGCCCGGCCCAGTCGCATAGTGCATGGCCTTGGCCTGCATTGGTCCCCACCTCCTCCCACCCTCGGATGAGCAGGGACTGCAACGATAGGCATCATGGTGTCCACCAGAGATGCCATGCTCCAGGCAGGCAGCTCTCCAACTGAACAGGCGTCTGGAGCCAGCAACCAGAAAAGGGAGCACCTCCCTCAGAACTTTTCCAGGTCAGACTTGGTAGCTGCATGTGAGGAGCTCATGGAGGGGGTACGTGTTCCCTCTGTATCTAGCCTTCCATCAGAGGAAGATTCCCCAAGTTCCTTCAGTGGATCAAGGGGATTGTTGTGAGGGAGGTGCAGAGGTTAAATCTAAGACTCCCACTTAACCATCCAAGCACTCCACATCCCCCACATCTCATAAAGGCACAAGGAAGGGGAAAGGAAAGGGGAAAGGGGAAAAGAGATGTCAGCAGGGCACTCTGTTTTTATATGTATAGAACTTCCATGTTCCAGAAGTTGGAGGCCTTATTTGTTTCATTTGCGGGGGAGGGAGTGTCGCCTGGGTGGAAGGTTTCCACTTCCATCTCACGTTGGCTCAAGGAAACAATGGTTCTGGCCTTTCATGCAGTGGGAAAAAATTCATCTGGGGTTCTTACTGCTCATTCTCTTCAGGGAGCTTCCATGTCAGCTGCCTTCAATAGCACTTTTCCGATTCTCGTCATTTGCAAAGCGGTTACCTGGACCTCATTGCACACTTTTTCTAAACACTACAAAGTTGATTCCTGGGCATCTGCTGATGCAGTGCTTGAGTGGAAGGTTCTGCAAAGAGTAGTTAATGCTTGACAGTCTGTCCAGAATCCTGCCCTAGAACTTGATGCTCTGTAACTTCCAAGTGGCATGGCTGCCCTCCAGGAACCTCTGGGGGAAAATGGAAATCCTTAGTATGAATTTCTATTCCTAAGGGTTCCTGGAGGGCGGTGCCATGCCTCTTCATTCCAGACTTCTGGTTTAGTGGCCTCTGCCATTGCCATACATGTGGGGAGGTAGCTAGGGTCTCCCGACAATTTCCTGGCATACTTTCTGCGGTGTGTCCAGACCAGAAGCCCAAGCCAAGAGTCCTTAAACTCCCATCATGGCTGCCTAAGGAAGTCAGAGTTTGATGTACCATTGCAATTTAAGAAGTCAGTTCCAGTTGCAAACAAGTATTATACCTCGGAGCAACACATCATGGATCAGCTGAAAGTCCCCCATGTAGATGCCCCTATACTGAATCTCCTAAATCCGTCTTTAACCCCAAGGACTCAGATACTCACCTTAAGGATCCAACTGAACGCAAAATGGACCAGGGCCTCAGGAGAGTTCACGAGGCTAGTGCACTGTCCGTCTGGGCAGTGTCTGCCTCCTCATTATTTGCTAGGGCCTTCCTGCTCGGGCTGGAAGACTGTTTAGACGGTCCACAGCAGGACCCAGCACGAGTTCGCAAGTCTCTATTGAAAGTTGCCTGGGCAGTAACTTCCATGGCAGATGCTTCTATGGACACCATGCAATTTTCAGCACGGTTGCTAGCAGCTGGCGTCTTTACTCAATGGTTGCGTCATTGGGAGGCCGACCCCACGGCCTGCTCCGACCTGGCCTCCGAATCCTACGTAGGAGGCAAGCTGTTCTGCATCACCACCCTCAAGGGTGTCCTGGAATCTAAGGGAAAGAAAAAATCTATGCCTTCAGTCAGAAGGAGGGATGACAGGAGATCCTTTCCACCCCTACCAAACATCCTAGTCCTTTCGAGGCTCCAGAACAGCAGGAAGACCAAAGGAGAGGCGGTCCAACCGCCCCTTCTAGTATAGACAGCCAACCAGGTCAAGGGCCAACAGCAGCACTTCTCCAAAAGGTCCGGATTCGGAACCCAGTTGTGAGCAAATAAACACCAATTTTGATGCCAGCGCTGCTCCGGTGTGGGGCCGCCTCCAAAGAGTCGCACATCACTGGAGGGAGACTTCATCGGATCAGTGGGTGCTGCAGACCCTCCAGGCTGGTTTATGGCTGGAATTTTCATCACTCCCTCCTTCAAGGCTTATCCCTTCTTCCGTCTCTGCGGCTCCAGACAAAAGGGAGAGGATTCAGCAAGCAGTTTTCTCACCTGCTGCAAATGACAGCAATAGAACCTGTCCTGACAGGAGAGAGATTTGGGGGAAACTACTCAGTCTTCTTTACAGTTGCAAAAAAAGACTGCTCATACAGAGCGGTACTTGACCTCAAGAGCTTGAACAAGTATGTGAAATACTGCAAGTTTTGCATGGACCCTTTGATGACAATTGAGGCTCTGAGACAAGGAGACGTCCTCTCATCAGTTGACTTGAAGGAAGCTTACCTACATGTTGCCATATTCCCTCTGCACAGGCGCTACCTGAGGTTTGCAGTCGGTGACAGCCACTTCCAGTACAGGGCTATGCCATTTGGCCTATCGTCCACTCCCAGAGTCTTCACAAAAGTTGTTGTTGGGTATATGTGTTTCCTTACCTGGATGACTTCCTAATTCGGTCCCCATCATTGCACAATGCTTGGGAGGATCTACACACCAACAACAAGGAATGATAACTTTGGCACAATACAGGATCCACAAGCTTCGCACAGCAATATCACACCTCCTGACTTCCCCTTCAGTAGACTTCATTTAACTTGCAGCAGCTCTGGGCTTGATGGTCTCAACCTTCCAAATTATTCCATGGGCATGTCACCACTCTCACCTTCTGCAGTGGGCACTGCTCCCCTTCCAGAGCAAGATAGCGGCCAGACAGCACCTGAGACTGGAGCTGTCACCGACAGTCCGTCAGTCCTTACTGTGGTGGATGCATGAACCCAGTCTACTGAAGAGTGTGCCATTCCGGGATCTCCCTTGAACTCTTGTCACATCGGATGCCAGTCTCACACTGGGGAGCCATATGTCAGGGACAGATGGTACAAGGAACTTGGTCGCCTTAGGAATCCGCTCTCCCCATCAATGTCTTGGCACTTAGTGCAGTTTGACTGGCACTAAGACACTTTGCGGAATCATGCCAGTTGGGGGCGGTGCTTGCAAGGACAGATGACGTGTCACCCAAAGCTCATTTAAATTGTCAAGGGGGCATGCACTCAAGTCCAACTCCAGAAGGAAGCCTCACTTTTGTTCCACTGGGCAGAGACCCATCTGGACTCCATCGTCCAGATGGCAAGCAGACTGGTTGAGGTGAGGTGACAAGCACTGTGCACAGTATTCCAAATGCAGCTGAACCATAGATTTATATAACAGCATTATGATATCGGCTGTTTTGTTTTCAATACCTTTCCTAATGATCCCTAGCATGGAATTTACCTTTTTCACAGCTGCCGCACACTGGGTTGACATCTTCATTGAGCTATCCAATACAACCCCAATGTCTCGTTCCTGGTCAGTCACTGTCAGTTCAGACCCCATAAGCGTATACATTAAATTAAGATTTTTTGCTTCAATATGCATAACTTTATACATGTTTACACTGAGTTTCATTTATCATTATGCTGCCCATCCACTCGGTTTGGAGAGATGCTTTTGGAGCTCTTCACAGTCCCTTTTTGTTTTAATAATTCTGAACAATTTAGTATCATCAGCAAACTTGGCCACCTTGCTGCTTACCCCTAACTCTGAATAGTTTATGAAGAAGTTAAAAAGTCCAGGTCCCAATACCAGTCCTTGGGGGACTCCACTTTCTACATCCCTCTATTAGGAGAACTGTCCATTTATTCTGACATTCTGCTTCCTGCTACTTAACCAGCTCCTGATCGACAAGAGGACCTCTCCTTTTCTTCCATGACTGCTAATCTTACTCAGGAGCCTTTGGTGAGGTACCTTGTTGGAAGCTTTCTGAAAGTCCAAGTACACTGTATGTCTGTCTGTATGCTTCTTGACACTCTCAAACAACTAATAGCTAGTGAGACAGGACTTACCATTGCAGAAGCCATGCTTGGTTATTATATCTTTAGCAATACTTTCTACCAGGCTGGTTAAGGGACCATCCAAGCAAGGTGCATTTGAAGTAATTTGATCCCCATTTATCTGCTTCATTAATATATCAGTGGGAGGGATTAGGTCACTGAGTCCTCAAAACTGTTTCTGGAAAGACTCCACACAATATGCGAGGTTGATTGTGGTAACTGCATGTTTTGCCCAATGTATCTTGTGACTGTGAACAAATAATGTATGAAACCTGTGTTACTTATTTCTGTTTATTTCTGTTTGTTTTAAGTTTGATATATATACTTGCTTATTGAAAATAAAAAAAAATGTTTTAAACAAGTACTGTTTTAAGTTAAGTTTTCCTATTTAACAAAAGTGTTTATTTCTATAATTAAATCTGATTTCCTTCCCCCAATATTTTGTTTGTGTTGGTTTAATTTAAAAAGAGATTTTATGGAACATGTTCCTTTTCTTGTACATGTCTACTCAGAAGTAAGTCCCATTGACCTGAAAGGGGCTTACTCCTAGTTATACTTATTGTTTATTAATTTACATGTACATTCCCTTTATAAATTTTCAGCAATTGCCTGTTTACCAGAGTAGTATTAAGGTTAAAATTGAACCCCATATTACAACAGTATCCAAAAGCGCTTTCACTCAATTAAAACTAGTCCGCCAACTTCGTCCATTTCTAGGATCGTCGGACTTGAGGCAAGTGACACAGGCCCTTGTGACCTCCAGATTGGACTATTGTAATTCTCTTTATATTGGACTATCGGCAAGATCACTCCGTCCGCTTAAGCTAGTACAGAGAGCGGCGGCCAGAATGCTGACTGAAGCTGGCCCACAAATGCATACCACACCTCTTCTTTATCAACTTCATTGGCTACCGATTTCATTTCATCACCAGTTTAAAATTTTGGTATTAACTTTCAAGGCCCTACATGGATTAGCCCCAACATATCTATCAAACCACATTCTGGAGTATAAATCTCAGCGACCGACAAGAGTATTTTTCGCTCTCTTATTATCCCTTCTACCTTTTTAATTCGCTGTTCCAATACTAGGAACAAAGCCTTCTCGACCATAGCCCCTATCTTATGGAATAATCTACCACCAGAGATCCGACGTTCTCCCTCACTCACGGATTTTCGCCGCCAGTTAAAAACATTTTTGTTTCGTCAAGCTTTTAAAGTTAATACTTGAATTGTTTTATTTTTCTTAATTTTATATCGGATTGTATTAGACTTGTCTTATTTGTTCGCCGCCCTGAATTCTATGAACTAGGGCGGGGTATAAATTGTTTAAATAAATAAATAAATAAAAATGTATTTCCAGCTGCAGTCTTATTTCCGTATATGTCAGAGTAAGCCTCATAGAACATGATGGGATATTACTTCTGAGCAAACATTTATAGGGTAGTTTATGTTAGTTTCTTAACATTACATTAAAATAAGTTATCTTGAATAAAGATAAATAAAAATATAGCATAATGATTGTTCCTAATCCAAATTCAATCCATTTTATTTTGAGAGTTTATATTAATGAAAGCTCAATTGATTTTGTTTTATTCACAGATTAAATGTAAACTCATTGAAGATCATGCAAACATGTTAAAGAAAACTAGAGAGGAGTTGCAGGAAATGGAACAGACTCATAAAACAAAAGCTGAAGAATGGAAACAAGAACAGGAGGATTTGAGAAGAATGAATGAAGAGAAATTATCACTGTTGTGTAAAGAGCTTGAAAGCAAGGCAGAATATGAAAGGCAAGCCTTGCAAAAGCAGTTTGAATTTCGTGAAGCTGAAATGGTTTGGCTTCAAGAGCAGCAGGCTACTAAAATTGTAGAATTAGAGAAATCCCTAAAGGAGCAGCAGGACATTGTTCAGCAGCTGGAGGAGACTTTAGTAAACACGCAGGCGGCTTTGGCTCAGTGTGAGAATGAGCTCACTTCCACAAAGGCCCTCATGACTGAAGAGTCAGAAAAAGCGAAAGAAGCGTTACAAGAAGAATGGAAAGCTAAACTCAAAGAAGCCCAGAGCAGGTTTGTAATTTATTGTATTTTACTATTATTTTCAATGCTTTGCAAATTTAATCAGACCCCTGACCAGTACTCTCATATTACTGAATTACAAATAGTACATTCTAATTTTGTTCTGTATATTTTATTTTGAAATAGTGAAACTCAAAATCAATTATTGTAAGGTGATATTGGTTTTATGTTGGGGATGTTTGTAAGAAACATAAAAAACTGAAACATGTTGCTTGCATAAGTATTCAACCCCCGCACATTAATATTTGCTAGAGCCACCTTGTGCTGCAGTAACAGCTTTAAGTCTTTTGGTCCACTCCCAGACACTGAACTCTGTAGCTCCTTCAAAGTGATTGTTGGCCTCTCTGTGGCTTCTCTCCCTTGTCTCCTTCTTGATCGAGCGCTGAGTTTTGCAGGACGGTCTTTTCTAGGAAGTGCCTGGGTGGTGTGATACAGCTTCCACTTCCTGATTATTGATCCAACTGTGCTCACTGGGATATCCAAACACTTGGATTTTAGTTTGTACCCTTTTCCTAATCTATGCATTTGGATTACATTATCTCTCACTTCTGTAGAATGCTCTTTGGTCTTCATTTTCCTTCAGATCCACAGCCTGACCAACGATCCTTCAACAGTGGGGATCCTGACAGTGTGACAGCAACTTCGGTGGTTTACAGGTGGAGGCCAATGGTAAGGTAATTGTGTCCTCGATAGGGCAATTTCTTTCATCTGTGTGCACTGGGAGCTTCCACAGCACAGGGGTTGAATACTTAAGCAAGCAACATGTTTCATTTTTTTATGTTTCTTACAGATGTTTCCCAACATAAAACCAATGTCACCTTACGGTAATTGATTCTGAGTTTCAGTGTATCAAAATAAAATATCATACAGAACGAAATTACAATATACTGTTTGTAATTCAGTAATATGAGAGTGTTACAAAAGGAGCCAGGCCAGGATGCAGGCCAGACCGATAAGAGCTCTGAATTCCTTGAAATGCCAATAAGGAATCGAGACCAGACCAGACCACCGTAAATGCTTGCCTTTATTTGAACCTTTGCAAAGGGAGGGCCACAATCAAGTGACTCTCCCGAATTGCTGACAGTCATCATAATTATAGGCTATAGATGCGTCACATACATAATATCAGAAATGCATAGCTAATCAAGGATACATCATTGTTTAATTTCTCAGCATCTGTCTATTCTGGTCCACTTCTCTGTTCTCATCCCAAACTTCCTCTATCCTTGACCTTTGGTCCAATAAGCTGGGAATAACATTTTTAATTGTTAAAGAAGCAGATAAGCGGAAAACTCCCGTACTTTTCACAAGGGAGGCAAGCATATGTTTCATTTAGCATTATTTGATTTCATTTCAGTACAACATTTTAATTTTAACTCATTGCAACAAGAGCATTGGTCAGTAGTCTGATTACTTTTACAAGGCATTGTATATAAAACATTTCTTACCTGCTCTTCATTGCACAGCAGTTTCAGACCGAGTTAGTAAGTTTCAAATATAGTTAGGAAAAATGGTAAGTCACAACCAGCTAACTAAAAACATCCATACTGGCATCAGATTCCACTCAAAGCCTGGATGAATAGTTAGGTCTTCAGCTGGCATCTAAACTTAAGAGAATGCGTTATCCATATCGTGGGGGAAGGGAGTTCCAAAACAGACTGCATGACCGAGAAGGTTCTCTCCCATGTTGCCGTATAGCTCAGCTAAGAATGGTACAGCCAAGAGTGCTTCTCTGACAGAGTTTAACAAAAGGGTAAATCTATACAGGAGAAAGCATTATTTGAGGTATCCTGGACCAGGGTTCTACAGGGCTATGTAAGTCAGTACAAGTATCTTGATGCAGGCTCAATTATATACAGGCAATCAGTGCAGCTGTTTCAGAATTGGTGTTCCATGTTTGTAGTAAGCCACCATGGAAAGAAGCCTAGCTACTGCATTCTGCATTCTGAACCAGCTTCAAGGGCAGCTTCACATAAAGTGCATTACAGTAGTCCAGTCTAAAGGTTCGTAGTGGATGGATCACTGTGGAAAGGCTGTCCTTGTACAGGAATGTCTCAGCTGTGGTATTGGAGGAGCCTGGAACGATAGTCCTAGGTGATTTCAATGTCCATGCTGAGGCTGCCTCTAGTGTTGCGGCTCAGGACTTCATGGCCTCAATGACGACCATGGGGCTGTCTCAAGTTGTAATCAGCCCGATGCATGTTTTTTGCTCCAGATGGAGGAAGGGATGGTCTGGAGATGGGGGTGGTGGATGTCACTCCATTGTCGTGGTCAGACCACTTCCTGGTGAAGTTTAGACTTATGGCTCCAATCCTTCCCTGCAGGAGTGATGGACAGATTAAGATGGTCCACCCCCAGAGACTAATGGAATCCACTGGATTCTTGAATACTCTGGGGGAGTTCCCAGTAGATAGAGCAGGTGACCCTGTTGAAGCCCTTGTCACACTGTGATGTGTCGGGCGAGATGTGTCGGGCTCTTGACACAGTTGCCCTCAAGAGCCCTCTCCAGCATTGTGGAGCCCAGTTTGCGCCCTGGTACACCAGTGTGCTAAGGGCAATGAAACGGGCTGAACGATGGCTAGAGTGCAAGTGGCGAAAGACATGCTGTGAGGCTGATCGGGAATGAGTAAAACATCATTACCCTGCCTACTGTATGGAGGTGAAGGTGGTGAAGGCCCACTTCTCTGCCACCATTGCATCCTCAAGTAGCCGTCCAGTGGAGCTTTTCCATATAGTCGGGTCTGTTGACATCAACTCCAGAAAGTGCAGTTTTAGACTCTTAGGAGGCCCACTGTGGATTGTTTGCAAGGCACTTTGAGGGTAAGTTCCTCACCTCCATAGCAATCTTGATGCCCCATCCACATCTACTGTAGTCCCCAGTGAGGTGTCCAGTGCAACATCTGCTCCAACATCTTGGGAACGGTTTCAGTTGATGCGGCCTGATGATGTGGACAAGGTGCTTGCAACAATGCAGCCAGCAACGTGTCCTCTCGACCCTTGCCCTTCTTGGCTCATTAAAGCTTGCCAAGGGGGTTTGATCAAGTGGATCCAGGGTGTGGTCAACGCATCATTGCGGGAGGGAATGGTTCCAGCCGCCCTGAAAGAGGTGGTGATTGGACCGCTCCTGAAAAAGCCCACCCTGGACCCACTGGTTTGTGACAACTACCACCCGGTCGCAAATACCCCCTTCTTAGGAAGGTGATTGAGACAGTTGTGGCGCAGTAATTGCAAGTACTCTTGGTTGGGGAGTACAACCCTCATTATCTTGACCCATTCCAGTCTGGTTTCAGGCCTGGTTATGGCACTGGATCGGCCTTGGTCACCCTGATGGATGACCTTTATCAGGAGAAGGACAGGGGGAGTGTGACCCTGTTGTTCTTACTTGATCTCTTGGCAGCTTTTGGTACCATTGACCATGGTATCCTTCTGGGCCAACTTGGTGAGATGGTTTTACAGTTGTTCCGATCCTATCTCCAGGGTCGTTTTCAGATAATAGCATTGGGCAATTGTATTTCAGCCCCCTGACAGTTGTGCTGTGGGGTGCTGCAAGGTACCATCTTGTTCCCTATTCTGTTTAACATTGATATGAAACCCTTGGGAGCAGTCATGAGGAGATTTGGGGTGAGGTGTCAGCAGTACGCTGACGATGCCCAGCTCTATTTCTCTGTAACATCTGACTCAGGAGAGGCCGTGCAAGTCCTGGACCGGTGCCTGTAGTTGGTGGTGGGCTGGATGAGGACCAGTAAATTGAGTCTGAATCCTAGGAAGACGGAGACACTGTTGGTTGGTGGTTCCTGAGTTCAGATTGGTCAGTTGCCTGCTTTGGATGGGGCCATACTCCCTCTGAAAGAGCAGGTTCATAGTCTGGGGGTGCTCCTGGATCCATCTTTTTTGCTAGAGGCCCAGGTGACCTCCATGGCTAGGAGTTACTTTCACCAGCTTCAGATGGTAAGACAACCACAGCTGGTCTGGGCAGGAATAGCCTGACCACTGTTGCCCATGCACTATTAACCTCCAGGTTGGATTGCTGTAATGCGCTCTATGTGGAGCTACCCTTGAGGTTGGTCCAGAAGCTGCAGCTGGTGCAAAATGCAGTGGTGAGACTGCTGACTGGATTTGCAGTACAACAGCTGTTTCATTCTTCTTGCCATGGGCAGTTGTTTAGTTGAGATGGCGATATGCATGTTTTTAAATTAAATGTTAGAAAGTTGTGTATAGTGGTATGGAATGGTACAATTGGCTTTTCAGTTAGAGTGGAATTAGAATATCTATTGTGCATACCCAAATTCAGTGGATTTGTGTGGAGACAGAGATCCACACAATAGATTTCCTATATCAAAAGGCAAAAACAAAAAGCAAAATGGTCCTGTGGATGTTGATTTGAGAAAGAAAATTGTTCATGATTCATCTCTCAGTCTGTCTTTTCTCTGGAGTTTTAACAGGAGAAAACTGTTATCATTTTATTCTTAGAGGTGCATGTGTTAGCAGTCTTGTCTTATAAATACTTGATCTAGTAACTGATGGATGCCTTCTCATATGGAAATGTATGTTTTAAACCACTTTTCAGCTGCTTTTGGAAAAGAACTATTTTTTGTCCCTTGGGGTAATGGGCCCCTCTATTGTTAATATGAGAGAGAAAGCAGAAGAGAGTTATATTTAAAATATAGAGGACTTTTTAGGCCTTACATTCTCAGTACAGCACAGAAAATGCAACTAGCATGCAACTAATCAGGTGCAAAAATGCCCCGATAGTAAAGAATGTGGGCTTGGGGTAAAATGAAATTGACTTGTGTGATATTTGTTGTTTGAGTTGTAGGGAGGGTATTGATAGTGGCTGTTTTTTTTGTTACTTCCTTGTAAATCCAGGTTTGTGGAAGAGGGTGAAGCTATTACTGAAAAAATCACAAGAGAACATCACATTCTCCTTCAGGACCAAAGAGAAAAACACATTGAGGAGCTCAAATGTCAAAGTAAAGAGCTGCAGCATAAACATAAGGAACAAATTTTGTCTCTGACATTCAATCTACAGACAAAGCACCAAGCTGAAATTGAAACTCTCAGATCTGCATTAGAAAGGAAACAGCAGACTCTAGAAGCGTCAATATCTGATACGCAGAATAATCATCAAGCACAAATAACAGAACTGGAGACCATGCATTTATCGAATTTGGATACTCTGGAGTCTGCATATTTATCTGAAATTCAGCTTCTACAAGATGAGCACAGGCAAGCTCTTGGAGATTTACGGTTAGATTTCAGAGAACAATTGCTTCAGAAGGACAAGGAAAATCAAGTGCTTTTGACTCAAGAATTAGATGGGATGGAACTTAAACATGCTGAGAAGCTGCAGATTTGCCAAGACAATCTGGAAATAGAGCTGACTACTGTTCACATAGGAAAACTTAAATTAATAACAGAAGAACTACAAGAAACTCATAAGGTGAGTGGGGGTACCAATGATTGCCAGTGAGCTTGAGTTCTGGCTTAAGTCATGCAGGTAGATTGAGCTGTCACTGTCCGGCCATAGTTTGGCGGTTGGGAAGGTGTGGCAGGCTCCCCTCTACCTTCATTACACATAGGGGTTCCCTCATCTACTTAAAGTATGTTTAATACTATCCACAGTTTGCCTCTACAGTAGTACTGAAACATAATTTGAAGTGAGTTTCTGATTCTTGGATGTAAACTATTATTGGCAGTAAATATAGTTTATCCAGTTTGGACACGGCAGCAAAATACTATTTACTGTGGAAGTGGAGAAGGGAATCACTGAGTGGTAAGGGAGCCTGCTACCCTGCAGCATTTTCCAGATAGCCAAATCATGGTCAGATAATTATTGGATAGGTTTTGCTTTTAGGTTTAGTTTTGCTATCTTTGTCTCTCTAATTTAGACTTTCTTTTTGCCCTTTCTCTGATGTTTAGATGGTGTGTCTGTAGGCAGAGACATGTTCATTTTACTTTTTGTACTACATCTACTGTATGTTAGGCAATTCTATAAGTAATAATAGTGGTATTGATGGTGACCTAAATTAGACCATAGTTTCCTTTGTGAAAGAAACTGAAAACACATTAGAGGGTTTGTGGGGTGGTTCTTTTGCATAATTTAAATATAAGCTTTTTAATGGGAGTGAGAAGATGGGCATGACAAGATGGAGTAACTGAAAGTTGGACATCAGAAAGATTCTAACTTTTAAAGTTCTGGAATTTGTCATTCTAAAGCAGTTAAAGGAACAAGGAACTGTTACTTAAAAACTGCTGATTGAACCATATAATTATGAGCAAAGTAACAAAATGAACTGTGGCAATTAGATTTTCTCTGGTTTTGCTTCTTTGTTTTGGAAAGGAGCATTGCCTATAATTTGGGATTGCTTTTTAAAAAAACTTCTGAATCTTTGTAGGAAGATTTGACAATAGCACTAGAAAAACAAAGATGTTTATTGGAAGATTACTATCATAAAGCCCTCGATGCGTGGCGGGGAGAAATGCTCCATATAGAGGAACAGCATAAGAAAGCAATGCAGGAACTTCAAGATCTTCATGTTGTGGAAGTTAAGAAAGAAAAAGAGAAATGCCAGCATCTTCAGAAAGAGGTAGAGTCAGACAAAGAAGTGAGAAATGCTTGCATTTGTTTTGATTTCTAAGAAAAGCAAACCTGTTTTAAACTGTTTCTATATTTTGCCTTCATTTGAAGCCACCTATTTGAGCAACAGTATGGGGACATCTTTTTCCTGTTCTGCTTCACCTGACTACGAAGGTTTAAATTAAATAATACAATAATAAAATAGGTAAATGCATTTAACGTACTGCCTAATTGTTTCTGAGACAACTTTGTCAGCATATGCAGCAAAGGTACAACAGGCAGTTTCCTCCCAGGGCAAATAACAGTGAAGGGGGGATTTTTTTTCTCTGGATCATGGTACAGAGTGAAAGGATTAACCTTACCACTTCCCATGCACCAAATGTGTGATCCCCACTCCCAGCTGATATTTTAAAAAACACTCTGCAATTCATGCATTTGACATATCACTAATTTGGCCCTCACTGGGACAAAATAGGACAAGGAAAATTCCTTTTTAAAATTATCAGCACCTCATATGTGTCTGTGTCACCAGCCATCAGAACTGGATCACTCTGAGGACTATACCAGCATTAATTACAATCTCTTGGTCTTTGAAGTATTGATAACGTAGAGGAAATTCATAAGAACACTTGCTACAGTAAAAATCGCAGTGAGGCTTGTGTATCTTAGCTGGCTGTGATCCCTTCGCTTGGCTCTCCAGCATAGTGAAGCTGACTGTAGCCGGGGTTGCCAAACTTTTTGGATCAGAGGGAACATTTCGAATTTTGATAAAGTGCTGGGGGCTACAATCACAAAATGGCTGCAATGGGGGCATGGCGTAACACAAAACTAGAGAATAGTTATGATGAAGCTTTTCCAATAATTGTATCTCCATACTAGGAAGGGCTTGACCTGCTAAATTTCTGCCTGTCATACAGCTGTTAAAGGCACAAGAATTCTGTTTTTCCCCAGTGCAAACCCTAAACCAAAGCCTGGGCTGCCATCCTGTACCCACTTACCTGGAAGTGAGCCCCTTTAAAAACAAACTTCTGCGTATGAGTCCCTGGTCTTTAGCTCCTGCAAAGCAGGAGACATGCTGAAGCCTCTTTGCAAAGTTTTCACATTTGGCTTTTTGGGGGAGGGGGGTTCTGTAACATTCACCCCTACTTATTGTGCAGTACTATTTGCAGAAAATAATTTCTAAGCTCTCATATGAATGCAGCACTGGAAAGATGCATCCTGCTTGCTAAAGAAAAAAGAAGAGCGAACTATGGAATCTCCAAGGACTAGGAAAAAAGACAGAAACAGGAAATATGTACTAAAAGGAAGGGGAAAACAACAGTTCTTTAGGAACTTCAGGGATCCCTATTGCCTGTTACCCAAACAACTCACTTACCAGTCACAGCCCTGACTTCATTCAGAATGAAACTTCAGATTCTGGGCTACTTGCTGACACTTCACGGGTGCCATGATGCCCATGAGCAACAAATTGGTGACCCCTGATGTAAATGGTTATAATCCTGGATAGATTTTTGCTTTATATATTGCCCATCCTTAAGATATTGCTCATACATACGAATTTTGACATTCCTTTACCAAACATCCTTTGTGGAATACCATATCATGTCTTTCAAACATGGATATGGGTGAGTTTGTTTTTCCATACCTTCCGAATTCAGCCAGTTTGTTATCTTAGCCTGTCAACATACATCATTATATCATGAGGTTAGGTGCTCCTACCTGAACTTTTGCCAGGATTACACATTGTACTTGGCCAAGATTTTCTATTTCTCCAAATGATAGTTGTGCACAGATCCTGCCAAGCTTTCATCTTGGGGTGTGTTTGTGTATAGTAGGGGATGGATGGATGGAATAATGATGATCTGGGTATTGCAGAGCTTTCAGTACTTCTTGGTGTAGTTTAGGTTTGATGGATCTCTGAGCCTCTGCAGGCATGGATGACTAATTAGAATGATCTATCCCATGAGAGAGATGAATCCAAAAGACTTAGTTGAAGGCTAGTCAGCTTCAAGAACAAGTAATGATTGGGCCAGTTGACGCAAGGGGCTTCTCTCACTTAGTCAAACAGGTTTTGTGGTTTTCTGGAGAGCTTGGGGTAATTAAATGAGTAGGGTGACAAATCTGACCGAATATGGACTAGAGTGCATTTAAGACCTACTTTGTGGCAGCAGGGGCAGCAAAGAGCAGAGCTTTTTCAGGTTGTTAAGGCCTATTGCTTCACAGCCTACAAGATGGCAATGAAGGCCAGTCCACTGTGACCAATTTGTAAGATAAATTTTACCTTTAGAGATAAAATACATCTTATCTATTTTGACTTGGATGCCATATTATATGTTGTTATATCTTCAGCACTTGCTTATCCAGTTGTTATGGATACTTTTTCATTTGCATTCTTTTTCAATGAGGATTTGGCCAGGATTCTTGGAGGAGACCTACAATATCATAGAATCATAGAATAGTAGAGTTGGAAGAGGCCTATAAGGCCATCGAGTCCAACCCCCTGCTGAATGGAGGAATCCAAATTAAAGCATACCCAACTGGTGCCTGTCCAGCTGCCTCTTTAATGCCTCCAGTGTTGGAGAACCTACCACCTCTCTAGGTAATTGGTTCCATTGTTGTATGGCTCTAACAGTTAGGAAGTTTTTCCTGATGTTCAGTTGAAATCTGACTTCCTGCAACTTGAGCCCATTTCTGTGTCCTGCACTCTGGGATGATCGAGAAGAGAGCCTGGCTCTGCTATGTATAATTAATTCTTGATCTTCGTGGCTCTTAAAAGATACTGGTGGTAGGAGGGACAATCCAAAATTGTAAGAATATAATGAATAAAGTAACCTTTCCTTTCACCCCACTAGAGCAACAAAAAGCCAAATTAAAAAGTTTGCTAATGTCTGTATTGCCTGGGACTATTCATTCAGATATCATATTTCATTCTTTTCTGTTATCTTTCATCTTCAGCAGTGTTGCTTATGTAGTTTTAGGTGGAATGTGGCCATCAAAGTGCAATAAGAGTACCATTGTAATGTTTTAGCATGTTAGAAAAGAATTTGATGAGCAAAACCTCTATAAGCTGCTTTTGCCAAACCTTTTAACTCGCTGTTCAATCCCCCACAGTTGGAGGAGAAAATCAAATCTTTAAACAAAGAGATAGAAGATGCTAAGGCTGACCTGAAAAACCTTTTACAGCAACGGAACAGAGAGAATCAGGAAGGAGAGACTCTGATAGCCTTGTTGAGATCTGATATGGATGTTTGTAGAAATGAAAGGTTAGTACATGAAGATATCTAGAATACTTTTTGGTTTTTATGTAAATTAAGCAAGCCAAGATTACAGTTCAGAAATGAGAATACCATTCAAACATATAATGTTACTAATTATTACAGGAGCCCATAACTGGCCCATGTGCTATGAGTCCTTCAGACGATGCCATTAAAGAGATTTTATTGATTGATTGACAGGGCCATAATTGTGTCCCTATGTTAAGGATGAGTCAGTTGAATCAAGATTAGAAAATGGTTCAGTGGACTGATTTGAAACCTTGGTAGTACTGGAAAGGTAAGTTGTAGAGCATGAAGATGGTCCATGCTGAATTTGGGGTAGAAAGAATAAGAAATGGCTAATTTTGGACAAGTTAAACATTTTATGGGTACCTCTGACATGTTGACAGTGTGTTACTTTGCTTGGGTGTTTTTTCTGGAAAAAAATCTCCATTTTACTGTGCATTTTGGGAAATGGTTTATTGTGTTAGCTTAAGGGAAGCCTCTTGTATGTGCTTTTGTGTAGTAATATTAAACATGTATTTTTGTGGTCAGTGTTAGCCAATGGGATTGTCCCCTGCTCATCCTCAATATGGACTTTTTGTAAAAGAAGGTTAAGTGGTGGTGGTGGGGAGCTGAATAAGACTGTTTGGTAGAGTGAGTGTCAGGTGAAGAGAGTCAGTTGGAAAATATAGTGTGGCTGTGAGGGATAGCAAAGGATTGGGGAAAGGAGCTGTGAGAGAGATGAAATGTAGGACACAGAATAACGGGCTCAAGTTACAGCTAGCCAGATTTCGACTGAACATCAGGAAAAACATCTGAACTGTTAGAGCGGTATGACAATGGAACCTAGGGAGGTAATGGGCTCTCCAACACTGGAGGCCTTCAAGAGGCAGCTAGACAGCAATCTGTTGGGTATGCTTTAATTTGGATTCCTGGTTTGAACAGGGAGTTGGACTCAATGGCTTAGGACTTAATGGCTTTCATGACAGCCATTGGACTGTCACAATACACAGTGCACCCAATGCATACTGCAGGTCATACCCTAGATCTGGTCCTTGCTAGAGAGGGCACTGGGAATAATTTGGTGATCAGGGGGTGAATATTACCTGATTGACATGGACAGATCATGCCCTGGCTAGGCTTGGATTGACTGTGACCGATTGGAGAACCAATTGGATAAGCTCGTTCCCAGAGACTAATGAAATCTGAGGAATTCCGAAATGCTGTGTAGGACTTTCCAAGTAGTATGACGTGTGCTCCTCTCGATGCCTTCTTTTCACTGTGGAACGGTGAGATGGCAAGGGCCACTGACACAATCGCTCCTCTCCGGCCACAGGGAGCCCGGGAGGCTCCTTTATTTACTGAGCAGGTCCAGGTGATGAAGCAGGCTGGATGTCAACAACAGGGCAGGTGGTGCAAGTCCTGGTGTGAATCTGACTGAATAGAGGTATGAGTACATACTGTAGTTGTTCCTTCTACATGGCTGTGGTGGCAGTGAGGAGAGCATATCTCTTGGCCTCTATTGCATCCTTAGCAAATTGCCCAGCAAAGGTTTTAGAGTAGTAAAGAGGCTGATCTAGACAAGTGCTGCATCATTAACAGCGGACCACTGTGAATAATTTTGAGAGGAAAAGTATTTGGATCCATGCTGAACTTGATGCCACGATTGGTTCAGGCTTGTTGGAGGGCCCTAGCACCTTCCAAATTACAGCTTGTAAGATTGGTTTCAGCTGTTGCAGATTGAGGATGTAGATGGAATACTTATGGCGGTGAAGCCTAGTACATCCCCTCTTGATTCCTGCCCATCATGGTTGGTAAAATCTAAGAGGATTCTGGATGGGTCCAGGGAATGGTCAATGCCTTACTATGGAAGGGAGTTATGTCCACTGCATTGAAAGAAGCGGTGTGGCCCCTCTTGAAGAGATCCTCCTTGGATTTAGAGGTTTTAGAAATCTACTGTCCAGTCTCTAATATCTCCTTCCTGGGCATGGCAATGGAGAGGGTGGTGGCCAACCAGCTGCAAGTATGACTACAGGAAGCAGTTCTCAATCAGCGGGGTAGTGGAGCATATAGGGTTAGGGTTAACTCCTCCTAGAGGCAGAGGCAGACTTTTGAAAAAAGTGTTAGATGGTGGCCAGCTGGAAGGGGAGGGAACCACCCTCTGACTGCCAGTCTTGACTCTGCCTCCAGCGAGTTAACAGAGTCAACTGCATGCTCCTGTATCTCCATAAGGGATACGGGGGGGAGAGTTTTTGTTTTTCTTCAGTTTACCTGCTGCCTTCTGTGCCTAATCCCACCCGTCAATGATTAGACAGAAGATAGGAGGGAGGAGAAGGAGCTATCGTTTGCATCAGCAGCTGCAAGTGCTTTAGCGGGGTGGTAGCCAGGAGTTGTCCCAGGCCCCTCCCTTGCTCCACGGCGCTCCATTTCCCCTATGCACAGGAGAGCGGAGGGGGGAAGACCAGTGGCTTTTATGGTGAGAGGTAGCCAGGAACCATCCCAGGCCCCACTGCCTCAGAACAGCAGTGAATGGCAAAATGCCATTGCGGCACTCGGATTGCAGTTAGCTGGGACTATGTGAGGAGGGGATAAACCACCCCACACCTTGTTCTGGGTTGGCGGAGGCACCACAGACCTGACAAGAAGGTAGCTAGGAGCCATCCTCGGCACCTCCAAGGGGTTTGTCCCGCCATCACCCGCTCTCCTTGGCAGAGGAGGCAGCCAGGAGCTGTCCTAGGCCTCTCCTGGGATTTTCTCATCGTCACTATCTTTCCTCGACGGGGGGAAGGGAACCAGTGCTTTCGGCGGGAACAGAGCTGTGCGGCTAAATAGCAACAATTGGCAGCTCCCACTTGTTTCCCCAGGGACCTGAGGGACAGGGTATTTTTTCCTGAGGGGACTCTGCGGGGTTGCCCAATGTAGCCCCCCCAAAAAAACCTCATGGCTGACTCAGCAGAGCAGTGCCAGCAATCCTCAATGGAGGAGGTCATGTCGCTCAATGGGGGGAACACTGCCAAGAGGATAGCCCTCTCAGCACGTTAGCCTCAGTGGCAGGTGCCATGTTACCTTCTCCTTCGGCGGGGTGGACCCTGCCACAGGTTCCACCTAAGCAGGGGGTGGGTGAACAGTCCAAGAAAGTCAGACATCATCATTCACCTGAAGACAGAGCATCTTCATCTATGATGGCATGGATTAGTAAGGTTATGATGAGGGAGGCAGGGGCTTCCTTAGCCAAACTTTTAGCCGGCTCCCGCAAGAAGAAGCAACCCAAGCATGGCAGGGCACACACACTGTCGTCTTCCTCCAATTCAGTCTCATGTTCCATTTCCTCATCACCAGGCACTAGCCCAGTTAGAGAGAAGGGAAGAAGCAAACGCAGAACCCTTCACAAGTCTGAGGTGCAGAGCCAAGTACACACTTCCAGGACCTGGAATCCCTCCAGAGTCCACCTCCCTTAGCCCTGATTCCTTAGGGGCAGATAGGTGGTATTTTTCAGGTACAGAGGAGTCAGAGAGGGAAGAAGGGGAATTATCTGGGGAGGATACCCTATCTACTCCTTCAACCCACAAGAGGCTATATTTGCCTGATACCTGTCCTGTTCTCATTACCAAAGCCATGGCATGCCTGCAACTGGAGTTACCCATGGGAAGTCCCCACCCAAGCAACGGTTGTGGAGGAGGGGCAACAAAGCTCCTCAGATGTCTTCCCCAGGTCAGGGAAAAATTTCACCATCATCCTTTCCCTAAGTTCTTTAGGGACATAGTCAAGGAGGAATGGGAGCAACCGGCCAAGCCCCCAAAACCTCATGTATTGTCTAGGAAGCTATACCGTTTTCTTACTTCGCTTATGGATAGCTTGAAGGTTCCAGCCGTGGTCGAGCCAGTATTGGCCTTAGGGGCCAAAATGGCTATCCCTAAGGAAGGGGACACTTTGTGCAACCCGAGTGACATTTGTAGCGACTCAGCCCTTAGGCTCATGCATAAGCCTTCGGCTGTTTCCATGAGGGTCTGGGCGGCTAATTCCTTTCTAGCCTGAGCAGCTGTGAAATGGGCCAGAGCACTAATGGAGGAAGTCCCTCCTGATGCCAGGCATGTCAGGGAAGGCCTTACCTGCTGAATATGTGGCTGATTTATCCCTGGACAGCCTACAGTATTCTGTGTGTGCTCTAGAATACTCCGTGGTGGTGAGGCGGAACATCTGGCTTAAGCAATGGAGGGTGGATCACCATTCCAAAGCCAGTCTGTCCATTCTCCCCTACACGGGGGGTAGCTTTTTGGCAAGTCCCTGGATCGCAGGCTGGTGGAGACCAAGGATAAGAAAGCCTTGCCCATGGCTAGGAAGAAGGAAGAGAGCAAGACTAGAAAGAAATCAGGTCAATCCTTTGGTCCTAAAGTCCACATAGAGAAACAACGGACAGTTTCGGGGTTCCTGGAACTCATCATGGAACACTGCACATCAGCAGCATCAAGTCTCCACGACAGGTGGAAATTTCAGCAGACAACATCAGGCTAAGCCCAGCTCCAAGCAGGCTTAGACATGACACCGTGGAGCCCCAAGTGGGGGGGCAGGCTGCAGTTCTTTGCCAGCGCATGGGCAGCCTCCACATCCGACAAATGGGTATTAGAAATAGTTATGAAAGGGTATTCCCTGGAATTTTTGACCATTCCCAGAGACAAGTGGAGATCAGCGCCACCAACACGCAATCCAGAAAAAAGACAGAGAACCCTAGATGCCATAACTCATCTCATCTGGGGTGGTGATAAACACAGTGCAGGTCAAGTTATTCCTGTTGGCTGACAGGATATCCAAGATTCAGGGTCAGCGCCTTGCTTGTCTCTGTAGCAACCTGTACCACCTGAGGGACTAAGCCAACCTACAAGGTTCCATGATAGCGGCCATCGACTCAGTCCCCTGGACATGTTTCCACTCCCGGACATTACAGTGGCTTTTGCTGCCCTATCAGGACATGATCGCACTGATGTGGACAGGCTCTGTGTTAGTAACCACAGAGGTGAGGAACTCTCTGTTGTGGTAGCATCATCAACCCAATCTGTGGAAGGGGCTTGCACTTAGGAATCCCTCAGCCACAGTCATAACCACAGATGCAAGCCTTGCGGGATGGGGAGTTACATGCCTGACCCACTTTACACAGGGGAAGTAGCATGGACCGGAGATAAAACAATCAACTGGCTAGAACTCAGGGCGATCAGGCTGGCATTCTAGCAGTTCCTATCCATTCTACCACAGGTCCACATGTTGATCTGGACCAATGATGTCACAGCCAAGGCTCAGTTGAACTGTCGGGGGCACGAGGTTGGTTCCACTACAAAAGGAGACCAATCTTCTTTTCCAGTGGCCAGAGCAGCACCTGGTGTCCCTGTCGGCGATTCATGTGAAGGGGACTCTGAACACCCAGGCAGATTGGCTGAGCAGAAAACAAGTTCATCATGGCGAGTGGGCGCTCCATGGAGATGTATTCCATCAACTAGCACAGAAGTGGGGCACCCCATGCATCGATCTTTTGCTTCTGAGAGAAATGCACAACTAGACAGGTACATGTGTCAGTACTGGGAGCCCAAGGCTCAGGGGGTGGACGCTGTCTCAGCAACTTGGCCCTGGGATCTCCTGTACGCTTTCCTGCCTCTGCCACTCCTGACCAGGTTCCTGCACAGGGTCAGAGCTTTACAAGACCAGGCAGTGGTCATAGCTCCTCAGTGGCCCAGACAATCATGGTTCTCCGACTTGGTGGACCTTAGCTCTGCCCCCTCCCGGAGGCTTCCCCAGAGACAAGATCTTCTCTCCCAGGGGCCCTTGCTCCACCAAGACTCAGACTGGCTACAGCTACACATATGGAGGTTGAGCAGCGCTCGGTGAAAGGGGAAGGTCTATCTGACAGAGTCATCAGTACCATATTGGCTTCACGCAGGACCTCCACACAGAGGATTTATGAGACCACGTGGAAGGCTGTCAACTGGTGGCTCAGGTGCAAACATCTGATCGACAGAGAGTGTCATGTAAAAGTCGTCTTAGATTTCCTCCAGGATGGCCTGGAACAGGGGTTGGCTCCCAACACACTGAAGCGACAAGCAGCGATGTTGGGCAGTGTGTTTCCCCTGGCAGGGGGCTACTCCTTAGCAAACCATCCTAGGATCAAACATTTCCTAAGGGGAGCATCCATTCTTGCTCCACCCACTCTACACAGATTTCCCTTGTGGGATCTGCCATTGGTACTTAGAGCCCTCTGCTCTCCCCCTTTTGAACCAGCTCGCTCCTCTTCCCTAAAAATAGTCACCCTTAAGATGGTGTTCCTGGTGGCGGTAACTTCGGCTAAGAGGGTGGGAGAAATCGGAGTGCTTTCCTCTAGGGAGGAACTTTGCATGTTCCACCCTGATAAGATACTACTCCAGCCTGAGCCTGCCATCCTTCCCAAGGTTAATTCAGTCTTTCACAGAGGGCAGGACATTCCATTGCCCAACCTCTGTCCCAATCCTATCCATCCCAAGGAAAAGAAATGGCTAAACATCAGGCACATTCTCAAAATATACCTTGATTGGACTGAACCCTTCTGTAAGACAAAGTCTTTGTTTGTTTCATTCAAGAAGGGGGCTCAGGGACAGATTTACCATTAGCAGGTGGGTCAGGGAGTGTGTGACCCTGGCATATCGGACTAAAGCCAGAACCCCGCTGTGGGACATTACTGTTCATTCAGTGAGAGGGGCCGCTGCCACAGCTGCACTCCACAGGGACGTGCCGCTGGAAGAAATCTGCAAGGCAGCTATATGGGCACATCCATCCACCTTCATCAGGGACTATAAGGTGGATAAGTTTCCCTCCGCAGCCTTTGGCAGGAGGGTTCTTCAAAGAGTAGTGGCCTAGGCCTGCATCTCCCCCCCCCCAAGGGATGTTAGGTTCACTGCTTTGGTGCATCCCATTCCTGTATACTCTACTACTCCACTGACTTAGAACGGAAAGTTGACCTTACCTTTTGGTCAACAGGGAGTGGAGCATACAGTCCCACCCTGCAGGGGTGCCTAGGCCAGGGTGGGAAGGACCTCCTCTCTGAGGTCCCTAGGCAATTCACATTTGCGCGATAACCCAGGAAGGATAGGGAGGGCCTCCCATGACAACCTTTTCTACTGTCTGTTTGTTCTGTGTTCTTGGACTACTGCAATGCACTCTACATTGGGCTGCCTTTGAAGACGGTTCGGAAGCTGCAGCTTGTGCAAAATGCAGCGGCCAGACTGTTAACAGGGACTAGGAGATTCGAGCATATAACACCGATTCTGGTCCGCTTGCACTGGCTGCCTATATACTTCCGAGCTCAATTCAAGGTGCTGTTTTTGACTTACAAAGCCTTACACGGCTTGGGACCACAATACCTGATGGAACGCCTCTCCCGATATGAACCTACCCGTACACTGCGTTCAACATCAAAGGCCCTCCTTCGGGGGCCTACCCAGAGAGAAGTCCGGAAGGTGACAACCAGAAAACGGGCTTTCTCTGTGGTGGCCCCCGAATTATGGAATTCTCTCCCTGATGAGGTACGCCTGGCGCCAACATTGTTATCTTTTCGGCGCCAGGTAAAAACCTTCCTGTTCTCCCAGGCATTTTAATATATATAATTTTAAATATTTTAGCAATTTAATATTTGCATCTTAACATCTTAATATTCAATCGATTTAATGCATTTTACATTTAATATTTTAGTACTGAGTTTTGTAGTTGTTTATATGTTTAATTATGTTTAGGTATTTTTGGTATAATTTTTAAGTTTAATATATGTTTTTAAATTGTATATTGGATGTTATATGTTGTGAACCGCCCAGAGAGCTTCGGCTGTGGGGCGGTATAGAAATATAATAAATAAAAAAATAAATTTTACTGTCTACGGTTCATGTATTTGGTTTGTTTTTTATGATATTTCAGTGGCTGGCCTCGCTGGGTCAGCTTTGTTATGACTGGCAGTTAGAGGGTGCTTCCCTCCCCTTCCTGCTAGCCACTGTCTAGCACATTTTTCAAAAGTCTGACCCTACATCTAGGAGGAGTTAACCATCCTGTATGCTCCACTCCCTGCTGACCAGAAGGAGACTTCACGGTAAGGACAACTTTCTGATTGCCTAGATCTATTCCAGTCTGTTCTCCCACCTTGTTGGTGGCCCTGATTGATGATCTTTATCAGAAGAGAGACAGAGGCAATGTGACCCTGTTGGTTCTCCTTGACCTCTTGTGACACCATTGACTGTGGTGTTCTTCTGGCGCAACTAAAGAAGGTGGGAGTTGGAGATACTGTATTACCATGGTTCTGCTCCTGTCTGCAGGGCTGCAACCAGAAAGTAGTACCAAGAGATAGTTGTTTGGCTCCAAAGTTCTGGGGCTGTGGAATCTCACAAGGGTCCATTCTGTCTCCTGTTTAACATCTATATAAAACAATTGGTAGCTGCCACAAGGGGATTTGGAGCACAATGCCATCAGTATGCAGCTTTGATTCTCCATTCTATTTGAATCAGGAGAAGCTGTGAAGGTGTTAGACGGGTGCCTGGAGGCAGTTATGGCCTGGGTGGGGGCCAGTCAACTGAGGGTGAATCCTGATAAGACCCAAGTGCTGTGGATGAGCTGTTCACATATATGGGAATTAGGTGTATGGCCTGTTCTGGGAGGGGTTATACTTGCTCTGAAGGAGCAGGTTCATAGTCCGGGAGTCCTCCTGAATTCCAATTAGTCACTTGAGTCCCAAGTGGCTTCTGTGGCTAGGAGTGCTTGTACCCAGCTTAGGCTGATTCACCAGCTAGGGCTGTTCCTAAACTGGGATAGCCTAACCTCAGTTGTCCGAGCTCTGGTGACTTTGTGCCTGGACTACTGTAATGGGCTATATGTAGGGCTCTTTTTCTCTTATTAAAGTTACAGTCACGTCAAAAGCAGTGTGTCTTAATAACCTGACTAAGCTTTCTAGGAACTTTTGCCTTGGCTGACTCTGACTAAGCATGACTTCGTAGCACTCCGATGTTGACTCAGAAATGAATCCCTCTCCTGCGTCAACTTAAGTAGGCTTGGCTTTCACATGTAAATGTTGGCTCCTCCTCAACAACTGTTGAATCTTGCGCTTTAGCCGCTGCCGTGCATGGGGAAAAGGAGGCTGGCTCTCAGCTTCCCCATTCGAGAGTTGTGGGTGGTCAGCTTGCTCGACTGTGGGAAGCTGTGGGGTGCCAAGCTGGGAAATGTCAGGTGAAGCAAGCGGCGCCTCCAACGCGGGTGCAGGCACTGGGGGGGTATATCTAATGGAGCAATCTCCAATGGGCAGGCTCTGCCAACTCTGGTTGTGCTTCAGTGGGGCGGGACAGATTAGGGGGGAGTCAAGCTGTCAGTGATGGGGATCTGCGCGCTCTGTGGTGTAACCCTGCTGCTAGTCCTTTCCCCCAGCTCACCTTCCCAATCCTCCAAGTCAGAGTCTGGCGTCTTGAAGCCTCCCCTCCCAACCTGGGTCACAACAGGAATTAAAGATATAGAAGAAGTGCTAGAGAGTTCCAGAACTGGAGTGGAACAGAGAGATGCAGTAATGTTGTTTGGCCGATGAGAAGTAGGAGAGGATGAATGCCTAGCTTAGTGAATGAACCCTGTCAACTCTTTGTTCTTCTCCAGAGGTGTTGAGGGGCGTTAGAGCATGAAAGAAAATATTGAATGGAGAGAGTGAGCAGGATTGAAGATAAGAGGTGAATCGTTTATTGGGAGAGTGGATCAAGAAAATGGTAATTGCAGAGTCTACAGAGCAGGCAAGGAGAGGGGAAAGCTTCTGAAAAAGGCACTGGATTAATGACTGCAGGTCATGGAAAGTGCAAGAGACAGGCCATGGGAAGGGTGGACTTCATGGAGTGTTGAAGGAGATAGGTTAGTGATCATAGAGTCATAGAATAGTAGAACTGGAAGGGGCCTATAAAACCACTGAGTCCAACCTCCTGCTCAGTGCAGGAATCCAGCTTATCAAACAAAGGGAAATTCTGTGGCAGAGACGTCAGAGTCAGAACACCTCAACATGTTTGTTTTATTCTAGGAAAAATCTCCAAGAGTCTTATCACCAAGCTTTGAAATTGCTTCTGAAAGTAGTGAAGGCTACTAAAGATTCTGAAGACCTCATCTGTAAGAAAGTTGGCCTTTGTCTTGATGACAGCCTGGCATCTGGAGATTCAGGAGAGAGTCAGAATACAATTGGAGAAAGAATATTTGTACAAAATCGTAAAACTATAGAAAAATGGGGCATAAGGAAAAGTAATAGAGGTAATTATGTGCAGAGGAAAATGAAAAATACTGATGTCTTTCTATGGGATTCAAATACTGTGTTCTTGTTTTGCTCCAAGGCTTCTCTGCAAAGCTTCTCAGAAGAATGGGGCACTCTAGCCAATGTTAAAACAAGTCCCAATGGTTTCAGTGGGAAGCTAAACATGTGTTTAATCTCTACCATTGAAAGTACTTAGCTGTGGATGGATCATGCTATAGGTCCTTACCAGTATCTCTTCTCTTTTCCATAAGTATATTTGAATATTTCCCAGAGCCTGTTCAAATATTACTTTACTAGGTTCTGTTCAGGTTGAGTCTGGGATCAGGCCTTGGGCTTGCTTGAACTCTTTCTCATTTGTTTCTTCCTTATCTCATATAGGAGTTAATAATTTGGGAGTTTCCATATTTATTTGAATGTGTTTTTGTAAATGTATAGAATAAATGAATACCAGATCCTGCTTATTACTAGCATTTATGTGTAGCAGTAGATATTCTGTATTTTAATCTTTTTTGTACACAGCCCAGAGAGCCACTCGCTATGGGCGGTTTAAAAATGAAACAAATAAAATAAATAAATAAAATAAAAATAGAGTATAGACAGACAGGCCACAGAGACCCAGCTTGAATCTTAAATGGTTAAATGTAGTTGCAGAATTGTATACATTTCTAATATAACATTGCTCCTAGTAATGCAATTATTATGTTGTCTCTGTTTTTGTTTTTAAACTTGTGGTGCTTTAAAAACAATATATTTCTTTAATAGGGAAAGTTCTTGATCAAACTCTACCAGAACGCAGCTTTGATCCTTTGGTGCCTGATGAAGTATCTGAGCTGAGTGAACATTTATGTGAAAGTATTTTTGAAAACCCAGACCTGGTGTTTGAAAATGAAGAGGGAATTAATAAAATTTGTCATTGTTTGCATGTTGCTGTGGAAATGCTCCTAGAGCTGGTTGTTGAATCAACTAAACAGGTACAATTACATTAATGTTTAGTAGTTAATTTTAAAGTGTCACTATTTATTTATTTATATAAAATACTTCCGTCCCGTTCTTCTACCCTAAACTGGGACACCAGGGCAGCTCACAATAAAAACTCAAAAAAAATTAAAATAGATAAAAAGACATAAAATACAGTTAAGAAATATAGGGGACTGATATTAAAAGAGGACTAAAGAGGTAAAACTAAAAAACGATGAAACAAAATCAGTTTCAGTCTATACCTGTAGTCCCTCCTAAAGGCTCCTTGGAACAGGATGGTTTACAAAAGTCTCCAGAACACTATCAGGGAGGGAGCAGAGAGGGCTTCCAGGGCTTGGGGGCCATGTCGGAAAAGGCTCTCTCCTGCATGCCTGCCAGGCTATTATGTTTCATTACCGGCATGCAGAGGAGGCCAAAGGCTGTGATCTGAAATCAAGGACAGGTACATGTGGGCGTAAGTGGTCCCTCAGGTACATTGGTCCTATGTATAGTAATAGTGTGAAGTTGGACATTGCAAAGGACCTATTTGTTCGAATAACTTCAGTGGAAAGAAGGGAATGGGCATCAGTTGCCCAGTCAGTTATTACCTGATTACCAGATGGCACTTTACTGAGTTTCATAATCAAAAAAAGGATGGGTTCTCCTGCTAAGGGTGCCGACAGTCTAAGAAAGGTAATGGGGAAAGGAGTGGGACATACAGTGGCATGGAGGGGTGGATGTGAGCAAATACAGTTACACAAATCTAAGTCCAATAGGGAAAATAATCCTAAAGAAGCAGAGCTCTGAAGGAATTCTCTAAAGTCTCTAAACTTAACTTCTGATTATTGGTCAGGGGGTGGGGGGGTGGCAATATTGTGCAGTAATTTTAGCAAGAGCCTTCAAATAGTATATGGCTTTCTTCAAAATACCAGCTTCTGGTCCCAGTTATATGAGCAAGTAAAGTACAAATCAGTAAAATTAAGCACAGGATTTTTTCCCAAAGTGCTATACTGCATTATTAGGAATAGTGATTGAAAAGTTATTTCAGAAAAAATTGATATCCTATAGATAAAGATAGCTTCTTCACAGTAACAGTGTTTTGTTGTATAGTTACTTAGTTAGCAAAGCCTGTGATAAATTTTCACAGAAAAAGTATAAAATATTATACAGTGCATCCTTTTATTTACTGCTGTAAACACTTAATTTTTGAAGCTGGAGGAAACTCATAAAATCCATATTCACTTCGAAGAGGAATTAAAGTGTAGGAACTGGGAAGCATGTCAGGTGGCTAATGAGCATCATGAGCCAATGGACTGTCTTAATGAAGAGAATGAGGCCAAGAATAATCTGATGTTGGAGTTTCATAAAGCTAGAGGTATGGAAATTATACAGAAATAGCCTGCATGGTGTTAAAATGTTGTGGTTAGAAATTTATTTATTTATGTAACAAAAAGTATATATCACTTGTTTGCGAGAAACTTCTAAGCAGTTCTGAGTTCTGATTTATGTAGGTAACTTTTTCCTGTACATGACCCCACCTGTTCAGGCTATGGGCATGACCACAGTTGCATGGGCACTCCATGGAGCCACTTTTTCCAGTTTCCATTATTTTGGTTTCCACCATGGCTGTGGCTGTACACAATTTGGTTCATACTACTTTCTATCTATTGCCAGTGTGGTGTAGTGGTTAAGGTGTTGGACTACAACCTGGGAGACCAGGGTTCGAATCCCCACATAGCCATGCAGCTCACTGGGTGACCTTGGGCTAGTCACTGCCTCTCAGCTCCATGAAAACCCTATTCATAGGGTCGCCATAAGTCGGAATCGACTTGAAGGCAGTACATTTACATTACCCTATTTGAAAGGCTGTCACATAGATAAAGTAGATTGTATTGGTACCCATAAGAAGTAACTGAGAAGTATTTTCTTTGACTTAAGTACTAATAGACCAAACTGTATATTGCAGAATTTCCTAACGTGAAAGTCTGTGGTATGTTTGATTCTTCCCCTCATTTGCTGTTTGAAGATTGCCATGGAGATGTTGCAGTTCTTTGCTCACAAAAGGGTCAAACATTTTCTGCACTTTAAAATCTAGCCCTCTTGTATTGTGTGAGTTGCTGTGATCCCTAAAGGACCTAGACAAGAATCATGAGTCACCCTGGGCGGGATGAGGATGCCCTAAGGCAGAATGTACACTGACATAAGTAATGTAAACTCTTGCCCATCTGTGTAAGATGTTGATGCACAGAATTTAGAGATCAAAGCCCCAAACCTCAGAGACTGCTTCAAAACCTACGTCTGTTGCTGAAGTTGAGGAAGAATCCAGAGGAGGCTCTTGCTATCTGTCTTTCTGACGTACAAAGTCAAACTGGTCACCTGACAGTGCAGCAGCAGTATTCCACAGAGATGTGAACTGTATCCAGCATACAGCCAAACCAGAATGTGGAGATCAAAAATAGGGGAATGCAAAGATCCAGGAAGAAATCAGTGATGTGGGTTTTCTGGAAAATTTTCTGCTGCCCTAAATCAGGTCTGATTTACCATATTTATTTAGTAAGCAAAACTAAAAAAATTTTTTCCATATGAGGCCAGCCATCACTGTGGGGTGTTAGCTCCACCTATCGTGCGAAGGCAAGAATGTTTTTTGAAGTCAAGACTAGGGGCGTCAGGCCCCTCCCACTCTCCAGTTCATTCTTGCCTTCGTAGCGAACAAGTTTGATATTACAGATAGCGTAGCTTTTAGCTAAGTTTTGTGTGTCTTTTCTGTGTTTGTCTGACGGGTGGAGGTTGTTTTATGTGTATTCCACGTTCTCCCTTCCCTCTGTCTGGTATTTAATCGTTTGTCTCGTGCTTCCTGGGGAATTTTGAGGGGATCCTTCCTGGCCCTGCCCGTTCTTTTTCCCAGCTTCTGAGCCCAACGGCTCTTGTAGAGACCGCGGCTGCGGTTCTCTCTCTTCTCTGGCGGGAGCTTGCGGCTGCAGCTCCCTGCTTTACTCGCCGCTTCTTTCGTGCCTTTCCGAGTTCACGACTTGCTTGTTTTGTCCCTGGCCATTTGGGGTTGCTCCCTTCCCGCTGCCGGGAGACCGCGGCTGCGGCTCTCCTTCCTTTGCAGGCGGCTGCAGATTTAACCCGAGAGTTTGCGGCTGCAGCTCTCTTCCTCGAGCCACCTCTCGCCTTTTTCACGGCAGCTCCAGAGCCTGCGGCTGCGGCTCTTTCTAATTCAGTGCTCCTTTGTTTGGACTGCCCTGCCTCCAAAGAGCTCTGAGAAGAGCGATCGAGGCTAGACAGCGAGCTAGATCGCTATAGCCGGGCAGGGAACAGGCACGGAGCCGCAGCTCCTTTAGCTGCTACAGCCCCCTTAGCTGCTACGGTGCCAGACTAGTGGCCTTAAGTTCTCGCCGCGAAAGCCTCCGTAGTCGGTGGCGGCGGCTGCTGACACTACAGCTCCCTTAGCTGCTACGGTGCTCGCTATTACGAGCCGCGATTGCGCCCTTCAGAACGGCCATCGCACGTTTCTTGACAGTGTTAGGCAGTTTATTATTTTATTATTAGTATTTTATTATTATTATTTTTTTCGGTCAGTTAGCTGTTGCCTCAGCGCCCACCATTACTGCCTCTCCCTCCGCCATTTTTAGTGTTCTTTTTTCTGTCCCCTTTACGGGCGCCATTTTGTTTGTCCCGTTTTTTCCCGCCCTTTTTGTTTCATCTGTCCTGAACTAAATAAAGGGGGCTTCTTACCTTGAGCAGGCTTGCTTGTATGTGAGTTTTCAGATAGGACTAGTTAGCCCTACAAGAGTTCCCCTCTCAGTAACTCATACTGCTGCCTATTGCAACACTGGCCCTCTGCAGCCTCTGATCGTACCTCAACTCGTGGCCGTCGCCCAGCCGGTTCCTACTGCACTAAAAACAACTTATTTGAACTGTACATTCTGCCCCCTCCGTGGCCGTGTACCAGGGCGGTCTATACTGTACATCCTGCCCCCTCTGTGGCCATGTACCAAGCCTGAAGTCTAGTCTGCATTATATTGACGCTGTTACCTTCGTACATTCTGCCCCCTCTGTGGCCGTGTACTTAGCCATCTGCCAGTGCATTCTACCCCCTCTGTGGTCGTGTACTGCACCTGTTCGGGTCTCTACATTCTGCCCCCGCTGTGGCCGTGTACTGCACCCATAGTGAATATAAGATGGCGGAACAACCAGACATGTCTCAGACAGCCAAGCCACAAAAAGCTAAGGCAACTAAGCCTAAGCATGCCAAAGCACTGGCTAAGACTAAACATCTTTCCAGCCACAGCAAGCCCAAGCGTCCACGCTATGCCTCTGTTCCGAATCCCACAGCAGCAGCCTAGGAACAGCTAACGAATATCTTTCATTCCCCCGCTGCGTCTTCTGACGAGGAGGACTTTGCTGGTTTTCCTACTCAGCCAACACTTAGCCAGCCTCCTCCCGTGTTGCCGCCCAGGGCTTACCCTCCGACTCAGCCCACTGAGCCATCTACTCAGGCACAACCATCTGTTTCAACGGGGCTGCAGCTGTCTCATGATTTTCTTTCACAACTTCAGGGCATGCTGTCATTTTTCACTCAAATGCAGTCACCACCACAAGTCCCCGCCATACCTCAACGCACTATGGACCCACATGTATGTCATGAGGCAAATCCTTCCTGCTCCCCAAATCCCTTTGATGTAGCTAGAGGCAGATGTATTGAGGACGCTTCGTATGGGGAGGGCTCAACCTTTGCTGATCAGGCTGAAGGAGATGAATGGAGCGACTATTCAGAACACGAGGAGGATACATCGTATCGCTTCTTTAATACCGCAGATTATCAGCCCCTAGCTCGCAGGGTCGTTAACACCCTTGGTCTCCAAGCTGCGCCCTCAACAGCTACTGCTCCAGCTATTAAAGGGGCCAGGGTTCTCAAATCCCCTGCACCAACTGAGCATTACATCCCGGTGCCGGATCCCATCGCTAAACTGGCCACTGAAGAATGGTCTCATCCATTCCAAACTCGCCGCTTCAAGAACCTGGCTGACAAACTTTACTCCCTAGCTCCTGACTTTGCCAACAAGCTGGCCGTCCCTGGCATAGACGAGCCGATCGCTAGCCTAGTTTCGCGATCTCTTTTGCCTAGGGAAGGAGAATCCCAACTAAAGGATGCTACCGAGCGAAGATTAGACTTCGCTCTCCGCAAAAATCATGAGGCCACCGCTTTCTCCATGCGAGCCTCCGCATCAGCTTCCATCTTCTCCAGGGCAGCAATGATGTGGTTAGATGATCTTCTAGAGGACCCTACCCCTGATCCTGTTTCTCTCAGAAGGTCATTGATAAGGTTGCGCAAGATGGCGGCGTTTGTAGCTGATGCCACTTTGGATGCCACTCAACTGGGGGCACGAGCCATGACGGCTCAGATAGTTGCTCGACGGACCCTCTGGCTGCGCCACTGGCAAGCTGACTCTACGGCCAGAGTGAATCTTTCTAGGGCTCCTTACTCTGGCTCTTTGCTCTTCGGCGAGGAAGCTCTAAAGGCAGTGCTGGTTGACCCCAAAGACACTCACAAACCAGTGTTGGCCACTGTCAAGAACATCGATCATAGGCCTTTCAGGCGATTTCCCTCCTTCTGCACTAACCAGCCCTTTCGAGGAACGTGGCCAGGAGGACGAGGCCACGGCTCCCGATCCTATGACTCCAATTCCTTCAGGGGAACCTGGAACCGACGTTTCCAGGGCAGAGGTCAGTACCAAGGGCGCAGAGGTACCTCATCGTCCTCATATAGGGGAGGGTCTTGCCAGCGCAAACAGTATTAATGCACTTCCTGTTGGTGGCAGACTACTTATGTTTGGAGACCAGTGGCTGCGTCTAACTAAGGTTGCCTGGATCAGGGACCTTTTTTGTTCAGGCTATGCAATAGAGTTTTGGGCGACTCCACCAGACAAATTCCAGCCATCCCCTTGCCCCAGGGCATTGACCAGGCACATTATCATGCAGACAGCTATACAACACCTCTTGGACATAGTGGCGATAGAGCCAGTCCCTACAACAGAGAGGTCGGAAGGGGTGTACTCCCTCCTATTTGCTGTGCCCAAACGAGATTTGTCATGGAGGGCGGTATTGGACCTCAAGTTCATCAACCATTTTGTAACATACTGCAGATTCAAAATGGAATCCCTCCACTCCATCACTGAAAGCCTGCAAGAAGGAGACTTCCTGATTTCTATCGACCTAAAGGAAGCGTATATCCATGTGCCCATTTGCATAGCCCACAGAAAGTTTCTTCGGTTTGCTTTTGGTCCCCAGCATTTTCAATATAGAGCGATGCCGTTCGGCCTCTCCTCTGCTCCGCGAGTATTTACAAAAGTGCTTCTCACCTTAGTGGCTTACCTCCGGATTCAAGGGGTCCATCTCTACCCATATCTGGATGATATTTTAATACGGGCAAGCTCTGAGAAGCTGGCTCATCGTCATTTAACGCTCACCCTCAATGTTTTGCAGGCCTACGGCTGGCTTGTCAACTTCGACAAAAGCCATCTTCAACTGACCCAATGCCTACTACATCTAGGGGCAATGTTGGACACCCTGCAGGTGATGGTGTTTCTGTCTCCAGATCGCATAACTGCCATCACAAACATCGCGAGGTCCTTGATGCGACAAACTACCGCAGACGTCATGCTTCTAGCCAGGGAGCTCGGAATGTTCATCTCTACCATCCACATTGTGCCATGGGCTCGAGCCCACTCTCGCCACCTTCAGTGGGCTTTGTTGCCCTTTCAACAGGACATTGCCAACTCCAATGATCGCACAGTTCCTCTGAGCTCCGCACTGCGCCTTTCATTCCGCTGGTGGACGAGGGTCCAACATCTTTCCAGAGGCACTCCATTCAGAGAACCTTGCAGGACTGTTGTCACCACGGATGCCAGTCTCATCGGCTAGGGAGCACACTGCAACTCCCAGTATGTTCAGGGGGTTTGGTCCACAGCAGAGCAGGCTCAGAACATCAATTGGCTGGAGCTCAAGGCGGTCCACTTAGCTCTGCTTCATTTTCAGTCTCTGTTCCCTTTGGACCATGTCCTCATTCGAATGGACAACACGTGTGTAAAATCACATTTGAACAGACAAGGGGGCACCAGGTCCCGTCCTCTGCAGGACCTATCTTTCCTCATCTTCGTCTGGGCAGAACAACATCTACAATCCGTAAAAGCAGAGCATCTCAGAGGGATTTGGAATGTGACAGCAGACTGGCTCAGCAGACAACAGGTCATTCCGGGAGAATGGAAACTTCATCCGACCATATTCCAGCATCTCCAGCGTCGGTTCGGCGTCTTCTCGATTGACCTGTTTGCTTCCAGTCGCAATTACCAGCTTCCCAGATACTTTGCCAGATACCTGGACACAGCAGCGGAAGCAGTGGATGCTCTGTCCATACCGTGGCCAGACGGTTTTTTGTACGCCTTCCCTCCTATACCGCTGTTAGCCAAAACATTTTGGAAGGCGCGGAGTGAGAGGGTACAGTTGGTTCTGTTAGCACCATATTGGCCACGCCGACCGTGGTTCTCGGATCTTCTTGCAATGTCGCTGATGGATCCTTGGACACTTCCAGTCAGGCCAGATCTTCTATCCCAGGGTCCAGTATGGCATCAGGACCCCACTTGGCTCAATCTAACAGCGTGGCTTTTGAACGGGGACATTTGAGGTCAGCTGGACTGTCTGACGCTGTTATTGATATTATCTTAGCCTCGAGACGACCATCCGCCACCCATATTTATCAACATACTTGGGTGGCTTTCTCCAAGTGGTGCCAGTCTCACCACTGCGACCCATCCCAGGCCACTGTGCATCAGGTGCTGCAATATCTCCATAGCGGTTTTATGATGGGACTCAGACCCAACACTCTACGTCGACATGCGTCCACTCTGTCGTCCATCCTTTCAGTCTCCTCCACTGGTGCCCCTATTTCCTCACATCCGTTCATTAAACGCTTCCTCAGAGGCACTGCTTTACGTTCACTGGCTGTAGTACATCGTTTTCCTTCATGGAGTCTGTCCAAGGTCCTACAAGCTTTACAACGCCCTCCGTTTGAACCCCTTAGGACTGTGCCTTTACGTCTACTGTCTTTCAAGGTCTTGTTCCTGGTCGCCATCACTTCTGCCAGACGAGTTTCGGAACTGGGCGCATTGTCTTCTGCTCGCCATCTCTGTGTCTTTCACAAGGACTCTGTTGTGCTGAAAACTGACCCTTCCTTCCGTCCCAAGGTCAATTCAGTTTTCCATTGCAATCAGGACATTGTACTCCCTTCATTTTGCCCGAACCCTACTCATCCTCTAGAGAAGGCTTGGCATTCGTTGGATGTTCGGAGGGCTCTCAAGACCTACCTGTCTAGGACCCAGGAGATTTGATGAACGGAGTCTCTATTTGTATCCTTTAATCCAAGGTCTATGGGGCATAAAGTAACTAATTCTACATTATTCCGCTGGTTGCGAGCCTGTATTGCTTTAGCTTATGAAGCTCTTCAGCTCCCAGTTCCTGATAGTATCACGGCTCATTCCACCAGGTCAGCGGCTACTTCTGCTGCCTTTGCTACCAACGCCCCTGTTGCTGATATTTGCAGAGCAGCTGTTTGGTCTACTCCACACTCATTTATAAGGCATTATAAAATAGATCGTTATGCCTCTGCCGATGCTTCTTTTGGCGGACGAGTGTTGCAACAGGTTCTTAATGATAATTAGCATGTGGGTGATCCCTCCCTATTATGGGCTGCTTTGGTACATCCCGCAGTGATGGCCGGCCTCATATGGAAAATGGACCATTGGTCTCACCTGAAGGGTGATTTTCATATGAGGACGGCCATCATGGCCCTCCCAGTTGGAGGATGTATAAATATTTTATTGAACCGTTATATATTACTGTTACGCTATTGCATTTAAAGTTACTAGTGAAGTCAAGACTGCTAGTTCTGTTATATCGCTATGTTAGAGTCATGTTACTATGTATGTTGTTTTCCTGTTGGCAGGCCTGTCAGGCCTGTTTTTCTATTTTTAGATATTTTTCTATAGACTCGCTGCGAATGAACTGGAGAGTGGGAGGGGCCTGATGCCCCTAGTCTTGACTTCAAAAAACATTCTTGCCTTCGCACGATAGGTGGAGCTAACACCCCGCAGTGATGGCCGTCCTCATATGAAAATCACCCTTCAGGTGAGACCAATGGTCCATTTTCTGCTGCCCTAAATCAGGTCTGATTTACCATATTTATTTAGTAAGCAAAACTAAAAAAAAATTGCTTTATAATTATATCAAGTTTTTCCAGTGACCAAAAGTATTTTCACTGAAATATTGTATTAGGAAAAAAATCAATAATGCACATATGCAGCAATCCTATGCACACTTGACGGATTGAACACAATGGGACTTGTTTTTTCTAAAGCTAACATGTATAGGATTTCACTTACTCTGCTTTTAAATGTTAAATTCAAATAAATTTAAGGCTTTACTTGGAAATTATTTTTATTGGAGTATTTGTAAATTTAAGTCATGACAACTCAATAGCATGGTTTACTAACATTACTTAAGAGTTAATGGGGAGAGAAGTAAAGATACTGAAAAACTATTAACATACTAACTTTATTTAATAATAATAATAATAATAGAATTATATTGTGCACCAAAGGCAAAACCTGTCAGTACTAAAACAATACGGTTAACACTTTTTAAAACAGGTAAAAACAACCTTTTTAAAAAAGTTGAAAGCAGCCTTCTAACAACAGCTAAAACTCCTAAAAACAATCACCTACTCTTTAATAATTTCAGAGTTGCCAGGGACAGGACTTTAAGCTCTCAAATACCCAGGTAAACAGGAAAGTTAAGTTTCTTCTAAAAGTTAGTAGTAAGGTAGACTGACACACCTCACCAGGGAGGGCATTCCACAAACGGGGGACCACCACCAAGAAGGCCCTGTCATGGGTCACTGCCAACCATGCAGTTCCCAGTGATGACATGACCATCAGGGTCTCCTGTGCTGATTGTAGGGCCCAAGATGGTTGATATTGGGGAAGGCTCTCTTTTAGGTACCTGGGTCCCAAGCCATTTAGGGCCTTGTATGCTACTGCTAATATCTTGAATTGGGCCTGGTAGCTCACTGGCACCCAATGCAGGTCCTTCAGGACCAGTGACACATGGTCCCAACAGGCTGCCCCATCTTAGCAGCTGCATTCTGCACTTGCTGCAGTCTCTTTACTGTCTTCAAGTGCAACCCCACATAGACCACATTCCAGTAGTCCAAGCAGAAGGTCACCAGAGCATGGACAATTGAGGCCAGACTATGCCGATCCAGGAATGGCCATAGCTAGCAAACCAGCCTAAGCTTGGGTGTCAGCACTCCTAGCTACTGAAGCCACTTGAGACTCCATTCAAGTTGGAATCCAGGAGTAGTCCCAGACTATGAATCTATTTCTGCAGAGGGAGTGGACTCCTCTGGGAACAGCTTATATGCCTATTTCCCAGACCTAGGAATCACTGACCCATAGTACTTCTGTCTTATCAGGATCCAATCTCAGTTTAGTGTCCCTCATCAAGCATCACTGCTTCCAGACACAGGTCCAATACCTTCACAGTATCTTCTGATTGCCATGGAATGGAGAGTGAGCGAGCTGTGTGTCATCAGCAAACTGATAGTACTATGCTCCTAAACCCTGGATGACACCCCCCAATGATTTCATATAGATGTTGAATAGTTTAGGAAATTGAATGAAGCCTTGCAGGACCCCATAATTCAAAAGCCATAGAGCTAAGCAACAGCCTCCAAGTACTACTTTCTGATAGTGACCCTGCAGGTAAGAATGTGTACTACAGTACTTCCCACCTCCTTGAAGCATTCCAGAAGGACACCATGGTCAACACTCAAAAATCACTGAGAGGTCAAGGAAAACCAACAGGGTTGCATTGCCCCTGTCTTTCTCCTGATAAAAGTCATCAGTCAGGGCAACTAAGGTTGTTTTGATGCCAAAACCAGGCCTGAAAACATACTGGAATGGATCTCAATGGTCTGCTTCCTCCAGGCATACCTGCAGCTGGCTGGCCACACACTCTCGATCACCTTGCCCAGGAAAGGAATAATTAGAGACTGGGCAGTATTTTTCTAAAAGCTCTGGATCCAGGGAGGACTTCTTCAAGGGAGCCCTCGCCTCTTTCAGGTTGGTGGGCATGACTCCCTCCTGTAATTAGGCATTAATCACTCCCCGGATCAATCTGGTCAGTCCTCTCCTACTAGATTTTACCAACCATGATGGGCAGGAATCAAAGTAGGTACGTTATCAGCCTCATCAGCACAAGCATCCTGTCCATATCCTTGGGTTTCAAACAATTGAAACTGATTCCACAAGGTGCAATTTGATGGTGCTTCAAGGACCACTAACAGACCTGAACCAATTATGGCATCACATTTAGTATGCTGGAAGAGCTGTTTGTATTAATTTGGCCCAGTTTGCTTGTCACGTTGAACCATAGTTTAAAGCAAACTGTGGTTTAATGTGAACTGGCAGCATGCTAGCATGATATTCTGATTAGCAAGCTGGCTAAATGTGGGCTGGATGGAACAACTATCAGATGGATCCACAGTTGGCTCTAGAATCGTACTGAAAGAGTGCTTATCAATGGTTCCTTCTCAAACTGGGTGGAAGTAACGAGTGGGGTACCACAGGGCTTGGTCCTGGGCCCAGTGCTCTTCAACATTTTTATTAACGACTTGGATGAGGAGGTACAGAACATGCTTATCAAATTTGCAGATGATACAAAATTGGGGGGGATAGCTAACACCGTGGAAGACAGAAACAAAATTCAAAGGGACCTTGATAGGCTGGAGCATTGGGCTGAGAACAGAATGAAATTCAACAGGGTTAAATGCAAAGTTCTACTTCTTGAGTACTGTGTCCAGTTCTGGTCTCCGCACTTCAAGAAGGATGCAGACAAACTGGAACAGGTTCAGAGGAGGGCAACAAAGATGATCAGGGAACTGGAAACCAAGCCCTATGAGGAGAGACTGAAAGAACTGGGCATGTTTAGCCTGGAGAAGAGAAGACTGAGGGGAGATATGATAGCTCTCTTCAAGTACATGAAAGGTTGTCACATAGAGGAGGGCCAGGATCTCTTCTCGAACTTCCCAGAGTGCAGGACACGGAATAATGGGCTCAAGTTACAGGAAGCCAGATTTCGACTGGACATCAGGAAAAACTTCCTAACTGTTAGAGCCATACAACAATGGAACCAATTACCTAGAGAGGTAGTGGGCTCTCCAACACTTGAGGCATTCAAGAGACAGCTGGACAGCCGTCTGTCGGGAACGCTTTGATTTGGATTCCTGCATTGAGCAGGGGGTTGGACGTGATGGCCTTATAGGCCCCTTCCAACTCTACTATTCTATGATTCTATGCTGTTCTAAATTTCCTGTAGCACTCCTCCTCCACTCCTGCTGCTTCCACACCATGGACAAAACAAGCCAAAGTATGGCTTGCAGTGTTCAAACCCAACTTGTTTCTCCCAAACAAACCCTGAACACTAACCAAAGTTTGTTCTTATACAGGTTGGCTTATACATAAATAAAATATATCAGTGCAGTTAATCAGGTGCATTTGGGGGAAATTAAGAACTTAATTTCTCTGTACTTTAAAATCTAATTCTTTGCATAATAAGCTTTAATTTTAATTTTTTGATGCTCAGTGCCTCAGAGTGGTAAGCGGCAGTAATGCAGCCGAAAGCTCTGCTCATGGCTGGAGTTCGATTCCAACGGAAGGAGGAAGTCGAATCTCCAGTAAAAGGGGTCGAGGTCCACTCAGCCTTCCATCCATCCGTGGTCGGTAAAATGAGTACCCGGCATACGCTGGGGGGTAAAGAAAGGCTGGGGAAGGAACTGGCAATCCCACCCTATATATACGGTCTGCCTAGCAAACGTCGCAAGACGTCACCCTAAGAGTCAGAAACGACTCGCAAGTGCGGGGACACCTTTACCTTTTTTAGTTTTTTTAACTATTAATATATTTTGGTATATTGGCAATTATAGTTTTCAGTATAATTGTAGTTAGTAACTACTACTTTGCATAAATGCTTTCAGTGCCTGATCATTATGCTTTCATACAATGTTTGGATTTCAGGCCTCATGGAAGGTTATTTAACAGAGAGACATGCCTTGGAAGAAGCCCTAAATCTGAAAGAGGAATCAGAACGCTCTCTTGTTGCAGAGTTGGAGAATTTGAAAGCACAGGTCCAAGAATTAATGCAGAAACATGTAGTATCTATTGAGGAACAGAAGTTGCTAATCAGTCAAAATAAAGCTTTGGCTGCCAATGTAGGGGAAAGAGAAGTTGGTAAGGAATGGCTGCTACATTACATAAAATATTAAACACTCCCCAATCTTGTGTTGTGAAATGGCTTGAGAAAGAAGCCAGGCAGAAAATTTCCACTAACTTAAAATATTTTGCATGTGAATAGAATTTTTAACTATGTAAAACAAAAGTATGTATTATTTGTTTAAGAAATTTCACAATATGTCTCAAAGTGGCTTACAGAAAAAATAAAACCTGAAATTTACAGTAGTAACATATTTGTTTGGAGTTAAACACAGTGCAAGCAGAGTGCAAGAAGAGCCCCTCTATGTAGTGATTCACACAATGTGGAGGCGATTGTGCAAATGTTTTTGTAACATTCTGGTTTATAGTAGTGAAAAAAATGAATATATAGTTGATATGCTAAAGTATGATATACTAGATTATTTAGAAGAAGGTACATTCTCTGGCGTGGGATACATCTGCATAATGGGCTGTACCCTGTGATCCATCCAAGGCAGGAACTTATGACTGATCTGATTTGTTGGATGTCTCTCCCTATTAGCTCCCTCTTCAGTTAAGTCTCTGCCTTCACCCAATGCAGACAAGTTGTTCTCTCTCTCTCCCTCAATCTGCCTTAGTGCTCAGATTTCTCTTTTACTTTCCCCTATTACTGTTAATAGTTTATTTTCATTTAGTCTCTGAGCTTTTCCCTCAGGTTTTTTCACTTCCTTTTTTGTTTTTAAAAAGCTCCTTTCACCTTTCTCTGGACTCTTCCACTTCTTTCTGCTGGATGGCTCTACCTTACAAGTGAACCACAAAATGTTCAGCAAAGAAGATGCACGGAGAAAAATTGATTAAAATGTGTGTGTGTTTTTGTGTGCAACTTGTGTACCCAACTCTTTCTGATGTCCCAGCCCTTATCATGTTGTTCGGAGCCTCAGGAAGCACCAGTGTTGGACTCAGTCCTACATCTCCAATCAGAAAGACAACTTGTGGAGGTGTCCCATCCCTTATCTTTTCAATCACAACATTAAGCGGCAGTGCCACTTCAAATTCTTACTGGCAATTGCTGGAAGGGGACATGCCAGATGTGGATAGGCAGGAACCTTCTGTTTCCTCCAGCCAAAATGACCTGGGGCTTTTGGGATCTTCACTAGTGCAAAGAATGACTTTCTGCAAGTCCTCTACAGATGCACCACCATCTTTGGATCCTGAAATTGCAACTGTTAGGCCTGAGACAAGCCCACTTTCATTTTTACATGAAACTAGCCCCAGGAAGAAGATCTTTCTGATGAGGCCCAGCTGCATCTTACTTCTTCAGACCTTGAAATAGAACTCCTAACAATTCCTGCCCTGATTTTGGACCCGCCTATCCTATCCCCCATCCCCCTGGCTTGATCCCTCTGGAATTAATTCACACTTTTAAAAGAGATCCCTTTGGCAGAAATCTAAAAAAAATAAATATTGGGAAGAGAACCAAATGAAAAAAGCATATCAGGCATTAACCCTCCTCCTCTTAACATCCCTTCCCTCTCCTTGCATATATAAAGTCAAGAAAACTAATAAAGCTCCAACAGAGCAACCAACTCGGCCCCATTCTTCTGAGCTTTCTGGGTATCCCAGACCATAGGGATCCTGTTTGTGGCAAAACAAGAGATCAGACAACTTTACAGTAGAGACAGCTATTTCAGTTGAATATGGCTACAAGATAAAAAATTTCCATCAGTCTTGAAATCAGTTCCGTCACATACCTCTCTCCAACTCTGCAAAGAAAAATGTCATATCCCCTCTGCCTTGCCTACCTCCTCTTCATAGGAACAATAGAGCCTGAACCTCCAAAAGAAAAATCCCCTGGAAGCATATTTATGTCATTTTTATGTTTCCAAAGGGGACTCGGGAACAATCTTGAATCTCAAGAGCCAATTCTGTAGACATTGCAGACCACCAAAGAAGTCATCCAGACAAAGGATTTTCTCTCTTTGGCGGGCCTCACAAAGGCATATCTATATGTGCCAATACACCCATAGCATCACAGGTTTCTGTGCTTTGCCCATAGAGCACAACACTTTCAATACTGGGCTCGCCCACTAGGTATGCTTTACAGGTGTGTACCAGGCTGGTGAGTGATGACAATGACACACCTTTGTTTAAGAGGAATCCACTTCTAACCTTAGATGATATCAGATCTCCCTCTTTATTGTCCCTCCATCAGGGCCAGCAAGCCACTCCATTTCATTTCAGACTCACCCTAGATTGCTTTAGCTTGGGTACATTTCATCACATGAATGTATCTTAAACCAAACAGAGAAAGAAACATTGGTAATTTACTGTGAATGGGGGCCTTCTTGGTAGGCATCAGGATACATCCATGAACTCTCCCTGACCTTTCGGCTAACTTGGTGGCTGTTTTCCCTCACAAGCTCCTCAAGTCCACCTCTAGTTTGTGCCAATGGCCTCTTTAGTATCCTGTAAAAAAATATTTTGTTTCTGTACTAATCCTTCTATCCAGATGGCTCACTTTTGCTCTTGCTTGCCACAGGAAGAACTGAAGAGGGACAATTCTAACAAATCAGATCAAGTCATATTTCCTTCCTTAGGTGAATCACAGGACCTAACCCATCTCCTGGATGTGTTCTGATACCAAAAAAGAAGGCCCAATCATGGTAAATGACCAATGTTCCTTTTTAATTTTGAAATAATGTATGACAATCATATTTTTGGTAATGCTATTTTTCCTTGTGTACTAGCTTTACTCAAGGAAGTTGAACATCTAGCAAAAGCAAAATTAGAACTGCAGTGTCAAGCAGAAAAGGACTGTTCCACCTTGAATTCTCAAATGAAAATCTTGGAGATGGAACTTGAAGAACAACTGAACAAAAATCAGAAGATGACAAGTTTGTCATTAGAGGTTGCTGACCTTAGACAACAAATACAAGCCCTTGAAAGACAGCTTAAAAATCAACGAGATTTCATGGATGTAAGAAAATTATGCGTGCTTGTAGTCTGGGGATAATATATCATTAGCTCTTGCAGTTAAAATTCTCGGTGGCTTAAAAATAGTTCTCATAAATTCTAAGATTTCAAAAAGTTACTGTCATTTTCTTGACAGAAACAAGCTATTGAAAGGGAACATGAACGTGATGAATTTCAGGAAGAAATTCAGAAACTAGAAAAGCAGTTAAAAGCAACAACAAAATTCCAGGCTTCTGAACAGTCCAGAGAATATGTGGTAAGTAAAACATTATATAATGATTACATATGTTCTGCAACGATGGGTGATCTGAACTAGGGCGACCTTGAAAAAGCTGCTTATTTTTCAGTATCACGTGTAATAATTTTGCTGGGCTGGGCAGTCTGAAGACCCTAGCAAGCTAGTAGCTGGCTTATGGCAGTGTAAAGTGGCAGTGTATCATAGTGCTATGTACTTAGGATCCTGTGTACTTGCAGCCAGCAAAGTTGAGGGGAAAAAACTACACAACAAACTAGACAGTGAGTCTGCCAGATGCATCCACAACATCCATGGCACACTGCTAGTACATGGAGGGTCATGCTGATAGCCCTAATCATGTAGTGGCATGCCAGCAACGTCTCCAGAGCCATGCATGGACTAAGCCAGTCAATTTACACTTGACAGGAAGAACCTCCATGTCCTCACCCCACTGCATTGCACAAACATCCCATCAAACATAAGGACTCCACAATTTCCTCCACAACAGATCCGCTATGGCACAAGGGCAAGGAGGCCCAGAGTTTCCTGGAATCCCAACATAGAGGGTTTGAATGTCTTTAAGGTACTAATTGCGCACAGATTGCTAATAATCACCCTTTTGGGTTCAGAGTTTAAAGAGAAGGAGTGATGGTAGTATAGCACAGTATAATAGCTCCCTTGGGAGGAGAAAGGAAAAAAAAGGGGGGGAAACCCCAAGATGCCAAGAATTATAGCTTGTACAAAGTATTCCAAATCCGATTATTGAAAGGAAACGAGCCCAACGCGTTTTGGCCACGTTGAGTTGGCCTTCGTCAGGGGCTAAAAGTTAAAACATACAAATATATATTCAGTGATACATTCTTATAAATATTCATCATACAGTTCAATGGCCATGGTATAGGAAAATCATAACACCCATATTACTCACATACCGATTACAAGGTGTAGCTTCGAAGTTATTTTGTAGTTAAAATGCTTCAGTTAATTTTAATAGCAATTCTTTGTAATGAGAAATTGCACATGTAGCAATTTTGACCGCAAGCATAGAGTTATATACGTACTCTCAACTGCCTTTAGCCTCTGAGGCAGGAAAATAGACCACAGCTGTGTCCAAGGGAACGTCACTAAAGTGCAAAACTCATAAAAGGGGAAGAAACTCCAACTCCTTGTTTAATCCATGGGGGACTAGTGTGTTCAGTTCTAGGATCCAGGCCAGTTCTCTCCTCAACATAGTTTGAGTGTCACGCATATGTACCTGTTCTAATGCCCAGAAACTGAAGTCTGTCAGAGAGTGTCCACACCTGGCAAAGTGCTCAACCAGGGGAGCCCCTGGTCTACTATTTCTGATGTTATTTATATGTTCACCAACTTGCTTCTTTAGAACCCTGCTAGCAGGGTCAGGTCTGGTCAGTGCCTGGATGGGAGACCACCTGGGAACCATATGTAAGACGCCTTGGGTTTCATGAAAAAAGAAAGGAGGGGTATAAATGTAATAAACAATAAATAAACAAATAAATAATGATAGACAGTTGTACTTCCTTTTCTTTATTTACCCATTGTGGATATTTGAAAATTTCTTTAATTCTTAGTTCTTTCCCTAAATCTTCTTTCCTTCAGTCTTTCTCTATTTGTGAAAAATGTTTTCAGCAGTAATTCCTTGGCAACTTTATGTTGCGTCATATAAGCGTGATAAGGACAAATGAGAGTCTTCACTGGGATACACTTTCACTATACTTTCTGTTATGAGCTTTGTGAAGAAGTCTTGGCAGGACTGGTCCAAGGAGGAGGAGAACTGGGATCCAACGGAGGAGCCCAGTGGTCTGGAAGCTGTGGATGAGGATGTGGGGGTGGGGCCTACTGATCTGCCTGCTGCCAGCCACCCCTGCAAGGTGTTTCAACCATCAGCCCTCTGTATCACGCTGCCACCAGTAGCTGACCCTCTGCCGAGCTACCCTCCTGGTTCTGACCCACCCTCAGTCAAGGAGGGAGTGGCGGAGGTGGGGGAAGACCTGGCTGGGTCATCCCCACTTCCATTACTAAGGTTGTGCCATTGACTGCATAAGTGTAACAGACGGAGTGCCCATTGGCTTGCCCAGTCCCAAGGTGAGAGAAAAGTAGTTATATCTGCCCCATCCTTTATTAAGGGGAGGCAGGAGGCGTGTCAAGTGTTGCGACAATGTCTTCACTTGAGTAGCCATGCTGAGAAGTGGCTTGTATTGATCTTGATGCTGTGTGAGGTGTAGCCTGATTTGTGTTCCAATCCAGTACTAACCTGTGAGTTAAAGTCATTGGCAATAACCAAGCCAAGAGTCCTGAGTCTCATTCTGCTGCGGGAAGCCAGGATGCTTTCTGTTTTTCAGTATTGCCAAGAATTTGCTTTAGTAACATTGAGTTAAGTTTAAATTATATCTGTTAAGGGCTTTGAAGCAAATTAGAATGATCTGATAAATGTGCTATGGATTTATTAACTATTAAGTTAACTTTCTTATTTTTCAAACTACATGAATTCTTTTTGTTTATCCATCCTTATAGGCTGAGACTCTCCACAGTGAAATAAGAGAGAGAATGGAGGATTACAATGTACTTTTGTTAGATAAAGAACAGATACAGAAAGACCTTGCTGTTCAACAAGAAGAAATAGAAAAACTGGAAGCCCGGGTCAGAGAACTGGAGTATATGAATAGGGAAGAGGGAAAGAATGTCAATAAACTCACACAAGAGCTGCAGAAAATGAAAAGAAAGGAAGCTGAATTAAAACAAGTAACTTTATTTAAAGTACTATAGAGGAATTTAGACATGATATAAGGCTATTAACTGACATCTCTGTGTTGGGAATTTCTAATGATTTGGGATTTGTCAGTCATTGAGACACTGGGGTATTATCCATGAGGAGGCAGGTTTCTTAAATATTTGGATAGACTGGGAAGCACTTTCCACTTCTTCTCTGCCCTTGGTCCTTAGGGGTCTGTAAGGAGCTCGTACTGGCCTTTTGGCTGTCTTTGTATCTTTCAGTGCAGAAAGCTGATAGAATGCGTAGAAGATGTAGGATGGTGAGTAGTGCTTGGGGCTTAGCGTCACAGTTATAGCCCAGGTATGAGGAGGAGTTCAGTCTGGAATGTGAGTTGTAACCCTTTAGCCAGCCTTTCTCCTGTGCCCTCATTCACATTGTGTGATTGAGCCATTCCCTGATTTTCCCCCATTGTGATGTTCCCTCTTGACTATGGCCTCCTTCCCTTCAGCCCAGTGTCCATTCCTGGAATCTATCTGCTAAGAAGAGGGGTGCTGTTAATGCTGAGGTAGCAGGAGTTGTCACAGCAGACCTGTGTTGTTCAACTGTTAGGATGACACTGGATTCCAGCCTTTCTTAGCATCAGAATTCTTAGCTCTGTCCCTTGGTATCCTTAGACAGTGGATATGCAGATGCATCTATTGTTCATTACGGTTTGACCTTGATACAGGTCTGATAGTGGTTTTTATGATGTACTTATGTTTCACTTTTTGGGGGGAGGTAGATGAGGCTGAAAGGGAAGGTGCTATTTTCCTTATGTTTATATGAGAAATCGTGATTGTTCTAACTAGACCACAGAAGACCTATTCATGGTCAAAATGTGTTTGGTGATTGTCATTTATGAAGGATTTATTTATTTTATTATTTATTTAAAAGCATTTCTAAGTCTCCTAATAGTTTAAAATCTAAAGTATAGAAAAGTACAACATAAAAGCAATAAAGAAGTATTATAAAAACAACATAAAACCCAGTAAAATGGTTTTATAAAAACAAAGAAAAACAAAACTTCACAAATAACAGGGTCCAGTCTTATGGGTCACAGAAAGCGTGCACAAAACGATATTCATGTTTAGTAAGCCTAGAGAGACACATCAGGCTGCTTTCTTTTGCTTTTTTGCAGTTATAAAACTTGTTATATGAATGTGAAGGTGTTTGTTAAATTCATTTTTTAATATATATCACACACTGCAAGATTTTTTCCACTTCATACTGAGGCTTCAGGCAGACCAGGAGGGTAACTAGATCATGTTGTGCAAATCCCCCAATCGTCTTGCTGAAGAATGATGTTGTGGCACTTAGGGGCAAGACCTTGCCATACCAGGACATTGGTAGGCCTTCTGGGTGGGTGTTGTGGTTGAAACTCTAAAGGGTTAATGTTGTTTCTTAGGAATGTGAAACAGTAAGTGATGTAGATCTTTTTGTTAGTAGCAATTTTAAGCCTTTTCTGTCAGTCACTTGTTGCAGCAGGAAAACATCTTGTTTGTTTAAAGATGATTGTCTCTCAAAGTCCTCATCTCAAAGATGATGTTGTGCTGCAGCCTGGTCTGCAACCAAAGATAGAGAGGGTACTGCTGTGCTCAGCCTAGACAATGAGCTTTTATCTAAAAAAGTAGTAATGTTAAATCTCTAACATTTGAGCACAAGAGATACAAAGCAAAATGTTCAGACAACAGTCTAACCAATTCCTTTCTGAGAAGTGAGCTTACGTGCATTTTCAGTGTTTTTGGCCAATGAGTGAAGACACATCTATGATTGATAATTGCTGTAAAGAAGAATTGGACTCTCACATGCATCAGGGAAGATCAAAGCATGACTTTAGAATGAACCAGCAAGTCTCTTCTCCACACAATGATTGGCAGGCCCAGTTTGGTTATGCTCACATTGCTTAGAGAAGGGCCAACTCCAGTTTTTTGTGGACCCTTGAGCAAGAGGCTACCAATGAGGCCCTTTGTCACTGCCTCTTCCACCTCTTATTTATATATTTATTGAGAGATTTCTATACCACCCTGTACCAAAAATAACAGGCGGTCATGATACTTCATTTCCTTTGGGTGACCATCAAAGAAACCATGGTTGAATTGGAACATTGGTAACGTTTTGGTTTCAGATCCATTGAAATAGATGGAGATTGCAGAACAGCAAAGACAGCCTATAGTGGATTCAAATGACAGAAAAGAACTCATCTTGTCATTGATCCATAATAGGCATTGGCATCCATCAGTAATCAAAGTAGTCTCACATATATAATATTTGTGTTTATGTTTGCAGGATAAAGAAGCACTACAACAGCAACAGTATAATAATTTGATCCAGATTTCTAGTTTGCAATCCAAATTGGATGAAGTCAAACACAGAGTGCTTACCGAAGACAGCTTGGATCATATACTAATGGAACAATTGAAAGCACAAGAGGAACTTACAACAAAAAGGAGAGAAGTAAGTTGCAATGAAAATAATAAAAGGAACAGTAAAAAAAAATCTGACTCCTATGTTGACTGTTCCCTGATTGAGACTATAATAGTTATAGAAATTGAAAAGCCTATTTTAAGAATGAATAGTTGTCTCTGCTGTAAAGTTGCCTTACCCTTTAAAGAAAAAGCACCAGGAAAGAGCAAAGCAGATACAAACGTCTCTCCGGGAGCCCCCACATTGGGGCAGTCTCAGTAAGCCATAATTTGGCTTTACTGCGTTGTGCGAAGTAGCTCATTTTGTGTTCTTAGAAAGATTTAAGGCCTTGTAAAAGAAAGTGGTTTTGTTTTGTTTTGCTTCAGGTTGCAAACCTGTCAGAACTACTCAAACAATGGAAAGAAACTGTAGTGAATAAAAATGAAGAGATCTTGCAGCTAAGTTCACAACTAGAAGAAGAAGAAAATGTTAATGTCACCAAAATAATTCAGCTCCAAGACGAAAATGCACACCTCAAAGTATGTCTAAAACTTGATTTTAAGGAAAAATAATTTATTTAGAGCAAGGATGAGGAACCTCAGACTTGGGGGCCAAATATGCCTCTCCAGGTCCCTGTATCTGGCCCTCAGGACTCTCTCCAGGTCATGCCACCTGCACAAGTCGTATCCCTCATGGGATCTGCTCTGTGCCCTCCTTGAGCACTTTTTCTTGGCTGGAATGTGAACTGTGATTATGCCTCTTGCCTGCCTGAATGGAGAGATGTGAGAGTTTAAAAATCTCTGGCTCCAACATGACTGGCTTCTGTAACATCTGTTGATCCCCTCACTTTTGCCTTTGGCAACACCCACGTTTTGCATCTGGCCCTACCCCATTGGCATGTGGTTCTTGGAAAAACTGGCCAAGAGGAAATGTGGCTGCTGGGTGGAGAAAAGGTTCACAGCCCTGTTTTAGAGGTACCGTTAATCTCCAGCAACACCATCTTCGCTCCGCAGTATGTTTGTCTCCTCTCAATTTCTCCTGCCCAGTGCACTGGAAAATGCTTTTAAACTGCTTCATATGTCAGTGCTAGATAAATTGATTAAAACCAGGTTTAGAAGTGAACTTAGGGAACGTATTTTGCCTTATTTTAATCAGAGTTAGGAACTATTACACCTGGGTAAAAAGAGATGGGACAGCTTTGCAAACAAGAAGAGGATGGCATGCATAATCCCATGGCTCATTCCTATAACCTAAGTCCTTTTTACAGTATATATACATGAACTGGACTTGTTTGGAAGTAATGGGACTTCTGAGTAAACATGTTTAGTATCTAGATTTAAGAAAAGAAGTTTGAGGAAGTATATATTTTGCTGCTGAAATGTTATGATTGGTTTTTCTGACAAGACTTTCCATCTTACTTGCAAGCACTTGTTTGGGTAGAACATATATTAAGCAGGGAAAGTACAAAGTACATTTGTCAAATAAAATATGTTCCTATTTCCCTCTTCTTGTTTGAACTTGTAAAACTATGTAAAAGAGTCATACTTTCACTGGTGCAGAACGACTTCAATAGAAGGACTGAATCTAATGCCTAGTAGAAATCCTGAGGGAGTGTTTGTATTGGTGGCTTGGTCCCTTAGGAATAGACACTCTCAGTGTAAACATCTTTAGGGCTCAACTTTCATGGAAACAAACTTAGAAGGAAAGACTCCAAGAAGTAGAGATGAGGAACCTGCAGGCATAAATGCATGGTTTGTAAGGATCAGAGTTTATGAGGGAGTTGATTTCCTCTGATGGAGGAACGGAGGGGTGGAAATTATAATTTGCTGGACAGGGCTGGAGGATATTCCTGACTAGGGATGACTTCTACTGGTTCTGACAGGCGGGGTCTTCAAGTTGTTGGTCTCCTCTCCAGGGAGAGGAGTTGTCCTGCCCTCCAGACCGGCCCTGCCTGCAGTCTGTGAAGGTTGGGTTTTTTCTCACTCCTGTTCAAATTCCTTTTATTCCTTGTATTTTGCCTTTTCTCCTCTTTTTGTAATATTTTACTCTTGGCTTTCTGCATCTCTCCCTGTTTGTGCTATTTCCCTGTGCAGTCTTGATCTTCAATTCTGCTATTTGTCCGTTCCCCTACCTTTATATCCGTGCGTCTGGGAAAAGCATTGGAGGAATTTCTTGCCGGGCTAGGCTTTCCGTGCTTTTTTCAGCGGTTCTTCATCGGAGGACCTTGGCAAACCATGGTGCACTCTGAAGACTGCGGCTGCCATTTTCTGAGTTTCAAGCTGCGTTCTCACAACACCAGTACCAAGCAGGATCGCAGTCTCCAGCTCCCACCCACCCGCCCAACAACTGAAGGGCCGCCTTGAGGCACCTGGACCCTATTCGGGCCGTTTGCAGCAGTGAGAGGGCCGAGTGGCGCTCGCCTAGAAGGTGAGGCATCATTTTGCAACTTCCAGCGCTTCTTCGCATAGCGCAGGCCGACTGCAGCTGCCTTTTTATGGCCTCTCCTATTTCATCAGTGATCTTCTGCCAAGGCCCTAGCCATGTGGGAGACATGTTGGACTCTAGTGAGTCAACAGCCCAAGGCTCGGAGTCGTCAGCCAGCGCTGTCTCCGACGCCAAACAACAGCAGCTGAGTGAATATTCAGTTGTCTGGCGAATGTATGCGTGTTTTTCCCCCTCACTCCCAGTTCCCCAATTTATGTCCTGGGTTAAAGGGTTCATTTCTTCAGAGATTAATGGCTCTGTGCAACGGGCTCTTAAGCACAAAAGAGGCAGGCACTCAGCCAAGCATTTGCAGAAAGGGAAACGGAGGCAGAGATCTCACCCACGCCACCATAGAGAGGGGAGTTTTGACAGCTCACAGCCCCCCATGCTTCTGCCAGATCCCCCCCTCTCCCCCACTTACATGTAGGAGCGATTCCCCTGACATTGCACTCTGACATATCGATGTCACAGTGACCCAGGGTATTCAGCCTGCTACTGACAGTGCTCCAGTGGACCATGCTCCTACTTGGGATCAGGCAGACACCCATCCTACCCAGTTACAGGCACTGCTCCCACAAGCTGAATCTCTCACAGTCTATATGCCTGGCCAGTGGGAGCTTTCTTTTTCCCTGAGCACTAGGGCTTTGGCTGGAGAGCGTCCATGCAAACCGAGTATGGTGGGACAGGGGACGTTGTCTGACACTGATGTTTCACTGTGTGCACCTGATAGGGAAGAGGGTGAGTTGTTGGGGGAGGAACTAGAGGTGAGCCAGCCTCAACCCAGGCTGTTCTCTTCACAAGTTTTTCAGCCGTTGCTCATAAAAGCTTGCAGAGTACTACAGTTGTCTGAGGCTGAAGGTGGGGGAGCAATGCTGCCACTCAATCCGGGTCTGTGGGGGCTAGAAAGGCTTTTCCCTCCACAAAGCCTGTGGCTGTCTCTTTTCCTCAAGCTTTTGATGATGTGTGGGACGTGGAGTGGGCATTTCCTAGTAAATGGTTTCAGTCCCCCATATAGATCTGATGGTTCTGGCCCACCTCCAAGATCTCATGGTGTCATACGACATGGTCCTTTGGGCCCAATTCCACTCGAGGGCGCTCCAACAACTTCTACCCTTCCAGGATGAGATCCTGCTCTGGCGCAGACATTTGGTGACAGTCCCTCCTCAAGTGAAAGCAGAACTCAGATGGTGGCTGCATCCCCATCGGTTGACCCAAGGGGTCAGTCTAGAGGACCCGCATCAGATAATCATGACGTCGGATGTGAGTCTTTTTTGGTGGGGGTCCACCTGGGTCTACACGTAGCACAACGGGCCGGGCCTGGTCAGAATGGAAATTGGAGCTCAGCATAAATATTCTGGAGCTACAGACAATCAGGCTCGGCCTGAGGGCATTCACATCGGAGATCAAAGGAGCACATCTCCTAATATGCACCGACAACACATATGCAAAGGCATATGTGAACAAACAAGGGGGCAAGCGCTCGAGGGGAATAATCTCTGAAGCGGACCGCCTGTTCAAGTGGATAGAACAACACCTGGGCTCCCTGAAGGCCAAACACCTGTCGAGCATGAACAATTTTATGGCTGACAGGCTCAGCTGGACAGCAATCAAGGAGGCGGAGTGGCAGCGGAACCCAGTAGCGTTTCACCAGTTATCGCAACAGTGGGGCAATCCAGTACTGGATCTATTTGTGATGCGGGAAAACGCACAATTGGACATGTTCTTTACCCAAGTCCCATATCACCTGGCCCTGGGCACAAACACCCTTGAGATAGATTGGCCACAAGGTCTCCTGTATGCTTTCCCCCCATTTGGGGTGATACAGCACACAATTCAGCAGGCCCGGGCATTGAAGGAGGAACTAATTCTAGTTGCTCCATATCGGCCAAGATGGCCTTGGTTTCCAGATCTGTTGAACCTGTCAGTCAGGAAACCGTGGCAGTTACCAGTTCAGCCAGACCTTTTGGTCCAGGGTCCAGTCCGCCATCCCCAACCGGAGCTCTTCCGATTAACAGCCTGGAGGCTGAGTGGCTTTGGTTGAAGGATATGGGATTTACAGGGAAAGTATTGGACACCCTGTTGGCTTCTCGCAAACAATCCATGAATAGAGTTTATTTGTCCATGTGGAGGGTTTTTATGTCATGGTTCTCCCAAAATGCAGTTGACCCTTTGTCCAGGAGCATTCAGGCTCTCCTGGGTCTCCTTCAATCAGGCCTGGACAAGGGGCTAAGTGCAGCTTCCCTCAGGCGTCAAGTGCCTATCCGTAACAGCATACTATTCACTCTGGAGGGGTCCTCCTCTATCGGCTCATCCTTTGCTCAAGTGGTTCCTAAAGGGGGTTGCCCTTGCATCCCCTCAGATGATTCATAGATTCCCAACATGGAACCTGAATTGGGTTCTGTCAGCGTTAGTAGGTCCGCCCTTTAAACCCATGGCCACATGTCCTCTGAACATTCCAACTTTTAAAACAGTCTTCCTGGTATCCATAACTTCAGCATGCAGGATTTCTGATTTAGGGGCACTCTCCTCAGACCCTCAACTGTGCGTGTTCCATTGGGACAAGGTGGTCCTGCGACCAGACCCGGCCTTTTTACCTAAGATCAGCTTGGTTTTTCATAGGTCCCAGGAGGTAGTATTTCCATCTTTCTGTCCCAATCCTTCCCATGCTGAGGAGCATAGGTGGCACTCCTTGGATGTTAGGTGGGCAGATCAGTTTCATTTGGGTCATACTTTAGAGTTTAGACAGTCTGAAGCCTTATTTGTGTCTTTTTCTGGAAAGGTGTCTCCTTTGTCCATTTCTTGTTGGTGAAGGGCTGCTATAGCTCAGGCTTTCAAGCACTGGGTAAGGATCCTCCATCAGGGATCACAGCTCATTCTGTCAGAGGGGCAGCTGCCTTTGCAGCATGTAAGGGGTTTTCCCCAATCGTAGACATCTGTAGGGTAGCCACTTGGGCCTCCCTGCACACCCTCATCAGACACTACAAGATGGATCCATTTTCCTCAGCTGATGCTGTGTTTGGCAGGAAGGTGCTCCAGAAGGTGTTACAGCATTAGATCAGGACAGAGGAAGCCTACCCTGTGGATGGGTATACTGCTCTGTTATAATAATAATCAGGAATGTCCTCCAGCCCTATCTAGCAAAAATGGAAATTTTCCTTACCATGAATTTCTATTAGTTGATAGGGCTGGAGGACATTCCACCCACCTCTCCTTCCTCTGCTGTGGCCTTCTGGAGCGAGGGGGTGGGGGTTAGGGCTTCTGCCAGCATCTTACATTCTTACTCAATGTTTAGTTTTGTGTGTGTTCTTTTCCATGTGGCATGTTTTGCCCGGTGTGTTCTCTCTTTTCAGTTTCCGCTCTATACAGGGTTCCAATTAATGGATGTCTGAAGGGCACATATAAAGGGGGTTTGAGGAGCTGTCTTTGCTCTGTTAGCTCAGTCTGGAGGGCAGAACGACTCCTGTCCCTGGAGAGGAGACCAAGAACTTGAAGACTCTGCCTGTGGGAACCAGTAGGAGGGGTCATCCCTAATCAGGAATCATTGCAGCTTCTCATGGAAGCTTCTTCCAGACTGACTCCACCTGTTTTGGCTGTTGGCTCCTCCAGGGCAGAAAGAAGCATAAGAGGTCCTTACAATGTCAGTGATGTTTTGCTTGAGTACCAAGGTCTACCTGAGTTGTAGCGTGTCCTGTGTTTTGGGGCTTGCTCTTGGGTCCTGATTCCTAGCTTGCTGTACTGATCCTACCTTCTGGCTTGCCCTCCCTGATTCCTCTTCAGTTCTGCTTAAAATTAAAATTATAAATTACCAGTAAGAAATGAAGTTTCCTTAGACATGGGACATTTTACTTTACTCAATGACATTGTAATAGAATGCCAAAAATACTGAGTCAGTTGAAAATGGGTAATGTGGTGAAACACCACTGGAGCATTAACATTCAGTCGTAATGGTGGTTTTGAGCCCTGAAAATCTAACATAAGAGAGATTGTATTGGTTTTAGATACTACATTGTCAGTTGTTGTTGTTATTATTATTAGTTTATTTATACCCTGCCTTTTGGCCAAAAGCCCTCAAGGCGGCTTACAAAAAACACAAATATAAAATACAATATAAAAATGCATCAATAAAACAATACAAAATACAATCTGGAAAAATTAAATAATACACATAATAGCTCCTAATGGTGGCTTTATCCGTGGTACAAGTAACTGCATTTTCTGTGTTAAATTCCAGTCTCCTCAAAGCCAGCTGAATTGCATTTGCAACCAGGTCTATAGTTTCATATGTTGTTGGGAGGGGAATGTCCTGATTTTCTTGGGCATCCAGCTGCCCCGGCGAGGCGACAGAGGGCAACCCCACTGCCCCTCCGGGGACTCCAGGGGTGCCTTGTGCAGAACTTCCTCCTCTGCTGCCACCACCCACATCACCCCCCACTTCCGGCGGCATCCGAGTCTAGCTGAGCAGGGTGAAGTTGGTAAACTCAACCTCGGACTCAGAGCCCTGGGTGTCGGCGCCCAGCAACTCAGCCTCCTTTGCGTCCCGCAAAGACAGCGCCCAAGAGCTGGACCCACATGCCTCCATGCCCATGGTGGTAATAATGGCAGCGGCCATTAGGAAAGATGGTGAGACGCTGGCCCATGTCCAGGTTGGCCGCCTGTTGCCGGTACAAGATCTCCTTGTTGGCCTCAATGCTGCAATGCCGCGTTGGTGTGCTGTGCAGCTGCTCCTGTACATGGCTGATATAGCTTATTATGGTGCAGCTCGAGGAAGTGGACAAGGTGCTTGGAATGGTTCGGGCAACCACGTCTGTTCTGGATCCTTGCCCATCTTAGCTAGTGAAAGCTAGCAGGGCTGGGACCACCGGTTGGGCCAAGGAAGTGGTTAACGCCTCCTTGAGGGAGGGAGTAGTCCCTGGTAGCCTCAAGGAGGCAGTAGTGAGACCTCTTTTAAAGAAACCCTCCTTGGACCCAGATAATCTGAATAAATATAGACCGGTGGCGAATGTCCCTTTTTTGGGCAAGGTTTTGGAGCGGGTGGTTGCCAGCCAACTCCAGGCGCTCTTGGATGAAACCGATTATCTAGATTCGTTTCAATCCGGTTTCAGGCCCGGTTTTGGCACCGAAACAGCCTTGGTCGCCCTGTATGATGACCTTTGTCGGGAGAGGGACAGGGGGAGTGTGACTCTGTTGATTCTCCTTGATCTCTCAGCGGCGTTTGATACCATCGACCATGGTATCCTTCTGGGGAGACTCGCGGAGTTGGGTGTCGGGGGCACTGCTTGGCAGTGGTTCCGCTCCTACTTCGCGGATCGTCACCAGAAGGTAGTGCTTGGGGAACATCACTCGACACCATGGACTCTCCATTGTGGAGTCCCCCAGGGATCGGTCTTGTCCCCCATGCTTTTCAACATCTACATGCAGCCGCTGGGTGCGGTCATCAGGAGTTTTGGAGTGCGTTGCCATCAGTACGCTGATGACACGCAGCTCTATTTCTCCTTTTCATCTTCCTCAGGTGAGTCTGTTGATGTGCTGAACCGTTGCCTGACCGCGATAATGGACTGGATGAGAGCTAATAAACTGAGACTCAATCCAGACAAGACCGAGACATTGTTGGTGAACGCCTTCCCTGCTCAGATGGTGGATGCTTACCCTGTTCTGGATGGGGTTACACTCCCCCTGAAAGAACAGGTACGTAGTTTGGGGGTTCTTCTCGACTCTTCCTTGTCTCTCGAGGCCCAAGTGGCCTCGGTGGCACGGAATGCGTTTTACCATCTTCGTCTGGTAGCCCAACTACGCCCCTATCTGGACAGGGACGACCTCGCCTCCGTTGTCCACGCTCTGGTAACTTCAAGATTGGATTACTGTAATGCGCTCTACGTAGGGCTGCCCTTGAAGACAGTTCGGAAGCTTCAGCTGGTGCAGAACGCAGCTGCCAGATTATTGACGAGGACCAGTCGGTCTTCGCATATAACACCTGTCCTGGCGCGTCTGCACTGGCTTCCTATTTGCTTCTGGGCGAGATTCAAGGTGCTGGTTTTGACCTATAAAGCCTTACACGGCGTGGGACCTCAATACTTTGTGGAACGCCTCTCTCGCTATGAACCTACCCGTTCACTTCGTTCAGAATCTAAGGCCCTCCTCCGGGTACCAACCCATCGGGAAGCCCGGAGGGTGGTTACGAGATCTAGGGCCTTTTCTGTGGTGGCCCCTGAGTTGTGGAACAGCCTCCCCGAAGAGGTATGCCTGGCGCCTACACTTCCATCTTTTCGGCGCCAGGTAAAGACCTTTTTATGCTCCCAGGCATTTTAATCTTCTTAACTTTTTTAATCTTTTAATCTGTATTTTTAATTTTTGTAGTATTTATTTTGTTTTTGCTGTGCTTTTCGTTGTTTGATTGTATATGTTTTTGTATTTTTACTATGATATATTGTATTTTATCTTGTTTGTTCACCGCCCTGAGAGCTATTTCGCTAAGGGCGGTATATAAATTGAATAATAAATAAATAAATAAATAAATAATTTATAACATACAGAAAATTCCACAATTTACTTATTATTTATTTATTTATTTATATCCCGCTGTTCCTCCCAGTAGGAGCCCATATGGGACATGTATGGAATATCATAATGCCAATATGCTCCTGCCAGACTTAGCATACCAGTGGCACTAAAGAAGTGGTGATGGTGGTAGTATTAGTAATACACTGTCCTGTCTAATACAGAATTCTTTCTTTTAGGAAAACATTGAAAAACTTACCACGCAAAGTCAGAATCCAGGTAGTAGCGAATTGGTTATTCTGCCATTTCTGAAATCCTTGATTGAAGAAAAAAATGAAGAAAATAATAATTTGAACGAGCAGATTAAGAGGCTGGAACAGAAGATAGAAAACAGCAAGGAAAATGAGGTAACAAATGACAGCTCAGTCTTATTTTTATTGATTTTCTAAAAGTACCGTGTATTCAGGCGTATAAGACGACCCCCAACTTTTCCAGTTAAAATATAGAGTTTGGGATATACTCGCCGTATAAGACTACCCCTGCTTATGACATGCAAGCGATGTACCTTACCGGCGATTGGCTGGTTGTTGTCTACAAAGCCTATCGTGCGAAGGCAAGAATGTCTTTGAAGTCAAGACGAGGGGCGTCAGGCCCCTCCCACTCTCCAGTTCATTCTTGCCTTCCTACGAACAAGATTGAGATCTTATAGCGTAGCTTAGCTAAGTTTTCTGTGTTTTTTGTTGCTGTATTTGTTTGACAGAGTGTGGAGGTTTTGTGACTGTGTGTTTACCAAGTGTTCCCTTCCCTCTGTCTTGTATCTAACGTCGTGTTTTCCATTCCTGGGGAGTTCCCTTGAGGGGGTTCCCTGTTGCCTGGGCCGTTGATTTTCCCAGCCTTTCATCCAACGGCCATCAGAGGGACCGTGGCTGCGGTTCTCTCTATTCCCAGCGGGAGCTTGCGGCTGCAGCTCCCGTCGTTATTTCCCTCCCGTTCCTGGCCATTTGAGTCTCCCCCGTCCTGGGAATATTTCATTGAGAGTCTGCGGCTGCGGCTCTCTCTCTCCCTTTGCGGCTTTTATCTTGGACTGCCTTGAGCCTTGCTGCCTGACAGTTTCGCGCCGCAACGGTCCCTGCATATGGCGGCTGCGGCTGCCTCCTCCTGCTTCCTTAGCGGCAGCGGCTTTTTTGCCTTTTTTACCTAGCCGTTCCTTTATTGATTTTCTGCGCTGCGACCTTGCTTATCGGCCCCGCGGCTGCAGCACAAGTGGCTCTACCCCCGCCCGCCATTGCCGCTTTGCTATTGTCCGCCATTTTTTGACTTAATTTTCCCGCTCTTTTTCAGCACCCGGCGTATAAGACGACCCCCGACTTTTGAGAAGATTTTCCCGGGTTAAAAAGTCGTCTTATACGCCGGAATATACGGTATGTATATACTGCTGTCGTCATGCATTTTCTCCTCTTTCCCATACACACATGTGGGAAGATAGTAGAAGCTTCTCATTCTAACAGCTGTTCAATATTAAAAGCTTCCATTTAGTTGTCCAAATGTGGCAAACTATGGCTTGTCAAACCATAATTTTCCTTCTGTCCCAAACTAGGATTAATTAGAGCCTCAGGATCCTGATTTGTGCAAACCATTGTTTGTCATTAACAAAGTGGGAGCTTCTTATGTCTTCTCCCTGCACGTGTGAGGAAGGGGCAAAGTGCATGAGCCCAAACTGTTGCTTGTTCCTGATACTCCACCCTATGGTGTGGGGGATCATCTGAATGCACCCTGTGTATGTACACGTGTGTGCGCGTGCATGTGCGTGTGCATGTGCATGTATAAAGAGGTGGCTCATGTTGGGAGGGCTGCTCTGGCACAGCCTGAGTAGATACACATTTAGCCAATGACTCACCGATTACTAGAAAAGTCTGAGAAGGGTACCATTTTGCACCTAATAGTCGGAAAGTGACATGACATTTATCTCATGCTCTCTGCATTCCAGTACAGAACTAGCAAAATTGCCTCTTTGTCCTTAGCTTTAATGGAGGGGAAAATTCCAGTAATAACCAGCAACATTTTTGTTGTTGTTGCTATGTGCCTTCAAGTCGATTACGACTTATGGCGCCCCAAGGAATCAGCGACCTCCAATACCATCTGTAGTATCCACCCTCTTCAGATCTTGTAAGTTCATGTCTGAGGCTTTCTTTATGGAATCAATCCATCTCTTGTTTGGTCTTCCTCTTTTTCTACTCCCTTCTGTTTTTCCCAGCATTATGGTCTTTTCTAGTGAATCATGTCTTCTCATTATGTGTCCAAAGTATAATAACCTCAGTTTCATCTTTTTAGCTTCTAGTGATAGTTCTGATTTAATTTGCTCTAACAGGCAATTATTTCTCTTTTTTGCAGTCCATGGTATGCACAAAGCTCTCCTCCAACACCACATTTCAAATGAGTTGAATTTTCTCTTACCTGCTTTTTTCACTGTCCAACTTTCACATCCATACATGGAATACCATGGTCTGAATGATCCTGACTTTGGTGTTCAGTGATACATCTTTGCATTTGAGGACCTTTTCTAGTTCTCTCACAGCTGCCCTCCCCAGTCCAAGCCTTCTTCTGATTTCTTGACTGTTGTCTCCATTTTGGAACTGTGCCGAGGTATTGATAATCCTTGACAAGTTCAATGTCCTCATTGTCAACTGTAAAGTTACATAAATCTTCTGTTGTCATTACTTTAGTCTTCTTGACGTTCAGCTGTAGTCCAGCTTTTGTGCTTTACTCTTTAACTTTCATCAGCATTTGTTTCAAATCATTACTAGTTTCTGCTAGTAGTATGGTATCATATGCATATCTATTGATATTTCTCCCTCCAATTTTCACACCTCCTTCATCTTGGTCTAATCCTGCTTTCCGTATGATATGTCCTGGCATCTCTTTTATAGAGTTCTTCAGTGTATTGTTTCCATCTTCCTTTTATTTCATCTCGGTCAGTCAGTGTGTTCCCCTGTTGATTATTCAACATCCCTACTGTCGGTTTAAATTTCCCTTTCATTTCTCTAATCTTTTGGAATAGGGTTCTTGTTCTACCCTTTTTGTTGTCCTCTTCTATTTCTATACAATAACTATTGTAATAGTTCTCTTTGTCCCTACATACGAGTCGCTGTATTGTTGCATTTAGGGTTCTAACTGTGTGTATATCTCTGTTTGCTTTTGCTTCCCTTCGTTCTTTAACCCTTTTAAGAGTTTCTTTAGTCATCCTTTGAGGTCTTTCTCACTTTTTAATGAGAGGTATTGTCTTTTTGCATTCTTCCCTGACCATGCCTCTGACTTCATTCCCTAGCTCTTCTAGTTCTCTGTCAACTAAGTTTAAAGCCTCAAATCTGTTCCTTATTTGTTCTTTATATTCTTCTGGGATATTATTTAAATTGTATTTTGGCGTTATGATTACTTTGTTGGTCTTCTTTAGCTTTACTCTGATTTTCGATACGACCAGTTCATGATCTGTACTGCAGTCTGCTCCTGGTGTTGTTTTCGCAGAAACTATGGAACTTCTCCATCTTCTGTTACCAATTATATAATCAAATTGATTCTTATATTGACCATTTGGTGATGTCCCCATGTACAGCCGTCTTTTTAGTTGCTCAAAAAATGTGTTTGCAAGAAGGAAATTATTGGCTTCACAGAATTCAATAAGTCTTTCTCCTGCTTCATTTCTGTGTCCTAAGCCCCATTTTCCCACAATTGCTATTTCTTCTCTGTTCCCTACTTTTTCATTCCAGTCCCGCATGATTTAAAAGGTAACTAACAGTAAACTAAAAAAATAATAAAACATGTCAACATCTGCATGGTTAATTTTTTGTGATTTGTGCTTGGATTCTTTGCTTAGCTTTTCTACTTTTTGTGGTTAAGAGATATCTCCTGTGACTCAGGATTCTCTGGACAGCAACATGGAGTCAATAGATAATGTTTCTGTTGCTGAGGAGGGAGATTGCCAATTATCTGTTCTATCCGCGATGAAAAACATAAGGAGCCCATCAATGTCATAAGATGCATGCATATATAAGATCATTTATGCCATGAGTTTTAGCCCGAAAGGACCCCAATGCAGCTTACAACCATTTAAAAATATATATAATATAGTAATAAAACAATAAAATACCTTCTTGCAAACTAAGCCTTATTCATACTGGTGTTTCAGGTTCTGAAAAAGCAAGTGCTTGAAATTGAAGACTTGAAGTCAGTTATAGAATATCTTCATGGTGATAAGGAACAATTGCTAAAGGATAAAACAGAAGAAATAGAACAACTCCACAGAGTAATTGAGAAGCTTCAAAATGAGTTGGCTCTTCTTGAACCCATGTTTCATGAAGTTAGTGATAACCAAGACAATCTTCATAACATTGCTGTAGTAGAGGTGGAGGAGATCCTTCATAATAAATTGAAGAAAGGATCACCAACTCATCTGGAGAGCCGAGATGAGGGTGACAACTGTCTTCTACTTAATTCCAGCCAGAAACAGCATCAGGGACAGCTAGAAATTCTTTTGACGGACAGGGAAACTTGGAAACAGCTGCTTGAAGAAAAAGAATCTCAGTTTAAAGCAGAAATAAAAACCCTAGAACAAAACCTTCAGAATGTTCAGAAGTCCTCTGGACAGCACTTCACTGAGCTAGCAGCACTACAGCTACAGCATAAGGAATTACAGGAAGAATATAACCTGCTGAAGATGTGTTTAGCACAAAAAGAAAGTGAAATGACTGTGACTACTTCTTGTATTCAGGAACTTGAAGATAAGCTGCGAGACAAAGAAGTAAAGCCTATAGAGAGAGAAATACAGTTCCAAATAGTGTCAGAGCAGAAAGTAGAGCAGGCAGTTGAAGTAAAGCATGTAAAAGAAAATGTTGTGCCCCTTGAAAATGAACTACATGTCTTTGCACAAACATTGCATGATAAAGAGGTCACTTATCAAAGAGAAATTAGTGAACTCAAGGCAGCGGTTGCAGAACTCAAATCTCAGATTGAGAAAAATATGGAAGATCTGGAAGCAGTGCGAACTGAAAGAGATCTTTTCCACTCACAGTTAAAATCTAATTTGGAAAAGGATCAAAATAATGAAAGTAAAGAAATGAAACTTCATAAGCTGGTGCCAGAACCTGATGCATACATCACTTCTAAAGAAATAGAGGAAGAGGGAGAAGAGAGAGAATCAAGTAAGAAGCTATTAGGATCGGCTGAATTTTCTTATAGTGATGAACTGGTATGTATTAACTATAATATTTTAAATACTGTTTAAAAATAAACAGGATAATCAGGATATTAAAATGAGATTAAGAGAAGTCCAGCTGTGTAAGGAGTCACTGTCAATAAATGTTTTTCTCCAGATATGAAATTTAAAGCTGTCCTGTTTGAACTTCTGAAAATCAGGGTTGACACATTTATCTTAACAGTGCCTTCCATTCTCTTGGTTGGCATCACAAGCCAGAATAAATTTGAGTCCACACTACAGCATGCTATTCACATCTGCAAAACCAGGTCTTTGGTAAGTGGTAATGATCCATGCTGAGCCTTCCATGTCACAAACCCTTTTTTTACTGATATAGTAACATGTAAATAAAAAGTATGTGGAACGAATAGAAACAGTAAAAAAAATTAAAAGGCAAAAAAAGGGGTTTTGAGAGAGAGAGAGAGAGAGAGAGAGAGAGAGAGAGAGAGAGAGAGAGTTTTGAAAGCAACAAACAGAACATCACCCACGCTTTCTCTGGATCCCTATAAGGATTCCGTTAATTACCTAAAAATATATGCACGTAATTGTGATTAACATAACAGTGGTTTTTACTGTAGTTCCAAAACGTTTCGGCTTCCGCCTTCATCAGCTGCTAACATCCAAATGCTGTTACCAAGGTGGCAGTTATAGAGCTTTGAGGATGAAATGGTATGAGCATTCCATCCTCAAAGCTCTATAACTGCTACCTTAGTAACAGCATTTAGATGTTAGCAGCTGATGAATGCGGAAGCCGAAATGTTTTGGTATTACAATAAAATCCTCTGTTTTGTTAATCACAAAAACATGTACTCTGTTTTGTTAATCACAATTACGTGTATGTATATATATATGGTGGCTTATTACACCAACAGATAACAAAAGTCATATGCTCTACTTTTCAATGATTATCTAGCTATTTACCTACCTTCTCTTACAGTGTTTATTTTACTATTGTGGGCCAATTCCCATATTTTTATAAATCATTCATCCGGTTTGGGAGTAAATTTCTTCCAAAAATGGTTAAGCATGTAGCTGTTAACAGATATGTTACTAATTCTATGACTACTGAAAAATCTGCATCGTTGACATATCGAAACAAAAGTACTAGTGGATCAGTTGAAAGTTTGTACCTTATTATTTAATGTCATTTAGAATGTTCAGTAATATCTGTATTTTAGGACACAAGAAAAGATGTGTAACATGTCAGCATTTGGTTGTTTTTTATTTCCAGCAAAGATTAACTGCACTGTTATATATGTGGTTAAGTCATGCAAGATTTAAGTGCCACCAAAATACAATTTATCAAAGCATTATTTTAGGCTTGTACATGTAGTTTGCTGTGGGACATCTTGCCATCTCCATTCCCAGATTTTGCCTGGAATCTTTTGTTCATCTTTCTGCCTGAATTCTTCTGATATAAATTATTTGATAAATATTTTCTCATAGTTTTCTTACATATTTTCTTGTGATATCATACTGGGATCAGGTGGCTTTAGCTCACCCTCGTGGTCAAAGGTAGAAACTCAGTCGCTTCACAGTAAACTTTTCCAGCTCTGTTCCCTTGAAGCAACTCATTACATTCCTGCCTTTCACTCAAGCCGGTAGCAAAAAGGGACAGTCTGATCCAAGGCACCCCTGCAGTAGCAGAAACTGGTGAGGATTGTAGAACCGCTAGGCAAATCAGGCAGGCAAGATTGCAAGCTTTAAATGAGAAAGATCTATCTGAGTCAGAAGAGGTGCTGCATAGGGCTCTGGATCTGCAAATACCTCTAACCACTCCCCATTAAGCAACCAGCTGAGTGATTTTAATCAAAGGAATCCTGTTGCATTTAAAACAATTGAGTCTAATGCCACCTGTGGCCAAATCAGATTACAACACATTGTGCCCATTGTTATTGTAGTTTCTCCCCCATGTGGTCAAGAGAGGTAGAATCAGCCTGTAAACAGCAATAGCAATATAGGGTCTCAGGCACCGTCTTCTGGCTAAACAAGTATACCACACCTAGATCAATAATGTAATTCTGTGATGGATGAAAGTACACCTGTGCCATATGCAACTGCTGCCACAGGGGGTCAAGATGGGATATTGCAACAGCAGGAAAATTGATAATTGCCTCCAACACTGATAAGACAGCTTAAAAGTGTATCATAGATTACATAGTGTAATCCAGATATCATCAGGATTATTATCAAGTAGCATCCCAGGGCCCAATATTAATTATTATCAACAGGCTCTGTCCAACAATGTGCAACCATTGACAATGCCACTAAAAATTCCAAATCAGTCAGTTTCCCCCCAGTTGCCTCCAGGGGTCAAGTGAGAGTGAATTCAACAGATCAAGGAGCTGTATATCCGCTATTGGATGACAGAGAAGGGGAAGATGAAATGCGCAGCAGCATTCTAGGTATGGAAGATGCTGAATGGAATGATGACCCTGATGTGGAAGAACAGGTATCCACATGACTATTTTAGGATGAACATTTCTTGCCTTTGCTCATGAAGGTTAAGGCCACACTGGAGCTTAAAGTAACTGAGCCTCAACCCACACCAACTACATCATTGAGGTTGGCAACAGTCTTATCAGAACGAAAGGATCTTGAAAACGTAGTGAAGGTGCCAAACTTGTTAAAGAAATTAATAAGGGCAGAATGTCAAGCACCACTGCAGTTGAAGAAATAATTTCCTTACTTTATCAAATACATGCTAGAACAAGAAATAATGGAGCAGTTGAAGGTGCCAGATGTGAATAAACCCATTTAAGCTCTGGTATCAAAAAATTACATGTCCAAAGAAGGGGACAGTCAATTGAAAGATATGACAGAATGCATACTAGACTTCATGCAACAGAAAGTACATGGCGTCAGTATTGGCCTTATGAGCATCTTGTACAGCATTATTTTTGTGCAAGAGCAGCCAAACTATGGCCAGATTACATCTTAGCAGATCTCAATCAAGATCTGGACTGACTCAAAAACACCTGCCTCAAGATTGTATGAGATTTTATGTGTGTGAGCCTTTATAGCAGATGCATCAATGGTTACAACACAGTTTGCCTCCAGAACCATAGGAAATAGTGACGAGAAGAACAGTGTAGCCTTGCCATTGGGAGGCGGATCCAAGCTTCTGCTTGATCCTCACTCGAAAGCCTTTTGATGGTAAGAAACTCTTAGGAGTCCAAACTCCTAAGGTATTGGTTGAGACCAAAGATAAGAAAAAAGCAATGTTGATTGCAAGTCAAAAGGAGGAGAACAAACATACACAAGAGCGTTTTCATCTATGCTAGTCCTTTCCCCGAGGTTTTGGGCTAGAACTCTTGATTATAGACCCTCTAGACCAGCCTAGAGATGCCCAAGGCAGAGGACCACAAAATGCAAATAACAGATTCTCCAATAATTCCACCACAAGAGGTGGAAAGAACAAGAGGTGTTGTTTCCACCACAAGAGGTAGAAAGGTGGTTAAACCATCAGGTAGGGGTAAGGCTGATGAACTTGTACCACAGATGGGAATCGGAAATGATATGGTTACAGGATAGAGTTTCAGTTCTTGTTTCCAAGCAGATTCATCTCATCTCATCACAAGAATCAAGAAAAGTGGGACCTGATGTCAGCAGCGATAGAACACCTGTTGGAGAAAGCAGCAAAAGAATATGTGCCACCAGAACAGAGATTTTTCCGGAGTCTATTTACTGCTCTTCATCATTCTGAAGATAGGGGGTGCATGAGAGTTGATACTGGACTTGAAATGCCTAAACAAGTTTATAAGATACCACAAATTCAGAATGGAAATGTTGAACTCCGTTGGGAAGGACTCCAACCTCAAAACCACCTAGCTTCCATAGACTTAATAGAAGCATGTCTACATGTGCCCATACACCCAGAGCACTACTGGTTCCTGCTGTTCACTTATGCAGATCAACACTTCTAGTACAAGGCAATGCCCTTCTGATTGGCCTTGGCCCCAAGAATGTTCACAAAAATAGTGATAGTGGTGGCCCATCTTTGGGAGGAAGGAATAGCTGTACCTGTATCTCAGCGATATTCTAATTCGATTGTCATCCCTTCAGGAGGCATACCAAGATCTGAACATCACCTGGCAGCCATGAAAGACCATGGATTCCTGATAAACACCTGGTAAACACAAGGAAGAGTCATCTGTACTCCTCACAGAGCCTACAACACCTAGGAACTCAAAAAGACACCAAGAAAGAAAACATCTAATTGTTTCAGGAATTAATAGAAAACATAGTAGTAGCTGTGACCAGTGTGGTAAAGAAGTTCTTGAAGGATTTAATGAATTTAGTCAAATTGTTGGGAATGCTAGAATCAACTTTACAAGTAACACCATGAGCGAGATTTCATACCAGAGCATTGCAATGGACACTATTACCCTTTCAGCCATTCATTGCCTGCAACCAAAGCAGGTAAAAACGAATGTTAGCACAGCTCAATTCAGCCCTCAAGTGATGGCTGAGGAGTAGCAACAAAGCCAAGAGTATTCCATTGAGGGAAGCCATGCAAGAAACAATAACAGGTGCCAGCCTCACAGGCTAAGGAACTCCCTGCAGAGGTCAGGCAGTGCAGGGCATCTGGACTCAAATGGAGGATAGTAGAGGCATAAACTGGCTGGAATTGAGAGCAGCAAGGCTAGCATTGCTTCGCTTTCCTCCAGCCCTGAACCTAAAGAATGTGCTGAGTCATTAAGGCGTGAAATCAAGAGCCCTCCAGGAGGAAGCCACTCTCCTAATGTCAAGGGCGGAGAGAAATTTGGAGTTGTTAGTTTCAGAACATGTACAGGGAATAGACAATGTGCAAGCAGATTGGCTAAGCCGCAGAAAATTAATGCCAAGGAAGTGGCACCTCAACAGAACATCATGAACATACAACATCACTTCGGGAAGAACCACCAACTGAAAAGGCTCTACACCAGGTTCCAATCCCTGCAGGAAGAAGGCATAGATGTATCAAACTGCCCATGGCCCAAGCACCTATTGTACACTTCCCCTCCAGCACCACTGATTGTACAGGTACTAAAGAAAGTGCAACAAGAGAACATATCAGTAGTCCTAATAGTTTCATAAAATCATAGACTAGTAGAGTTGGAAGGGGCCTATAAGGCCATCAAGTCCAACCCCCTGCTCAAAGCAGGAATCCAAATCAAAGCATTCCCGACAGATGGCTGTCCAGCTGTCTCTTGAATGCCTCAAGTGTTGGAGAGCCCACTACCTCTCTAGGTAATTGGTTCCATTGTCGTATGGCTCTAATAGTTAGGAAGTTTTTCCTGATGTCCAGTCGAAATCTGGCTTCCTGCAACTTGAACCCATTATTCCGTGTCCTGCACTCTGGGAAGATCAAGAAGAGATCCCAGCCCTCCTCTGTGTGACAACCTTTCACGTACTTGAAGAGTGCTATCATATCTCCCCTCAGTCTTCTCTTCTCTAGGCTAAACATGCCCAGTTCTTTCAGTCTCTCCTCATAGGGCTTGGTTTCCAGTTCCCTGATCATCTTTGTTGCCCTCCTCTGAACCTGTTCCAGTTTGTCTGCATCCTTCTTGAAGTGTGGAGACCAGAACTGGACGCAGTATTCAAGATGAGGCCTAACCAGTGCTGAATAGAGGGGAACTAATATTTCACGCGATACTTGGAAACGATACTTCTGTATATAATATAGCGTTTGCCTTTTTTGCAGCCACATCACACTGTTGACTCGTATTCAGGTTGTGATCAACAACAATTCTAAGATCCTTCTCACATGTTGTATGGCTGAGCCAAGTATCCCCCATGTTAGAACCCTACATTTGGTTTCTTTTTCCTAAGTGTAGAACTTTGCATTTATCCCTGTTGAATTTCATTCTGTTGTTTTCAGCCCAATGCTTCAGCCTATCAAGGTCCCTTTGAATTGTATTTCTGTCTTTCACTGTGTTAGCTATGCCCCCCAATTTTGTATCATCTGCAGATTTGATAAGCATGCTCTGTGCCTCCTCATCCAAATCATTAATAAAAATGTTGAAGCACTGGGCCCAGGACCGAGCCCTGTGGTATCCCACTTGTTACTTCCACCCAGTTTGAGAAGGAACTATTGATAAGCACTCTTTGAGTACGATTCTGGAGCCAGCTGTGGATCCACTTGATAGTTGTTCCATCCAGCCCACATTTAGCTAGCTTGCTAATCAGAATATCATGCGGCACTTTGTCAAAAGCTTTGCTGAGGTCGAGATATATTATGTCCACAGCATTCCCACAGTCTACAAGGGAGGTTACCTGATCAAAAAATGAGATAAGATTAGTTTGGTAGGATTTGTTCTTTATAAATCCGTGTTGGCTCCTAGTAATCACTGCATTGTTTTCAAGGTGCTTACAGATTGACTGCTTTATGAGCTTCATTTTGGCTCAGGAGACCTTGGTTCTCAGAGTGTGCAACTCGCCATTGACCCACTTGGACTCTACCGGTAATCAAGAATCTCTTGACACTGTTGCGCTCTGCGTGTGTAGGTGAGACGTGGTATGAATCCAAGAACCGTTTAGAACAGGAATAAGACAGGCCAGGCAAGTTTCATGTAAGAGTCTTTACTAGGCAAAGACATTAGAGACATCTTCCTCCATTGAGAATTCTTCCCCCACACCCGAGATCCTGCCAGTTCCCAGCTTATCACACTTTCAGCTAGCCAGACTGACCTTGATTGTCTGGAACTCTGTTCTCACAGTTTAACCCTTCTGCTTCAGGTTTCTCTCTTTCTGCTAAAACCTTGTCTGTGAGTCTCACAACCTGCGTCACTGACCAACAGACACAAGGCCCAATAATTCATCCAGACCCAGAATGGCTAAGACTAACCGCCTGGAAGTTGAACGGCAACGTCTGCAAAAGGCAGGATTGGCACCAGAAGTAGTAGTAACAATGTTAACCTTAAGAAAACCATTGACAATACTTATTTACTAGTACACGTGGTAAAAGTTTGTTTCATGGTGTGAGAAGAAAAAGAAGCAAGCCTCAAAAGCAGGTCTTCCAGAGCTGTTACAAGATGGACTCAAAATGAGGCTAAAACTGAACACACTGATATGGCAGGTATCAGCACCAACGTTAGTGCAATCAGCATCCTTTACAAAATCCATGGGATTGCATCCTTATCTGAAGCAATTTTGAAGAGAAGCAGCGCTTACTAGTCCTCTAGTGCAGCTAAAATTCCCAACTTGGAATCTACACACAGTACTGACACAGTACTAAAAACCTGTAAAGGAGGTCCCATTAAAACAGTTATTGTACAAGGTCTTGTTCTTAGTGGTGATTATATCAACAAAAAGAGTCTTTCAATTTCAGTCTCTATCTATAGCTGAAAGCCTTTGCATATTACATAGGGATAGAGTAGTCCTCTGCACAGGTCCAGCTTTTGTACCAAAAGTGAATTTGGCCTTTCATAGGCAACGGGAGTTAGTGCTGCCCACCTTTAACCCCATTCTATACATCCTTCTAAGCGTGCATGGCACTCTGTAGACATCTGTAGAGCACTAGAAGTATATATTACAAGAATAGGACCAGTTTGGAATTCAGGGTCCCTGTTTGTCTCTTTCCATTTCCTATCTGTGGGACAGAGAGTGTCCTTATCCACTTTGTCCAGGTGGATAAGGGCATGCATTGTTCTGGCATACATGTCTCAAAGGTTAAGACCTCCTATAGGGATAGTGGCCCATTCAAGCAGATCAGCAGCAATTAGCACAGCACTTGCTACAGATGCCCCTCTGCAAGAGGTATGCTGGGTGGCAACTTGAACCAAACCGTTGTCCTTCACAAAACACTACAAAAGAGACATGTTTGCTTCGGTGGAGACTGCCTTTGGCAGATGGGTCCTCCAACATATTCTACCTGACAGATAATCAGCCAGTCTTACCCTGGAACTGAAGGGCTGACTTTAGAAAATCCCACTTGGCGGTGTCCTAATGCCACTCAAGAGGCTACCATTAGTACTCGCCTGAAAGATGTTTCTGAGAGGCTCTAGGACACCACCAAGACCTGCCCTTGGCTGGCTGATCAATCTCACAAAGGAGATATATTTATGAATGCTGGAGAGAGTCATATGCTGGTACTGTAAATAGATACTGACCTGAACTCTCCACCCGAGAGTTCTCAAAGAACTCAAATGTGAAATTGCTGATCTGCTAACTAAAATATGTAACTTGTCCCTTGGGTCCTCCTCCGTGCCTGAGGACTGGAAAGTGGCAAATGTAACGCCAATCTTCAAAAAGGGATCCAGAGGGGATCCCGGAAATTACAGGCCAGTTAGCTTAACTTCTGTCCCTGGAAAACTGGTAGAAAGTATTATTAAAGCTAGATTAACTAAGCACATCGAAGAACAAGCCTTGCTGAAGCAGAGCCAGCATGGCTTCTGCAAGGGAAAGTCCTGTCTCAGTAACCTATTAGAATTCTTTGAGAGTGTCAACAAGCATATAGATAGAGGTGATCCAGTGGACATAGTGTACTTAGACTTTCAAAAAGCGTTTGACAAGGTACCTCACCAAAGAGTTCTGAGGAAGCTTAGCAGTCATGGAATAAGAGGAGAGGTCCTCTTGTGGATAAGGAATTGGTTAAGAAGCAGAAAGCAGAGAGTAGGAATAAACGGACAGTTCTGTCAATGGAGGGCTGTAGAAAGTGGAGTCCCTCAAGGATCGGTATTGGGATCTGTACTTTTCAACTTGTTCATTAATGACCTAGAATTAGGAGTGAGCAGTGAAGTGGCCAAGTTTGCTGACGACACTAAATTGTTCAGGGTTGTTAAAACAAAAAGGGATTGTGAAGAGCTCCAAAAAGATCTCTCCAAACTGAGTGAATGGGCGGAAAAATGGCAAATGCAATTCAAGATAAACAAGTGTAAAATTACGCATATTGGAGCAAAAAATCTTAATTTCACATATACGCTCATGGGGTCTGAACTGGCGGTGACCGACCAGGAGAGAGACCTCGGGGTTGTAGTGGACAGCACGATGAAAATGTCGACCCAGTGTGCGGCAGCTGTGAAAAAGGCAAATTCCATGCTAGCGATAATTAGGAAAGGTATTGAAAATAAAACAGCCGATATCATAATGCCGTTGTATAAATCTATGGTGCGGCCGCATTTGGAATACTGTGTACAGTTCTGGTCGCCTCATCTCAAAAAGGATATTATAGAGTTGGAAGAGGTTCAGAAGAGGGCAACCAGAATGATCAAGGGGATGGAGCGACTCCCTTACGAGGAAAGGTTGCAGCATTTGGGGCTTTTTAGTTTAGAGAAAAGGCGGGTCAGAGGAGACATGATAGAAGTGTATAAAATTATGCATGGCATTGAGAAAGTGGATAGAGAAAAGTTCTTCTCCCTCTCTCATAATACTAGAACTCGTGGACATTCAAAGAAGCTGAATGTTGGAAGATTCAGGACAGACAAAAGGAAGTACTTTTTTACTCAGTGCATAGTTAAACTATGGAATTTGCTCCCACAAGATGCAGTAATGGCCACCAGCTTGGATGGCTTTAAAAGAAGATTAGACAAATTCATGGAGGACAGGGCTATCAATGGCTACTAGCTGTGATGGCTGTGCTCTGCCACCCTAGTCAGAGGCAGCATGCTTCTGAAAACCAGTTGCTGGAAGCCTCAGGAGGGGAGAGTGTTCTGCACTCGGGTCCTGCTTGCGGGCTTCCCCCAGGCACCTGGTTGGCCACTGTGAGAACAGGATGCTGGACTAGATGGGCCACTGGCCTGATCCAGCAGGCTCTTCTTATGTTCTTATGTTCTTATGTATACTAATATGGATGCATGAATGGGAAAGGTATGAATGTGGTTCAAAACTTTTAAGCTTGGCCAGAAGCTGAACTGATGCTCTGGGGGGAGGAGTTTCCCAGAAGCAACTTGGAGCTCTGACGTTTTTCTGGCTGTTCAAGCTATTGGTGTCCTTCAGAAACACCTTTCAGGTGGGTATCAACAGTACCTTCCCTCAGCTCGTTCCCCAAGAGATTAGTTGGTTATTATCAGAAGAAGAATAGTTGTTAATTAAGAAGTTGTAGAAATTGGAGAAAATTGTCCTGGTCATCAAAAAGAGATTAATCATCGAGTAATGTCCAAACCAAACTTAAAAAGGCTAGTCTGTTAAAAAGTTTATCAGTTCATTGGTATGTTGTCTGGTTCGGGGGGGGGGTTCAAAAAAGGTGACTAGGATGAGCTTTTATCACCCAATTGGTGAAATGGATGGAATTTTATGAGTGGTAAAAATGTTTGAGAGAAGCACCACTCCATCTGTTTTGTCTCAGTCCTAACGTTCAGAGGTTACACATTAAGGCAGGTTACTAACTATTTGTGTTGCTTTGCAGGAGAAATGTATTGCTATGACTAATTTGAAGACCTCCAGTGAAAATCTTGAGGTTCAAGATAAAAATCTACGAAGCATGCTTTTGGTTCAGAGAGCTGAAATAACAAATACTGTTAAAGAACAAGATCTTCAACCACTTTTTCAACAAATGTTGCAACTTAATAATGTTGTCCAAAGTACACAATTCATTCAAAAGATATCAGAAAACTTTGAAAGTATGGTCGTAGATGAGAGTTCTTGGGAATCGCCTGAGATTATGAGAAAGCAGAGTAATAGCATGGAGCTCCAAACAAGTCTTCTTTTAACGCCCTTCTCAGAAGTTGATGTTATACACAGCATAGGCTTTGAAAGCTTTTGTTCAGATTCCTCAGTCATACAGAGCGATATCTCTAGATTGTTGGAATGCCCTGTTTCCTATTCTAATGGCTGTGAAGAAACAGCAGCCAATCTCCTCAAGTCCCAGCATTCCAGTCCCAACATTCCAGTCCCTGTATTCCCAGGACCTGTCTTCTCAGTCACTGAGTACAATGGTGTGCAAGAAAATATTTCAGTAAGTGCTTACTTTGTGAATACACATTACTTTATTGCTGAGTCATGTACCCTCAATAGTTCCCGTGGAAACTCAATGAGTGAAGAGTAATAGGTACTATGTCATACAGCCAGCTTTTATCATTTCATCATGAACTCCAGTCAGTAATGTAAAGGTAATTCTGGGCAACGTTGCACTGCCTTTTTAATAAGTTTTATGTAAGTGACTAGCTTTCTTGGAAGTACATGCTTTAAAATAAGCAAAGGATTGAACTTATTCTTAGATCTATTCAATATGAGAAACATTGTGGGTTATATTCAACTACATTGTACTCAGAGTAAACCCATTAAAATGAATGAACCTGAGCTAGTCATGTCTACTAATTTCATTGGGCCTACTCGGAGTAGGACTAGTTTTGAATACCATCCTATAGTATTGTACTTTAACATAGGATTATTCTTTTTAGTCATTAAAGCAGGGATGGCTAACCCCCAGTTCAGGGGTCTGATCCAGCCCCAATAGACCTCACCAATCTTAGCGGCATCAGCAAAAGAGAAAACCAAACAGTAGATACAGCGCTGCAGTTAGTGGAGGGCAGTGCCCTGATGGAAATGGATGGAGTGCAGTGCCCTGATCAGTCATTTGACCAGAGAGTGGGTGATCCTACAAGAGCTGTGCATCTCGTCTGTCTCTGTGTGTGCACACAGGTGCATGTGAAAAATGTGGGGTATCCACAACCACTTTTGGCCACATCCACTGCTGACTCGTGACCCCTGCAATGTTGGCCAAGGGTGAATGCAGCCCTTGAGCCAAAAAAGGTGAACCCCTCTTGTATTAAAGCATGTGGTAGAGAGCGCATGTGAGCTCTTTAAGAGCAACCCTTCTAGAGCAAACCAAAAGTTTGTCTGGTCAAGGTTTGTTGTTTCCACAGTAGCCAAACCAGATGCTTCTGGGAAGTTCAAAAGTAGGACTGAAGTCCAATGCCCTCTCCCACTCTTGGGCCGAAAAATTAGTGAACTGGCTCTCAGATAAAGGACAGGATGCAGATCTGCTCTTTGAGGAGTAAAGGGGCAGGAAGGCATGGGAAGACCACACTTCATTGCTATGATGTGTCATAGGGCTAAAAAGTGTAGCTGCTTCCTAAACCTCTTACCTGGGCCAGCATTGCACAATCTGGGTCACCAGACACTGGGCAAGTTAGGGAGGAAATGTTTTCTTGGTTCTCTTGCATACTTCTGTTTTTGGGCCCCTTTTTTGTGGGTGAGGGCGCTGAGCCAGGTACTGTTCTTTCTAGCTGCCTTTTTTCTTATGAGGGAAGGAGGCTGAAAAAGGAACAGACTAGCTATTTCCAGTCCTCTACCTCACCCTGAAGACAATGCTTCTTTGAACTATTACTCTTCCCTGTACTTCTGTGTGGCTTGACTTCCCACTGACAGGAAGGTATCCTGCACTTGCAAATCCATGATGAGCAAACTGAGGTTCTCAAGTTGCTGAATTTTGCAATTAATATCAAATTAATAGCTTTTTGTATGTTTTTACACATTCATGTGTGTGTATACCTTCCTATGTACTGTTTTGGGGAGCGCCTTTTAGCGGAACACTCATACAGAGCTAGGATTTGTAGGATCTGGTTTGCAAACAGTTGCACAGTGGAGAAACAAAAGCTGTATTCTGGTGGACACCAGAATGAGGTGATGGGGACAATCCTGCTCCTTCCCCACTGATGCTGGGGTCCCCTATCTCAGTAGTGTCCTTGGGTGCAGTATTTGAAGGGGCTATGGGGGTTATTTAAATTACACAATTTCCCTTCAAAATAATAGTGTGGACGTGGTTCATTTCTGGTTGCTGATTGTATTTTGAAAATAGCTGTAATTTATTGATGCAGCCTTCATAACTGATGCACTAGGCGTACAAAATGTATTGTGAGCTGTGACCCTAAATGAATGGCTGCTATGCACTCCTATGGAAAAAGTAAGTTGCATATATACAAGTCCTCTATTAATGAAGCTAGGAATTCATTCTGTTTTGTATCTTCATTTCTAAATAGGTTAAAGATGCTGAAGGCTTCACTCTGCTGCTATCCAAGTTGCAAGATGATCTAAGATCAACGATGTCTAGACTTGAGGGTGCAAGGACTGAATATGGGAACAGTGAGTTAATAGATCCATACTATAAATGATTTCAATGGGCATACTAAAATGTGACTTGACTCCTGAAATTTACCTAAGGTCACTTTGGGAGCATGCCTCAGGCTTGCATACTCCCCCAGCAGGTAGAAAGTAACTACTAAATTGGGATATCCTTTATTTTATTTCAGCATGGGATTTCGCTATCCTATGTGATAGCCACTCCCAAGTCTTGTCACTTGGAGGGCAAGTGACTTTGAACAAGCTTAGTCTTAGAAACTGAAACAGTACGTAGAATGATACATGAAAACCAGCTGACCAATAACATGTGTAATGTAAAATATTTGGACTTGTCTACCAAATGTGGGAAAGGTAATTAGGCTGAAGAACTCATCAACAGCAGTCTCTAGCATTATTATTTTTTAAATCTAAGCAGAAGTTGTATACCAACTATATAGTGCTTTGTAACATTTTCCTTCGATATTTGCAAGAGGGGATAGAACCGGGCCTTTTGTAAAACTAAAATGCCAGATATTTCAGAAATTGAGATATTTAACATTTTATCAATCGACTCATTGATTTATTTGTAAGGAAGCATAAAAGTCAATAAAAATAATGTATTTCTCCCCTTGAAATGACAAAGCCAGCTACTTTGGGGATAACCCCTCCTTTGTGGTGGTAGTCTCATGTTTTTGTTTCCAGAGGGGGCAGTGCCTCTTCATCAATCCCCAGACAATGCTGTGTCTCTTGTCCAGTAGGTCAGCTCCACTTGGTATGCAAGCCCAAACAAGAATAAGGAGAGAGACACCAAAATAAAAATCAGTTATAAGAGGGAGTACAAAGATTGGCAGCAGTCTGAACTGCTCTTGCATACAGACTGGCTATTCACTGAGGCCAAAAGAGAACCAACATTCCTTTGCACCCATAGTCAGTGGGAGAAGAGTGCCCAGTCCAACACCCCAAAGGTGCTGCTTCTAGAGCACATTATGAAGCACAGAGCAAAAAAGCTGAACAGTAGCATTGTTTCGTTTTTTAAAAAATAGTTTTTACACAACCCCCCCTCAAACATTAATAGTAAAATAAAAAGTAATCGTTAAGTTATGAAAATTTCAACTGCATATATTTTCCATTCTATGATCATAAGTTCATTTCACTCTCATGGTCCACAACATGGCAAGCCACACTGGCTTTCTGAAGGAGACAATGGTAACCCAGCCAATTCATGAGGACCATGCAGGTACCATCCCCATGGGGCAAACAGGAAGGCCCCACAGCCAGTCAGAGTGAAGAACAAGAACAAGAAAAAAGGCAGGTACAAGCTACAAAAGAGAGGATACCCAAATAAACTTGGTCCTTTTGCCTCTACATGCCTTATACCCCTAAAAACAAGTTCCCAGAGACTCCAAACCTTGAAAGCAACAACCCCACAAGTCCAAACCCACACTGAACTTTGCTGCCCAGTGATCTGCTAAAAGCCCTCTTCAATGTGACGTTGCCTACCTTGAATCACCATTTGGGAAAGCTGCCGATATATAGAATAGCTTGGAATGATATCACAATCAACCACTGGGTTTGGGAGACAGTGGAGAAGGGGTTACTTATTGGGGTTCTCCAAGATATCCAGAAAAGTTTTTTTCCACATTCCTATCTCCAATAATCAAGCGTCTTGAGGATCCATCCAGGTCCTCCAGTTACAGGCAAACAAAGCTGTCCCTCCTCAAACAGATGTCAAAGGTTTTTTTTATCATCCAAAGAAGAACATGGACAAAGTTCCATTCTGGATCCAAAGAGAGTCAACTGCTACCTTGGGGAATACCTCGTGAAGATCCTGTGTTCCATACTGGCATGCTCAAAAAAGGAAACTATCCAACCCTTCCCATTCTTTTCTGAGTGACACCACAGATTCCTCTAGTTCAGTTACAACACGGGTATGGAACTTTTTTCGTTCCAAGGGCCACATATCCTTCTGGGCAATCTTTTGGGGGGCCACTTGCCAGTGGTGAGCAGAACAAAGGTAAACCTGGGTAAAGCAACAACTTTATTTTATTTTTAAATTTTATTTTATTTAAAAGCATTTCTAAATACTGCCTGATAGCTACTGGGCTAAGTTCAAGGTTCTGGTTTTGGTGTACAAAACCCTATACAGCTTGGGACCAGGATACCTGAAAGATAGTCTTACCCCTTATATACCCAGTTGATACTACGCTCTGCAGGTGAGGGCAGATACCATCTTATCAGGAAGTCCATTCCACACAACATAGAAGCGGACCTTTTAGTGTAGAGGCACCTCCCCTTTGGAATTCCCTTAAATATTAGACAGGAGAGACAGTGTGGTGTAGTGGTTAAGGTGTTGGACTACAACCTGGGAGACCAGGGTTTGAATCCCCACACAGCCATGAAGCTCCCTGGGTGACCTTGGGCCAGTCACTGCCTCTCAGCCTCACAGGAAGGCAATGGTAAACCACCTCTGAATACAGCTTACCATGAAAAAACCCTATTCATAGGGTCGCCCATAAGTCGGAATCGACTTCAAGGCAGTCCATTTTCATTTTTTTCATTAGACAGGCAGCATCTCTGTTATCTTTTCAGCACCTATTGAAGACCTTCCTTTTTCACCAAGTTTTTTAAGTAGACACCTTATCCCAGACTGCGTCTGTGTTGGAATTGCTTTTAAAGATGTTTTTAAAGCATTTTTTAAAATATTTTAAAGGTGTTTTGTTTTAATATGTTTTTAAGGATGTTTTGTTTTAATATATTTTAAAATCTGTTTTTATGATGTTTTAGAATGTTTTAGTGCTTCTGTTTGCCGCCATGGGCTCCTACTGGGAGGAAGGGCGGGATATAAAACCAGAAAAAAAAAATACTTAATGTTTAATATAGTTCTCAACACTGAGATAGACAAGTTCATTGTAACTCTGCTTTGCCAGTCTGCAGTATGCAACCTGGCATCTTACAAGGTGTGCCTACTGCATCTGGTCATTCTTCTGGGAATGATGATTCTTAATTTGAGGATCCAATCAAGGCTAGTGCATACTATTCCAAGTCCTTGCTAATGCCCCAAAACTAAAACTAATTGGGTTCTTCAACAGAGTTTGAATTTTTTTAGCAGCAACACACTGGAACAAGAACTAGGAACAAAAGAGCCTGCTGGATCCAGGCCAGTGGCCCATCTACCCAGCATCCTCTTCTTACAGTGGCCAACCAGATGTCCATGGGAAGTCCGGAAGCAGGTCCTGAGAGCAGTAGTGTTCTCATCTCTGACAATGGCGGCAGAGCTAGTAGCCATTGATAGCTTTATCGTATGCTATCCTGTCTTTAGCTGACAGAAAGTTGGCCTAAGTAGGAGATGGTATCTGGTGGCCCTGCTGGTTCCCTATTCATATAAACATTCTTGCTGTTTTGTTTTTCAGATAAGAGTTCAGATTTAGTACTTCAGCTTAATGAGGAAAGCCTAGAAACTATGGTACACCAAGACTCCAGTGCCATGGCTTATCTGCAGTGCTTTGGGGTTGTTCCAGATGTCACTGAACCAGCAATGAAAGAAAGAGAAGAATTTTCACAACACTTGAAGGTAATGTGGTTAAGAAAACTGTTGAACAACCTATTGTATGTATTGCCATGCTTTTAAATTGAAATAATATCTAAAACATAAAATGTTAATTTATTGATTTGAATAAAATACAGGAAAGACAGAGAAGACCTATTTACAGAGAGGTGTCATCTAGTCTCTTCTTTTTTCCTCACAAATCTTGTGAAAAGAGAGCACAGGGGGAGAATCCATCTTTCTTTGCCAGACTTGACAGCAGCTTAGGTGCATATGACATGTTTGAGACTCAGCTGAAACCCTCTTCAGGCATTCTGTTTACTCATATGATGCAGGAAAACCAGGGACACACTGCCAAGCCCCACTCATTCTGGCACATGTCCATTTCATGACTGGTGATTTGTTTCTTCCAAGTATTTGAACAGCAGCTTTCACCTCACATACTAAAAGTTCTGGTTCTTCATCATACAGTTCCTCCGTGGATGAATCTGTCATCCTTGCATCTCTTTTATAGAGTCTTCAGTGTATTGCTTCCATCTTCCTTTTATTTCATCTTGGTCAGTCAGTGTTTTCCCCTGTTCATTATTTAACATAAGAACATAAGAAGAGCCTGCTGGATCAGGCCAGTGGCCCATCTAGTCCAGCATCCTGTTCTCACAGTGGCCAACCAGGTGCCTGGGGGAAGCCCGCAAGCAGGACCCGAGTGCAAGAACACTCTCCCCTCCTGAGGCTTCCGGCAACTGGTTTTCAGAAGCATGCTGCCTCTGACTAGGGTGGCAGAGCACAGCCATAATGGCTAGTAGCCATTGATAGCCCTGTCCTCCATGAATTTGTCTAATCTTCTTTTAAAGCCATCCAAGCTGGTGGCCATTACTGCATCTTGTGGGAGCAAATTTCATAGTTTAGCTATGCGCTGAGTAAAGAAGTACTTCCTTTTGTCTGTCCTGAATCTTCCAACATTCAGCTTCTTTGAATGTCCATGAGTTCTAGTATTATGAGAGAGGGAGAAGAACTTTTCTCTATTCACTTTCTCAATGCCATGCATAATTTTATACACTTCTATCATGTCTCCTCTGACCCGCCTTTTCTCTAAACTAAAAAGCCCCACTCTTAGTTTAAATTTCCCTTTAATTTCTCTGATCTTTTGGAATAGGGCTCTTGTTCTGCCCTTTTTGTTGTCCTATTTCTTTACAATAACTATTGTAATAGTTCTCTTTGTCCCTACATACTAGTCGCTGTATAGTTGCATTTAGGGTTCTAACCGTGTTGCTGTTTCCTTTTGCTTTCCTTCTCTCTTTAACCATTTTAAGAGTTTTTTCAGTCATCCGTTGAGGTCTTTCTCTCTTTTTAACTAGAGGTTAATGCTACCCAATGCCTAACATGTGCTTCTGTTGTGGAAACTTTAGATCAATGGAGATCCTGTTGATGTGCAATCTAAGTGGACCCCATGGCCATGCTTCATGAGTATGGATCTGAATTAGTCATCCACGCCAGTAATTTTGAATGTATGTTGAATACATATGAAGTCGAACTCTTCAGGAATGACTTTGGACATTTTAGCTGTGGCATGCATAATTCTGTCCAGGATAATCGCCTACCAAATGTGGTGGATCATGCACTGGATTTCATGTTTCTTTCATGAAGTTGGCCAGTCGCAGCATGGGTTTTTTCCCTGAAGGGCCATGCTGTGGTGTTGACTATGTTGTGGGGGAAATTACAAATTTCACCCCCAGTGCCTATATTATTTGCAAACTGCAACACAAGCAGAACAGTTTCAGGTGGTAAATATCTTAATGACTCTGGGCTACCTGTTGTTATCAGCTAACATATTTTGCTCCCTTCTCAGAATGCACTGAAGATGGTATATGAAGAGAGCTACAAAATACTTGTTTTATCAGAAAAATCTGTTAATGATAACAAGAAAATTCAGAAATCTCCATCCAAGGAGGGGTGCCAAAAAGAGAGACTAGCGTTGCTCGATACCATTCAGTCACTGAAGGATTACCTCAACAAAGAACCTGATAAAGAAGACAAGGTATGCCAGTAGTAGTAGTATTTTACTTCAGCTGTAGACTATTAACAGCAGCTACTGCTCCTACTACTGATCCTACTACTCCTTTTTGATTTCCAAAAAGTTGAGCGCTTGCTTCCCAGTCAATGCAGAAGGAGCCTGGCAAAAGAAGATGTTATAGAGACATATGGGCAATTAAAGCTGCTTAGTTCTTCTAAGGCGCCCAGCAATAATGCCATTCCTGCTAAGATGAGTTGGATCATAAATTACCATTGCCGCAGTTAGGCAGATGTGCCCTTGTTGGAGGGCATTTCCTTTTATGTTTTGTGTCCGAGGTGCTTCCAAGGAATATACTTGGTATTCCATGCTAGTTCTACTCAGAATAGACTCACTGAAGTGAATAGACATGACTAAGTTAAGATTCATTAATTACAATAGGCCTCCTCTGAGTAGGACTTAGTTGAATACAACCCATTATGCTCTGGTCATCTGCATAATGGTGCAGGGGATGGAAAAGGCATCTGTGGATTAGGGTAAGATCTTTGACCTCTGAGGAGAGACCATGAAAACAGCAGCAGCAGCAACTTAAGTATGGATGGCGGCAGCGGGGGGAGATGTTCCTTTGTAGCAGTGAATTTGATTTAAATCATTTATTTAATTTACCAAGAAAAATGGCCAGTTTTAAATGCTTTAAATCAATTTCCCCATTGATACAGTACTTTATATATTTCCTAAACAATGGTGCATATTTCAGCATTAAGCTTTTAGTGTACAACTATACGTAATATTATTTAACCCTCCCCAAAAGAGGCTTGAATTTCTTTGTTACATTGTACACATTTTGCATGCTTTCCCTTTTTTAACTGTAGAAGGAATGTCTTCAAAAGAAATGCATACAGGATCTATCTTATAACCTGTAGCCACAACGTTTTCTGAGATTAACGGGTGCACTTTTCACTCTAACATTTACATAGAAGTAGCCCTGCAGTTTATTTTTTCTATGATATTGTCACCTGCAATGTCTCCAATTTCAGTCACATGCCATTTACACTTTTCTTTCTGTACTTAAAAAGGCACTAAAAATATAAAACCTCAAGAAGTATATTGATTACTTGCCATCTGGGTGCTTTTGTGTCCTAGTGTTAAATGCTTGGGGGCAAAAAATATCCAGTGAGGTTTTTCAAACAAAAGCTGACATTTCTAACCCTTGGCTTTGTTTGGGACACTTGGATGCACTGGAATGCGGCTTCAGGTGGTAAAATATCTCCAAACCCCTATCCGTGTCAGTTTAATTGTCCCTGTTTAAGAAGGTTAAGTATAACAATTTAGGAACACTGAATAATTTTGTCCTTGCTTCTTTCCTGCATTGTGCCTTTACTTCAGCCCAACCCCACTCTTAGAAAAATAAAATATGAAACAAAATGAAACGTCTGATAGCTACTGGGAAAACGAGAGCAATTTGTTTTAGGTGAAAGTGAAATGATTATCTTTGGTAAGTAAAGTATAAATAGATTGGTTTGTCAGTTTATATATAAAAACCTCTTTTAACTCATTGTACCTGACAAAAGCATTGATTGAGTTTAGAGGTCAACTGTATGACTAACATGTTTTTATTCTATTTATATCGTATCATTGTGGTGTTTACAATTCTGTAAAAAAAATTAAAAACTGATTTTAATTTTAAGCATGTTTCTTTGTTAAATGAATGATTTGAATCCATCCTATCTTATAGGAAAAGACATCTCCTTTTTTTGACTGGAGGAGAGAACTTCTTCAAGCAGTCCAGTGTGTGTTGGAAAAAGAGCGGAATATGTTACAAAGCTACTTACAGGCACATTTTTACAATCCTGGATCTGGAGATGAAGGATCGTTTATGGAAAAGCTGGAGCAGATAGCAGAACAACAAGTATAAGAATTTTCAAAAGTTTACTCTGTCATATTCTTCTTTGAAAATATTTTCTTAATCCAGACAACAAATGTATCCTATTAGGAGCAAAACAATTTTACAATACTTCCCCTCTGCCTGCTATTATCCTTAATCTGTGAGGTTCACTGCCGCCCTCATGTATGGAATGGATATATTCTGTATCTAAAATCCAAAATCTGTATCAAGAAACGAAAGACTACATTTAGAATGAATCTTTGTTAAATTTCTTAATTTTGCACAACAGCCTGGTCTCATGGATCATATATCAGCTGCAGTGAGCTTCCCTCATTTGGTGAGGAGGGAAGCAGAAGCAGACTGCTGTCATCGTTTCCCAGAAGAGATTCTTCCCCTTTAATGATGAGATGTAAACCGTGGCTTGTTTGATTTTTAAATTATTACTGTTCTTTAAAACAGGATGTGGAAGTGGATGTGGCCGGCGCGCCAGATGCAGATCTTCTCCACACATTCACACTCACAGGCCAACTTTGAAAGGTGTGGGGGGAACCATCCACCTGTCAGTCATCTGACATCAGAATGGTGTTAGGTGGTTGGCACCTATTATAGTTCAATGGAGGTTGCTGGAACTGCTAAACAGCAATCTCCTTTGAAGACACACTTTGAAGGCACTGGGAGTGCACCTTCAGAAGAACTCCCTGTAAGTACCGATCAGCTAATCTTCGGTTACAGTGAGTCCCTTTGAATCCAAGCTGCTGCTTGTAGCCCCCTCAGCTGCACTAAAGAGTTCCCGAAGATAAACTCCTTAGTGCAGTGGATCCCAGCTGATTGCCGGGGCTTCAGCTGTGTGGTGCTCTCTTTAGGCACCGACAATCAAGCTGATTGTCAGTGCTGGCAGAGACCTTTGCACTGCACTTTAACATCCCAACAATCAACTGATATTTCAGGCTTCCAAGCATCTTGCAAAGGGCTTTGTAGATGCCACTGATCAGTTGTGCCTGCAAACCCCATTTTTGCCCAGCTGCAAATTTATCTGCCCCACACCTGACATCATATATGATGTCAAAGTGTAGGGCAGGTAGTTAAGGCTTGCCCAAAATGTCCAGCCAAGCCAAATGGGGAGACTTGGCAATCCTAATTAAGTCTGCAGGCTGGAGGCTCATCCCCTCCCCCCCCCAGCCCAATTTAAAGCATTTTACCTAGGTCTTTAGCTGAAAAGGCTCTCAGAAAAACTTACAAAAACTGTGGTCCAACTTTGACAGGTGGGTGAGGCAGTACACCTGCCAATCACATAAAGTCACTATGATAGCATATGATTGATAGCTGGGTTGCCCCTCACACCTATCAAAATCCTTCGTGCTTGCAAAGCCTGTCCCACACTGATTCTTTCAGCCTCCAAAAAGGATCATCATGGGGTGGACTTTCCAAAACCCAGGTCTGCTTGCTTTTGCTATACGTGCAGCAAAAGCAAGCAGATCTGTTTTTTCTCCCTTCATCACTGCTTGACAGAGCAGTCCCTATGAGAGCCAATAGCGACATTGGCTCTGACATTTTATTTTATTTATTTTATTTTATTAAATTTATATACCGCCCCATAGCCGAAGCTCTCTGGGCGGTTCACAACAATCATACATCAAATACAATAAACCACATATTTAGACAATTTAAAACAACTTTAAAATTTCTAAATTCTTAAAAAAGTTAAAAAACAATTTTAACACATACTAAAATGCCTACTAAAATGCCTGGGAGAAGAGGAAAGACATGGACCTCTTTGTTGCTCAGCGATGAAAGAACAGACACTTGTTTTGCTGTGCTGCAGTGATCTTTAAAGCAGAGGAGACTGTTTCAAAGAGCACTTGTTCTTAGACAGTCTCAATGCTTCAGCGATCTGTAAAGATGGGAGGGTCTGCTTCAAAGACTGCTGAAAAACAAGTGCCTGTTTCTTCATTGCTGCGTGATGGAGCACTCCCTACCAGAGACAATGTCTGATACAAGCAGACATTTTTGCCAGGGACTGCTCCATTGTGCAGTGATGAAGAAAAAAATGGGATCAGCTTGCTCTCACTGCACACATAGCAAAAGAAAGTAGACCCAGTTTTCTGGAAAGGATTGAAGGGATTAGCACGGGACAAGCCTTCCAAGGAGGTCTCACCTGTCAGATGTCACAGATGTTGCCAGTGATGTCAGCTGATGGGTAGGTGGGCAGAGTTTTGGGGAAAATGGCCCATCCTGCATTAGTGAGACAGTCCCTGCTCTCACGCTTACAGTATAAAAGACATGACATCTAAGGAAAAGAGGAGAGGGAGAAGAAAAAATAGCAAGCTAAATTTCTTAAGCTTACAGTTCTTAAAATGACAAGTTAGGATGGAAACTGCTGAGGTAGCCTAATGGAATGGTTTGAATGTATGAATTTAAATTATCTAAGAATCTACAATATGTTCTTTAATATCTGAAACAGGCTTAACTTCATTTCAGGAACGACAGCAAAATATATTTCTGGAGCATCTTTTGTCTTCAGATAGAAACAGCTTGCTTACTGAAATACAGGATCTTGAAGCTCGGTTGCGACTGATGCATCTTCAAAGCCAGGAGAAGCTGCAAGAACTCCAAGAAACACTTATTAACACAGAGAATCATCGGAGTAAACAAGAACATCAGCTTCGAAGGCAGGGTAATATCTTGTGGAAGTTTGCAAAATGTTCTTTACTTTTCACTGTTTTTTCATTTGACTGAAAAACAGGATGCAGGAAGGAATTATGTCTTTAATCTTTATTTTGCAAACACTTTTATGGAAACGAGCTGAGGAAAACAGTCCTGAGGGTGACCAAAAATGTTTTCATGTTTATATATTGATTCCATATAAAATGAATTTGCCACTTAATGAATTCTTAATTAATGATTTCTGCCTACATTACTTCTACTCGGCCTGTTGGTTATTGTTGGGTGAGTTGGACACCCTCAAAATGAGCTCCTTTCCCACAGTCTCTTGGCCTTAAGGGGTAGTTCTGCCCCCTTGCTGGGGACCCTGGTGCAATTCCCAAAATAAGGTCCCCTTCCCACTAAAGAAATACATGAAGTAAGATACCAGAAAAATAAGTCTTGTGATAGCTTAAAGACTAAAATATTATGGTATAAATGTTTGGACTACAAAATATACTATATGAGATGTATGCAATGTAGGGCCAAGTTGCTGGTTCTGTCAGCACAAGGATTTTTCTTTGCACAGTGGAATAGTCTCCCCCTTTCATCCCCCCGTGTATTCCCTAAATCAGTTCTGGGGGTTTCTCCAACCCTTTGGAACACATTTGGGGACACCACCAGGCACATGCAGGGAGATGAGAGGAGAGAAAAGTGCCATTGTGCTAATAGTTGCACTAGCGCCATTTAGTTGAACACCGCCCTATGAGCCTGTGGAGTTTCACTATTCTCAGCAAAACACAAAGAAAAAACATTTTGCCAACAATGATAAACACAAAAGAAAATACTCTGAGCATGTGCAGTTTCAAATTTTAAACACTGTTAACTTATTATTTTTGCTCACTTCTTTCCTTGGTCCAGTCACCAGCTCTCAGTTTAACCTACCTCATGTGGCTGTTAGGAAGTTCTAGAACTGTTTTGGACTGGTGGGCACCTTTTGACTTTTGAGAGAGTACTGGGGGCACCAGTCACAAAAGGTCTGGCGTGGGGGTATAGCATACCACAAAATTAGAGAAAGTACTGTCATGGTGAAGCTTTTCTCATAATTGTATTTCTATACTAGAAAAGGCTTAATTTGTTGAATTTCTGCCTGCCATACAGTTGTTAAAAGCGCAAGTGCCCTGTTTTTCCTCAGTGTCAACCCTAAACCAAAGCCTAGGCCACCATCCTGTATCCACTTACCTGGGAGTAAGCCTAATAAAATACAAAGAAACTTTTTTAGAAGACAAGTGTACCATTGTACTGTGAGTTAACTATACAGTGAATTCTTAATGAGTGCTTGGACATTGGCTCCTGCAGGTGACATGCCCAGATTAGTATAGCTCCAAGGCTTCAACCAATCTTAATCTGGCCTGAACTTTACATGTTTTAGATGCATAAGTCCCACTTGTGATCAGTTTGAACTTACTCCAAGGTTAGTGTGCACAGGGTACTGAGTCCTAAGGAGATTTCAGGCCTACAGCTGCTTGTGGTAGGAGACTTTAAAAATGAAAGCCGATCGCTCTCCTTTCTACAAACTATTTATTGCTATTTTACTTTTACAGTTAAAATAGTAAGGAAAAGCACAGCTAGTGTTTTCACTAAATGATTAATAAAAAAATAAAACCTACTCCCACTTTCTTATGTTCTGCCCCAACAGCAAAATCAGTGAGGTAATTAACAAGAGAACAAGAAATATTATAGAATAGTTTTTCTTGTATTAATAGTAATATAATTGTGTTTGCTTGTATTTCCCTCTTTTATAAAATAACTTAATGCCTATATTTGAGTTAACTATACAGTGCATTCTTAATGAGCGCCTGGATTTCAGCTCCTGCACAGTAGGAGACATGCCTATGCTTCTTTGCAAAGTTTTCACATTTTGCATTTGCACTTGTTGAAAAAAATAACTTGTCATAAGTACCTGATCTCTGGTGATCCCACTTACATGAAAGATGCATTCTAGTTGCTAGGATGAAAGGAAGGGTAAACTCAGGGGTGGGTTCAGGTTTTTGTGAGCACTTGGGCAATAAACTATTAGTAGGTCCCCTTTGGTACCACCTCTTGCTAGTCTAGATCCTGAATCAAAGTGTAGATCAAAGTGTTAATTGGTATTGCTCCACTGATTATGCTGTATTTGTAGTGATAGTGTTTGTATCCTTTAAATTATCAAAATTCAGTCACTGAACATTGAAAACACAATTTCTATGGAGCAAGTCCCCCACTTTAAACACAGTGGGACTTAAATATGAGCAAATATACAAAGGATTGCATGGCACAGATCTGAGTGTATAAGAGATTACAAGTTTTATTTTAGGTATGTTTCCAAGCTCTGCTTTGTGCAAATGTTTGTATGGTACTCATACGTTTTCATAATTTCTGTAGCACTAGAACTCAGGATCCCCCAGTAAAACTGAAAAGGGACAGTAGATTCAGAAGAGAAAGGAATTATTCACACAGTATGTCATATGGTGTGAGCCACTGGCTTTTAGACATCATTTTAAAAGTGATTAGACAAAATAGACTTTGAGATCAAAAGCACTTTCCTGTTGTTAGCCTCCTCATCTTCAGCTTATTCAGAGGTAGACTGGATCTGAATTGGGAGATTCAATATAGCAGTCTTGGCTAAATATCTATTAATGGACACCTTTCCTCCTCCAGATTCAGAGACAGTCTACTTTAATATGCTGAGGGAGGAGAGGCAAACAACAGAAAGGGATTATTGACCTCAAACCATGCTTATGGGCTTCCTGATGTATCTGTCTGCCATTGTGGGAAGCAAAATTCTGGACTAGATGGATCTTTGGCTTGATCTAATCCAGTTGCTCTTATATTCAAAGGGACTCCCCCATCCCCCTTTTAAAGAAAATATTTCTCATTTGTTGAATGTCAGGGTTGTATTCAACTAAGTCATCCTCAGAGTAGACCTATTGAAAATAGAGAACCTAAGTTAGTCATGTCTGTTAACTTCCATGGGTCTACTCTGAGTAGGACTAGCATTGAATACCGCCCTAATTTTTTTACTAACCTGTAAACACACCTCATTGCTTCAAGAACCTAAGCAAGCTCCACTGTCCTGAAGCAGCAAGAGTTTTATTTTGCATACTGTGAAACTTACAGAAAAAAATTAAGCATTTTGTCTGAAAATCAGTCATCCCTTTTCCACACACTACTTAACACTTACCATTGATGAATAACTTTCATTTATGATTTTTTAAAAGCTAACCACATTCTGCTTTTCTACACTTTAAGTTATTGGAATAGATTGGATTTTTATTTTTTGTTGTAATTTTTTATTTGTTCTCAGTTGAATTACTAGAATATAACCTTCAGCAGGAGAAATCCATTGCAAGTGACTTGCAGACTTCTTTAAAAAGAGAACAAGAGAAAGCCTTTGAGAAGCATGAATTACTGAAACAGGAACACACTGCAATACTGAACTTGAAATCAGATCTCTGTGAAAGCAAACAAACAAATGAGAGACTCCAAAAATCCTTACAGGAACTCCAAAAAGATGTAATTAAGTACAGGTAAGGACTTCCAAGTGGAGGTTGTACAAATGGTTTGCGTTTAGTATAATCTACTGTTTACTGACTCCTAACTAAGCAGAGCAGAGGAAGCTGTCTCAGCTGGTCCACAGGAGAGGAGATACAAGCAAGCCAGCTTTCAGACAGCGAGCGAACAGGGAGAGGTCAAGGGGAAGTCCCTAAACTTTTTTTTTTTAATTACTAATTCTCCTTGTATAGCACACCGCATACCAGTGGGACTCTCAAGTTTACCCTGTAGTAGGACAGGACAAAGCACAGGTAGTAGTTAGAAAGAAAAAAAAGATAGGAGAGTATGAACGGGAAGGATACTCCAGCTTTTGTGACCTGCAAGGTGTGTGCCATGTTTGTTTTCTTGCCTGAGAACAACATGGTGTACATGTGCAACAGTTAGTGCAAACTCGTGGCACTGTTGGAATAAAAAGTGAGGGGCCTGGAACAGCGGGTGGCCACACTGAGGACTATAAGAGAAGACGATGAGTTCTTAGACAGGACACTGGAACAACAGCAGCAAAGTGAAGTGGAGGTGGAAGAGCAACAGCATGTGGTAGCAGAAGAGGAGACTGCTTTGGAGAGGAACAACGAAGTGGAGGAAACTCCGTGGGAAAGGGTGACAGTTAGGAGCAGAAGAGCTCGAAGACACCCTTCGCCAGTGGAACTATGGAACCTCTTTCAATCACTCACGGATGAGACTGGCGGACAGCCTGTGGTGGAAGAATTACAGGAGACCCCGTGCGACAACAAGCAAGAGGCTGAAGCTCAATCAAGCAGGGGCAATACAACGACACCCCACAACAAAAAGAGAAGAATACTAGCAGTGGGAGACTCCCTACTGTGCGGGATTGAAACCCAAGTATGCCAAGAAGATCCGTGGACTCACCAGGTTTGCTGTCTACCAGGAGGATGGATTAGAGATGGGATGGAAGGGTTGCCATCACTCATCAAGCCCACCAACAGGTATCCCTTTCTCCTCATCCATGAGGAAACAAATGATACTGCCAAATGGAGCTATGAAGAAATCACACTAGACTTTGAAGTCTGGGAAGGAAACTCAAGGACTTTTTCATCCATCCTTCCAGTACTCAGAAGAGGAGTAGAAAGGGAAAGAAAAATACTCTGTGTGAATGAATGGCTACAAAGGTGGTGCCGACGTGAGAGATTTGGATTCTGGGACCATGGGCTATGCTTCCTGGTAGATGGACTGCTGGCAAGTGATGGGTTGTACCTCACAAGGACTGGGAAGAATGTGTTTGGCCACAGCATGGAGAAGTTCATCAGGAGGGCTTTAAACTGAATCCTAAGGGGGAGGGAGACATAAACTTGGTGGGAACGACTGATGAAGGCTTTGCACAGTAATGGGAACAGAGAGATGGCTCTCATAGGGCCCAGTAACAGTCCTCAGAAAATTGTAGTAAGGAACCCAAACCATAAATCACATGAGGGCCTTTGATGTCTGTATGCTAATGCACAGAGCATGGGAAACAAGCAGAAGTTCTTCCTGCTGTCAGTTTGTATCATACTGGAGACATTCAGTTAAGTTCTGGGATGCCTTTGGGCTCAAATTCTCCTATATTATGAAAAACTCCATTTTTCTTCTGACAACTTCTTGTTTTTCAGTATTTGCCTAAAAGTATCCAGTTGTGATTTTGTTGATAGTCTTCACTGTGTAATCTAAAAGCAACATCATTTTGTAACAGATTTCTTAGCCCATTTCTCCTTTCTACATATCACTCATCATTCATCTGCATAGCCTCTTCTATTTTTAGGACTCAAGTATTTTTTCAGCTTGAGAATCAGCTTAAATAAACTATTTATATCAGTTGGTGAACCTATGCTGAAAAGTTAATACATGTTTTTCCTAATGTTAGAGTGTAAAAAAAGGACTACTATATGAAGTGATACTTCAATATTTTTGTGTCTTCTTGCTCAATTGCTAAGGCATTGGGTTGTATCCAGTGTTCATTCTACTCAGTGTAGACCTGTTGAAATCAACAGGCATGGCTCTCTGCAGTCTATTAATTTTAAATGAGTCTACTCCAAGTAGAATACAACCCCATGTCTGTTGAAAAAGTAAAATGATCTAGGTTAGCAGATGATTTTTTAAAAAATAATATTTATAATTTTTGTATTTCTGTGATTTTTGTAGTTCTGCACTGGAAAATAAGGAGAAAGGTATGAGAGCTCTGCTTCAAGACTTGCAGAATGAACAACTTAAAGAAAAAGAACTGCAGAAAGTGTTAGATGAACAACAGCATCAGGATAAGATAAAAGAGGAAGAGAAGTCAAAAGCAATTCAGGTAAAATATTGTGTGAAAATGATAGCTAGTCCTCCTTATGTATTCTACCATGCCTCCAAATCTGTCTCTGAAGAAACCCAAATTCATGGAATAATTAATTAAAATACTAATTTATTAGGTTCGGGGAGTGAGCAATAGCTTCTCTAAGCCTGGGTAAGAACTCAGTTACACCAGTCTAATTCCTGCTATATCCAAGCATAGTTTTGGACATAGTTTTGATCTTTTTTTGTTTGAACTGGTAAGCAAAGATCAGGCAATAAAGAGTGCTAAGTTGATATTTTAATGCGCTTAACAGTTTAAATGTGTGTATAGATTTTTGTGCCATGGGGCAGGGCAAATACCATGGACTTATAGTGGTTCTTAAAATACTTCCCAGAAATGGCTCTGCACAGGTTTATTTCATAACAAGTTCCCCAGAAAATCCTGGCCCGTGGCTAAGTACAGTGCACTTGTCTACATTGACATAGGTTCTACCAGAAAATTGAATTAAACATTTTTCTGGAAAAATTTCCAATGCCTTAAAGTCATTGGGAATATTAAGTTAGACTTGCAGTAAATAAACCTAATAAAAGTATTCTATGCTAATCTTACATGTATCTCACAAGGTTTTCCAACAACCAAAAGTACCTAAAATGTAATATTTGATCATTGGAGGTGGGTCAGTAACAGTGCATTTAATACTCAAGTAAACACAAAGCTTCACTCATAGATTGCTTTTATTGGAGTACTTTTACATATTTTAAGACATACATGGATGATTCGCAGGCCACATATGGCTCTTGACCACTTTCTGGGCTGCCTGCAAGTCCCAAGGGAAACATTTGCTATTCCTGTATTGCTCAGCAGTGTGGGGACATTGATTTAGGCTACGTCATGATTGCTGGTAGGGGAGCAGATTAAAGCCTTTACTTCCCAATGTTCTTCATGTTCAAAAGATAACTATCCCAAGGATCATGGTTTTATTTGGATTAAGGGTGTATGTTGCATATGTGTCCAGAGTGGGTGGGTGGAGACAGTACGTATTTTAATGTCTGTCTGTGTGCATGTTGAATGTCTGTGTTTTAAATAGCAGAATATCAGGATACAACTATGAAGGCAAACATTTGCTAAGCATATTCACAGGTGATATTGCTCTTGTGCTGTCACAACTGGAGGAAGAACTCACCAAAGTCATAGCTATAATCTACTCCTGTGGTAAACTGCCGGGCTTCACTTCATTTATTTATTTGATTAATGGATTGATTTCCCGCCCTTCCTTCCAGCAGAAGCCCAGGGCAGCAAACAAAAGCACTAAAAACACTTTAAAACATCATAAAAATAGACTAAGATATATTAAAGCAAAAACCTTTTTAAAAAAACATTTTTTAGAAAAGCTTTAAAAACATCTTTTTTAAAAAAAGGTTTAAAAACATTTTCAAAAAAGAAGGTTTAAAAAGCAATTCCAACACAGACTGGGATACGGTCTCAACTTAAAAGACTTGTTGAAAGAGGAAGGTCTTCAGTAGGTGCTGAAAAGATAACAGAGATGGCATCTGTCTAATATTTATGGGGAGGGAATTCCAAAGGGTATGTGCTGCCACACTAAAGGTCCGTTTCCTATGTTGTACATAACGGATCTCCTGATAAGATGGTATCTGCAGGAGGTCCTCACCTACAGAGCGCAGTGATCAAGTGGGTATATAAGGGATACAACGGTCTTTCAGGTATCCTGGTCCCAAACTGTATGGGGCTTTGTACACCAAGACTAGAACCTTGAACTTGGCCCAGTAGCGAATGGGCATCCAGTGCAATTCGTTCAGCTGTGGGGGGATATGCCGGCAATACCCTGCCCCAGTGAACAGTCTTGCTGCTGCATTTTGCACTAGCTGCAGCTTCCGGACCAACCTCAAGGGCAGCCCCACACAGAGTGCATTATAGTAATCCAGTCTGGAGGTTACCAGTGCATGGACAATAGTGGTCAGACTAACCCGATCCAGAAATGGCCGCTGCTGCCTTACCAGCTGAAACTGGTAAAAGGCATTCCTAGCCACATAAGTCACCTGGGCCTGTAGTCACAAAGATGGATCCAGGAGCACCCCCAGACTATGAGCCTGCTTTTTCGAGGGAGTATGACCCCATACAAAGCAGGCAACTGACCAATTATCTGAACTCAGGAACCACCAACCCACAGCACCTCTGTCTTGCTAGGATTCAGACTCAGTTTATTGGAGCTCATCCAGTCCACCACCAAGTCCAGGCAGCGGTCCAGAGCTTGCATGGCCATTCCCAATTCAGATGTCGCAGGGAGATAGAGCTGGATATTGTTAGTGTACTGCTGACACCTTGCCCCAAATCTGCTGATGACCGCTCTGAAGGGCTTCATATAGATGTTAAACAGTATGGGGGAAAATATTATACCCTGCAGAACCCCACAGCACAGCTGCCAGGGGGCCGAAAGGCAATCGCCCAATGCTGTTCTCTGAAAACGACATTGAAGATAGGATTGGAACCACTCTAAAACAGTGCCTCCAATAACTTTCTCACCAAGTCGATCCAGAAGGATACCATGGTCAATGGTATCAAAAGCCGCTGAGAGATCAAGTAAGAATAACAGGGTCACATTCCCCCTGTCCTTCCCCCAATAAAGGTCATCCATCAGGGCGACCAAGGCCGATTCAGTCCCATAACCAGGCCTGAACTCAGACTGGGATGGGTCAAGATAATCTGTTTCATCCAAGAGTATTTGCAATGGCTGTGCCACAACCCTCTCAATCACCTTCCCTAAAAAAGGGGTATTTGCGACTGGTCAGTAATTGTAGCAAACCAGTGGGTCCAGGGTGAGCTTTTTCAGGAGCAGTCGGATCACTGCCTCTTTCAGGGCAGCTGGAACCACTTCCTCCCACAACAATGTGTTGACCACACCCTGGATCCACTCGGTCAACCCCCCTCGGCAAGCTTTAACAAGCCAAGAAGGGCAAGGGTCAAGAGGACATGTTACTGGCTGCATCATTGCAATCATCTTGTCTATGTCATCAGGCTGCATCAACTGGAACCATTCCCAAGAAGTTGCAGAACACCTAGACACCTCACTGGGGACTACAGTAGATGTGGATGGGGCAGTTAAGGTTCTTATCCCCGAAAATTTGGGACATAAATTACAATCCTGTAGTTAGGAAGTTACGAGGGAAATTTAAAACATGGTATCAAGAAAGAGTCAGTTTCCATACTTGGAAGAATAGTCTTCATCAAAATGATGCTATTGCCTGAATTATTGTTTTTATTCCAGGTGCTGCCAATCCCAATTAACATTGCCATCTTTAATCTCTGGCAAACAGTTCTCATAAATTTATTTTTAGGTGGAAAAGAAAAAGACCCAGATTAGGATTTAATTTTCTGTTTATAAAATGCACATTGGGAGGATGGGGAATCCCTAATTTACAACTTTATTATGAAGCGTTCCAGCTCAAACAGATCATTCTGATGCTGTAAAAGATCCCAACAAAGCACTGGATAGAGATGGAGGCTAAAATGTTTACCTCCCCTGATCAGTTTCTTACCAACTCAGTAGTTGAACTTTCTGTTTTTGTACATATACTGATAAGATTCAAAGTGGCAATCTAGATGATAAAACAGACCCTTAACATGCATTTGTAAAGGTCCAGAGAGTTCTAGCTGTTGAAATGCCTTTGCATCTGTCTTCTTCAGCCAGCCCTCTCTTGATAGGAAAGTATCAAGCTCCATCCTGGTCAGTCATCCGCATTGCAGCTGGACATATCGAGGACTATTCACACAATATGTTTTCCCATGCGAGTACTTGCCTGGGAACAGTTAGCATGAAGTGTGTGTGAATATTTTGAAAGTCTGAGTGAGCTAGTCCTTAACTTTATACTGCTATTGATAAAATTTGTTCTCTGGAGAATTTAAATTGTAGTTGAAAATACCTCCAGACCTGGAGGCAGAAGGGCTGTTCCTTTTGTGGTAAAATTATGGTTTTGTCTTGCTTGGAGGCTGCCCTCCTAACACTGAACAGATGTTCAAGACCATGGATTTAAGGAAACCCCCAATTTCCATTAATTTAGTTAGAATTAGTTGTAGTTGTCTTGATCGGAATCTGCTTTTTAAATTTAATTTATAAACTGGAATTCCTGGAGGTGTTGTAGTGTTCTTAATATTCTCACAGACATTTAAAGTTTTGTGTAATGATAGTGATTTTTCATCCTTTTGTACAGGAGTTGCAGGCTGCCTTGGAACTACAATGCATTCAGAACAATCAGTTGTCTGTAGCTTTAGAGCATGAACAATCAGCAAACAGTAATCTCCGTAAAGAACTTCAGATTGAGCATTCTCGCTGTGAAGCTTTATTGTCGCAAGATCAAAATAAACTGTTGGAATTGCAAAAAGATTTAGATATTGAGAAGAACCGCAGTTTAGAACTCTTAAGTGCTTTGAACCATGAACGTGTTTTGACAGAACAGCTTAGCATGAAAATAAATGAATGTGGGTCTTGTAAGCATAAAGATTTGTTGCAGGAACTGAAAACTCAGTTGTATAAAGAGAGATCACATGTTAGGGAGCTTTCAGCCATAATTGAGAAGACACAACAGCAAGTACTTGATTCTAAGAAACAAGGGGGTCAAATGCAAATATACACTGAACAACCTCAGAAAGAACAAGATCTCTGCACCAGTTCACAGGTTGCACAAAGCCAAAAACAGGACATTATCCTTGCATTAGAGATAAAGAGAGATATACAAATGAGAGAGCAAGAAAACAGGACAGAACAAGGGATAGAAGGGATAAGGCAGGAACAGCAAACAGAATGTGACAAACTAAAGGAACTACAGAGAGCTCGAGAAAGTCCGGTAAGAACATTTTGGTTACTTGTTACTTTTTTCAACCATGGCACTAGAGAGCTTGTTACTTATACAGACAAGGATTTGTTATCCTCAAAATCCACACTGTGATACAACAAAAATATAGGCACAAATACTTTCTTTTAACCACAATTTGCTTACCTAATTTGGGTTATTCACATTTCTCTCTGTGTATGTAGAGAGAGAGAAAATGTTGCATTTTACTCATCTTGGTATATCAAAAATAAGTCTATTTACATGATTACTCATTACAGGATAAATGAGGGGCAAGTCAGGAGCCCTCTGCCTTTATCAGGGTGCTTTCTTTCAAATTATTTCAATCTTTTATTTTATACTGTGAATGTGTAAATGAGAACAGACGAGAGGATTGGGGCGAGTTAAGGAATTATTTTATAGTAATGAAACCTATGGAAGTATGTCTCAAATAATATTTGGAACAATTGGCCAGCAGGGAGAGGTGCTACTGCAGATTTGGCCTCTTGCCAGTGGCATTACTGCAGCATACTGAGACAGTGGCAGGGTGGTTGTGAAGTTGAAATGGTGCAGGTGCACCGGCAGAGCCCGTCTAGCATCCTGGCTAGTGCTCCCAAACCACCTCGATCTCACTGCCATCCTGCCCCATTCCCTCACCATCTCAGTATATGACAGAAACAGCATTGTTGGGAGACCAGGTCTGCAATGCTACCCCTCCCCACACCAGCCGTTTCTACAAATAACTTGTTTCTCCACTATATCTTATCAGTAACAGATTTTGTGTCAGGGGAGAGCCTGGATACTAATTTTTCCCTACAGCTTGTGATTTTTTCTATATGCATGTATATTTTAAATCACTACTTTATTTTGTTATAATGCAAATAGTTATACTTTTTATTCCAATAGCATGAGCTGGAATTACAACATTGGCAGAACAGTGGAAGAATAAAGGAATTGCAACAGATGCTAGAACACTTGAAGGAACAGGAAAAATACCTTAATTATCATAAAAATCAAGATAAACTCCCTTCATGGCCTTCAAAAAATAATTACAACAACTTAACCTTTACAACTGATACTATAATGCTGCATGTGGAGCGGCAGAAATTAGAAAACATCAGAGAACAGTTGCTCATTGCTGTGGGTTATCTTTCTGAGTTCGTATATAAAACTATAGATCGGTGAGTACTTTATAAGGATCTTAATTAAAAAACCAATTTTGAATTTCTACTTTCTGACATGTCGTCTAGAAACTGGGGGACCACCACAGGGCTGAGTCATGGTTTCCATAATTTGTAACTGATGTCTTGACCAGCATTTTAGTAGCTGGACATTGCCTCTGCACCAACGAGAAACAGAGGTTTTCTCAGATAAATCTGTTAAGTGTAAATAAGAGTCTTGACCCTAAGGCCATTACAGATTAACCATTATTCCTTATAAAGTTAGTGAAATGCCTCTATTTTAGTTGCTGTCTTTATGCCAAATATCACAAGTCTCCAGATGCAGAGCCAAGTCTGTTCCAAGGGATAGCAAGCCTAGCATACAAACGTAAATAATTTCTTCTTTTTTTGCCCTGTATTTAACAGAACATTTAACTGGCCTCCTTCAGATGATGAAGCAGTTGCAGCCTTGGTGCATATACTTGAGGAACTTAAAGCAGAGTTACTGGCTTCTTCCAAATCTCCGGTAAATTTTGTTTTCATAAACCATTGTTCGTACTTCAGTTGATGCTTCTAAACCAATACTGTTCGGAGGAGAAAAGGCAGCTAACCTCTTTCACCTTTTGGAGGGGGTTAAAGTAAGAGTTCATCCTAAATATCTGAGAGATATTTTTAAGCTCCCAAATCTACTTAGAATTATTGTTGTGAATATGTTGCCTGAATTGAAGTCAGATTGCATTTCATGGACAAGATAGAACTTCTGCATAGGATCTGGGTAAATGTTAATGATGGCAAGATCTTTAGTAACGTCAACAATGGCAGTCTAATTTTGCTAGCTCTGTCGGTACTTAGAGCCTCTGGGGCACAGTCCTAATACAGTCCTGTGGGCCCTGTCCTTGTGGTAGTTAAATGGCCTACAATTTGTTTGAATTCTTATAACTAACCCTGTGCTTTCCATAAGGAGATGTGCAGCCCTGTGCCCACTTTCATTCTTGAGGTTGTCGCCCTGTGTGTTGAACAACCTAGAAATAGTACGGGCAAAACCTTGCAGACACAATGAAAAACAAAAGGGCTTCAGCATAGTTAGTTCCCTGAATCTTCAGCCAGTCAGAAAAATAACCAGTTGAGTAGTGGCTTGCAATCAGTGTTCTCTTTCTGAACTTTCTTTTATTGGGCTTTGGTCCAACAGTACACACAAATGTCTGTAGTGTACATATAGAAAGATATGTGTCCAAACAGTTATTTTCTAAAAATCTTACTCTAAATCTTCATAGACTTCAAAGACTGCAGGAAAAAGCATAACATTTTTCATACTTGATTGGATATTTGTTACCTATGAAGGTTGCTAATGGCTTGTTTCTACGGGAACTCCAATAAAAGAGCAGCTACTAGCACCCATTATCTAGGTCCTTCTGAAGATTTCTACTGGTATTAGGATTTAAACCTGCACCCAGTCACTGGTGGGTTCACTTGTGCTGTTTACTTTCTCTTGGATGGCACACACCAGGCAAAGGAGTGGAAATAGGGCTTTTAAAAGCATTGTATATGACATCCTATGCATTGTTTATCATCCCAGAAGCACTGCTTAGGTGCCTGCCTGCAAAGACTATTAGGCTGGCGGGCAGTGACCCAGCAGATGTGGAATTCAATCCCAAACCCAATCCTTCAGTACTTTTAAATGGGTATTGAAGATCCGTATCTTCCTTTAGCATCAATCCCTGGGAAAATTCTGGAGCAGATTCTAAAGCAGTCAATCTGTAAGCACCTTGAAAACAATGCAGTGATTGCTAGAAGTCAACATGGATTTATCAAGAACAAATCCTGCCCAACTAATCATCTCATTTTTTGAACGTGTAACCTCCCTGGTAGACTGTGGGAATGTTCTGGACATATCTCGACTTCAGCAAAGCTTTTGACAAACTGCCTCATGATATTCTGATTAGCAAGCTAGCTAAATATGGGCTGGATGGAACAACTATCAAGTGGATCCGCAGTTGGCTACAGAATCGTACTCAAAGAGTGTTTATCAATGGTTCCTTCTCAGAGTGTGGGGGAGTTAATGAAAGGGGTGCCACGGGACTCGGTCCTTGGCCCAGTGCTCTTCAACATTTTTATTGATTTGGATGAGGAGGTGCAGGGAATGCTTATCAAATTTGTATAAATTTTGCCACCAAAACACACTGCAGTCTAGAAAATATTTTTGTATGAATAAAAGTTAATATTCAATTGACGTCTTGGCCTCTGTTTCGTCTGTCCATTTCTTTGAGGGGATCACTGTATGTCTTATTGCTTTTCCAGAGAGCTTTTTTCATATTATTTCCAGAAGTGGAGATTCAGAACAAAATAAATGAAAAGCTCCCTCCCCTTTTTTTGCAAATGTGTTAATCTCTGGTTTGTTGGTTTGTTTTAAAATTATTATTATGGAAGAAGTTGCAGTGTGTTCTTAAAATCAAGAGATTTCAAAAGGAATCCTGGCAGATATAGTTGTAAATTGTTGTAAACCGCCCAGAGAGCTTCGGCTATGGGGCGGTATACAAATGCAATAAATAAATAAATAAATAAATAAATTGGGAGGGATAGCTAATATCCTGGAGGACAGAAACAAAATTGAAAGGGATCTTAATAGGCTGGAGCATTGGGCTGAAAACAACAGAATGAAACTCAACAGGGATAAGTGCAAAGTTCTACAGCTAGGAAAAAGAATCCAAATGTATTGTTATAAGATGGGGGATACTTGGCTCAGCCATACGACATGTGAGAACAATCTTGGAATTAGAGATTGTTAAATTTTGTAAATAAGGTAAATAAGGGGCGGGGTGTTAAGATAGCTGAGTGGGAAGCTGTTGTACCACAGGCAGAATTTTTTAACTGCGGCCAAATTGCTTTGTTGTTCAATATTGTAAAGGCGCTGTTTAATAAGAGCTCTTGCATTACTAACCCCTAAAGTAAGTAATTGGTGTGGGGATAAGCCATAGGAGGAGAGTTTTGACCTGTTGGCCTTCATCCACCTGCTCTCATAAGTCAGACAGAACTCAAGAGATTAGGCCGACAGGAAATAGATTTAACTGCAGCCAGTAATTAAATATCCTCAGCCAAGCCTGCAAAGTAACAGAAGGAAGGTCTGCTTCCATTCTCAGTAAAGTGTTAAGAGCAGAACGAGGAGCAGAGAAAATTTGTCTAAGAAATTTGGACTGCACCACTTCCAAATTGCTTGAAGTATTAATTCCCCTCTATTCAGCACTGGTTAGGCCTCATGTTGAATACTGTGTCCAGTTCTGGTCTCCACACTTCAAGAAGGATGCAGACAAACTGGAACAGGTTCAGAGGAGGGCAACAAGGACGATCAGGGGACTGGAAACCAAGCCCTATGAGGAGAGAGTGAAAGAACTGGGCATGTTTAGCCTGGAGAAGAGAAGACTGAGGGGAGATATGATAGCACTCTTCAAGTACATGAAAGGTTGCCACACAGAGGAGGGCCAGGATCTCTTCTCGATCGTCCCAGAGTGCAGGACATGGAATAATGTGCTCAAGTTGCAGGAAGCCAGATTTCGACTGGACATCAGGAAAAACGTCCTAACTGTTAGAGCCATACGACAATGGAATCAATTACCTAGAGAGGTAGTGGGCTCTCCAAAACTGGAGGCATTCAAGAGGCAGCTGGACAGCCATCTGTCAGGAATGCTTTGATTTGGATTCCTGCATTGCACGGGGTTGGACTTGATGGCCTTATGGGCCCTTTCCAACTCTACTATTCTATGATTCACCCTCAGTAAATTTGGAGGATTCATAGGCATGCCTCACCAGACCCTCATGGGGTACCCAAGAGCAGGGCTCATCAGCTACCTCCTAATGAGATTTCAGAGGCACCCAATACGGTTTTAATTGTGTTAGATGAAGAAGAGTAGAGTCGGGACTCTTGAGTTGGAAGAGGTCTCCCAATCAAGTGTTTCAGGATCAGCATTACTTACCATTGCACTGTAAGACCATGGAGGTTCTGAACTTGAACACTACAGAGGAGGCTCCTTAACAGGATTCCTCTTCCTGTAGGATGGCGGCCATGTGTTCATACCCCAAGCCTAAGTCTCAAGTGCTCAATCTACCATCTTTGCTTGCAAATGTCATTAAAGTGGAGTTTGAAACACCCTTGCAGTATAAAACATCTGTACCCATTGCAAATAAAAATTACCTTCTGCATCAATCATTTATGGACCAGTTGAAGCTCCCACACATTGATGCCCCAGTGCAAGGTTTAGTAAACCTCTCCCTAAATCCTAAAGATTTGGATTCACAGCTCAAATATATGATGGAATGAAAGCTGGACTTAGGCCTCTGGCGGGTCCACAGTACCAGTGCTCTGTCGATGAGGGCTGCAGCCTCAGCTTCAGTGTTTGCATGAGCTTGTATGCTGTGGTTGGAAGAGCTGGTCAGTGATCCTCAGTAGGATCCTGCCTGGGTTCAAAAATGTCTACTGAAAATTTTGCAGGCAGTTGCCTTTATGGCAGACGCTTCAATGGATATTGTCCAGTTTTCAGCTAGAGCTTTGGCTGTTGGTGTATTTGCCCGAAGAACTATGTGGCTTCATCACTGGGACAAGGACCCCACAGCATGTGCTAACCTAGCTTCAGAGCTGTACACAGGAGGCAAGTTATTTAGGGATGCAGCCTTGGAGAAGGTTTCAGTGGAGTCCAGGGATAAAAAGAAGGCCATGCCTTCCTCAAAAAAGAGGGGGGACAAGGGCAATTTTCAAAAAGCTTATCACTCATACTTAGCCAATCAATCCTACTAGTCCTTTTGTTCCTTTCGACAGTCAGGCGGGGCAGAGATGTGTGGACCTTTCGCCCTTGGGGCAGGCAGTGTTTCACTTTCTGTGGCCAACAGCAGCAATTTTTGGGGAAGCCTTGCTCCGGTCTGCAGACACAAGGAAACAAACATCAATTCTTACTACGCCCTTCCTCCCGTGGGTGGTTGTTTGCAGAATTATTTTGGAGAAATGGAGCAACATCACTTTAGAGCAATGGGCGCTACAGATGCTAAGACAGAGTTTCTGCCTAGCACTCATGGCATTGCAACCTCACAGGTTCATCCCATTCTCCTTTCCCAACAAATCCAGTCAAGAGAGCCAGAGTTCAGGAGGGTATTCTCCATCTCCTGGACATTATGGTGGCTGAGCTAGTGCCACCAGGGAAGCACTGCTTGGGTATCAAACCTTCTTTACAGTAGCCAAGAAGGATGGCTGCTTCTGAGTTGTATTGGATTTAAAATATTTCAACTGGTTCATAAACTACTGCAGGTTCAGGATGGAGACGCTAATGTCCATCAAGGAGGTTGTCAAATAGGGAGATCTCTCATCGATAGACCTCAAGGAGATTTACCTTCATGTTCTGGTATTCTAAGCCCACCATTGTTCAGATTTGCCGTGAATGGTCAGCACTACTATTACAGGCCAATGCCCTTTGATCTGGCGTTGGCCCCAGAGTGTTCACCAAGATTGTGGTCACACTGGTACCATACCTCAGACTACAAAGGATACACATGTAGACTTATCTACACAGTCTTCTATAATTCACTCACCATCTCTGGAGAAGGCATGGGAGGATCTTTATTCTACTCTGGCAAGCATCAAGGACCACGGTTTTCTTATCAACCAGGGGGTCATCTTCATCCTTCATGCTGTATTCGTCACCTGGGAGCCATAATAGATACAGACATGGGAATAGTGGCTCTATCTCCCAAATGAGTCTCAAAGATCACCTAGATGGTACAGTCTATCATAACATCTCTTTTGGTGGACTTCATGAAACTGGCACAGATCCTGGGACTCATTATCTTGGCAATTCAGGTAACTCTGTGGACAGGACATCATTTCTGACCCCTACAGTGAATCTTGTTGCTATTCCAGAGACAGATAGCTGCCAAGCTACATCTTCAAGTATCAATGTAATCTCAGGTTTGTGAATCTCCACTGGTGGGTGCAGGCTGCAAATCTGCAAACAAGGATTCCATTCAGAGATCTTTGAGAACTGTAGTCACAACAGATGCCAGTCTGTCAGGCTAGGAGGCCTTGTGCAACAGCAGAATGACTCAAGGCAACTGGTCAGAGTCACTCCTGCCTATCAACCTGCTGGTACTATGTGCAGTTCTGGCTGTTCAACATTTTGCCATATTAGGGCATTTGGGCTCGGTGCTGGTGAGAACCGACAATTTCACAGCCAAAGCCCACTTGAATTGATGTGGGGAAATGAGATCTCAACCCCTGCAAGATGAGGTGGCCCTTCTGATGAGTTGGGCAGAGTGTCATCTGGATTCCCTGATGGCAGAACACTTGAATGGAGAAGACAACTGTCAGGCAGAGTAGTTGAGTCAAGAATATGTTCAACACAGGGAGTGGCAGGTTCATCGTGAAGTATTTCCAGAGTCTTTGGGAAAGTTCATGTGGATCTCTTTGCGTCATCCCTGAATCATCAGGTTTGCAGGTTTTTCTTCCATTATGTGGATCCAGAGGCAGAGGTGATGGACGCTCTGGCATCTTGGTGGCCTCATGCATTTCTACCGACCCCTCTTCTGTTCAGGGTGCTGCATTAAGTTTGGGAGGAGAGAGCAACAGTAATCCTCATAGCTCCATATTGGCCCGGCAGGTCTTGGTTTTCAGAGATAATCAGTCTGGCAGTGTCCCCTCCATGGCCTTTGCCATGCAGAGCAGACCTGTTGTCTCAGGGTCACCTGTTCCATCCAGGCCTAGCATGGCTGAATCTTCATGCATGGAAATTGATTGGAAATGACTCGTGAAAGCAAGCTTTCTGGTTTCTGTGATAAACACCATGCTGCCTTCCAGAAGGCCTTCTACTTTAAGGTTATACCAGAGTATTTGGAAGTTTTTTTCAACATGGTGCCTAGAACAACACTGCATGCTGAAGAAAGGAAATTTTATGTTTTCTTCAAGATGGATTGGCAATGGATCTACTTCCTAACGCTCTTCGTCTCCAGGCTTCAGCTCTCTTGTCCGTCTTGTCAAAATCTCAGGATAAGCCATTGGGTTCACATCCTTTTTTGAAGGGTTTTCTGCGTGGAGCAACCATATCTTCACCACGTACCCAGCACCATTTTCTGTCCTGGGATTGTCACAAAGTACTGACGGCGCTTCAGAAACCACCATTTGAACTGCTCAAGTCCATTTCTCTATGTCTACTATCCTTCTAGACCCTGTTTCTGGTGGCAGTTCCTTCAGCCAGACAGGTCTCGGAGATTAATGCCCTAAGCAACACTGCATTTTCCAAAAGGACAGGGTCATTTTACGCACTAATCCTCTTTCCCATCGTAAATGTCTTTCTACCTTCCACTGTCAGCAAGAACTTGTGCTGCCTTCCTTCTGTCCCTCTTCTTTCCACCCAGCTGAAAAGGGCACAGGGCTCTAAAAGTGTACATTTCCAGAACTAAGCCTTTTCATAAGACAGACTCCTTGTTTGTTTCTTTTCACCCTTCATTGGGTAAAAAAGTTTCAACCTCCACTTTATCCAGATGGATTAAGGCTTGCATTTCCTTAGTTTACACCAGTCAGAATTTACGGCCGCTAGCTAAGATCATGGCATATTCTACCATGTCAGCAGCCACCTCAGCAGCCTTTTTGCTTAATGCACCTCTTCATAAAGTATGTAGAGTGACCACTTGGGCTACTCCAAACACATTTATCAAGCACTACAAGGTTGATAAGTATGCCTCGGCTGAGGCAGTCTTTGGGAGATGGGTTCTGCAGTTTGTTCTCCCAAAGTTATGGGCAGCCCTTCATTATGTTATGTTACGTTACGTTGCGTTGCGTTGCGTTACGTTACGTTTTATTTCTAGGCCGCCTTTCGGCCAAATAGGCCCCCAAGGCGGCTTACACACAAATAAAAATACAAATACAAATTAATTCCCACCCTATATGGGTCAGCTTGGGTATATCTCACCTAAGATCAGCTTACATGCACAGGAGAAGAGACCCTTGATCTTATCATAAAACTGTCTTCTACGTGCATGTAAAGATGCTAGGTTCTCTCCCAACATGAGTGGAGCTGCCTTCTGTTGTTCTATTCACTGGGCTGATGTGTGAAATTTCCTTTACTATATAGAATCATAGAATAGTAGAGTTGGAAGGGGCCTATAAGGCCATCAAGTCCAACCCCCTGTGCAATGCAGGAATCCAAATCAAAGCATTCCCGACAGATGGCTGTCCAGCTGCCTCTTGAATGCCTCCAGTTTTGGAGAGCCCACTACCTCTCTAGGTAATTGATTCCATTGTCGTATGGCTCTAACAGGACGTTTTTCCTGATGTCCAGTCGAAAGCTGGCATCCTGCACTCTGGGACAATCAAGAAGAGATCCTGGCCCTCCTCTGTGTGGCAACCTTTCATGTACTTGAAGAGTGCTATCATATCTCCCCTCAGTCTTCTCTTCTCCAGGCTAAACATGCCCAGTTCTTTCGGTCTCTCCTCAAATATGTGGTATGTTCTTTGCCTGTTTCTGTCTTGTGGCATATAGAGAGTGCTGTTGGTTGGTTTGTATGCACTGTCACAGTTTCATGTTTGTTCCATGTTTTTGGTGTGGCTTGTCATTTGAAAACTGATTTCCCCAAGGCTAAGGGGAAGCTAAAAGCCAGAAACCTTCTAGCAGGTTACATTGCCCCTGTGGGATATCATCATATTTCAATGTTGCTGAATTTCAGTGCCTGTATTGTATTGCATTTTGAGAGTTTTTAATAAATCATTCTTTAAATTTCACATTTAGATCATACCTACATGCCTTATTAACTCCATGCAAGAATCAGAAGAGATGGCTCATCAGGAGGAGAAACCTATTTTGCATAGTGGTTTGAAAGCAACAGAGTATGAAGCAACAAAAAACAATTTTGTGGCAGAAAACAAGTCAACTATGTCACCTTCCAGTCTAAAGGTAAAATTTCTCAGAATATCATTTCTACATTTCAGTTGTTGTCACCCATGTTAACAATAACCTGGAGCATAATTTGACTGAAAAGAGGAAGAGTGAGCAGAGTCCTGAGAGCAGGGGGAAAGGAAATTTTGTTTGTGCCCAAAATCTTTAATTCTTAAAACATTTCTATATTTACTGAAAGTATTAGCCTCCACTCAAAGTGCTATGGTGTCTTCCAACATTTAAAACCATATAAAATATGAGCAAGATTATTATTGTTATTATTAATAGTTAGATGTATTAGTTACTTATTACCCAAAGCGACTTACAGCATTGTTGTGATCACAGTCACAATAACAGTAATAAAAGTATTTCAATTCAGTGGGCAGTGTTCTACTGACACATACCATCAGCGCAAGAATCTCCACTTGCACAACAGGTCTTTCCTCCCCTCTCCTCCCAGAAATTCTAGTGCTGATGGAATGATTTCCTTAGCACTACATTGGATTCCACCCAATATATCATAGCTAGCCATACCAGTACAAGACAAAAAATTACTGCCTGTTGGGCTGCTTCATTCAGGTTGCACTAACTGAAAAATATCCAAAGCAATAGGACCTGACAGTGTCCTGGTTACATTCATCTCTGATTCTGCCAAAACAGTGGTGCCCAAGTAAGAATTGAAAAAGTGATTTTATCTGCAAAATGGAATGCAAGCTGGTCACAGTGGTCCTCCAGGGACCTTAACAGTTGGCTGGCAAGACCGTTATATAAAAAGTTTTTCACCACTGATTAATATATTTATTAGGCGCTTTTCTTCAAAAATGAATTCAAAGCGAAAAATTAAAGATAAAAAACAACCTAAAATATTCACAAAATGCATAAAAACTAAAATCCAGGTTATTCCCACCTGACTAAAAATATGCAGAGAATTAAGCTCCAAAGGTCTGAGTGAATAAAAATGTTTTTACCTGTCACCTAAAAACAGAGTGTGATGACATCAGGCATACCTCCCTGGAGAGAGCAAATGGGGAGTCACCACTGAGAAAGCATGTTCTTGTGTCAGCACCCTCTGCACCTCGCTCAGTGGGGGCACACATTGCAGGGCATGTCCTTGAGGCATTGGCGTCCTGAGCCGCATACGGCTTTGTAGGTCAAAACCAGGACTTTGAATTTGGCCTGGAAACTAATTAGTAATCAGTGCAGCCATGCCAGAATTGATGTTATGTTTTCCGACTTTCTTGCCCCAGTCAGTAGTCTGACCGCAGAATTCTACACCAGCTGTGGTTTCCAAATCATCTTCAAAGGCACCCCCACATACAATGCATTGCGATACTCTAACCTAGAGGCTACCAGAGCATAGGCAACAGAAGTTAGGTTACCCCCGTCTAGGTAGGGACATAGCTGGATTACCAGCGAAAACTGATGAAAAGCACTTCACGCCACCGTAGCCACCTCGGCATCAAGTGAAAGTTGTGGATCCAGAAGTACCCCCAAGCTACAAACCTGCTTCTTCAGAGGGAGTGTAACCCCATCCAGAGAAGGCCAAACCCCACCCATCCAGTCCAGGGAACCACCCACTAACAGCACCTCAGTCTTATCTGAATTAAGCTTTAGTTTGTTGGCTCTCATCTAGTCCATTACTGAAGCCAGACATCAATCTTGAATATCCAGTGCCACACCTACAGATATAAAGGAGAAATGTAGCTGTCTATCATCAGCATACTGCTGACAGTACACTCCAAAACTCCAGATGACCCCACTCAGCAGTTTCATGTAGATGTTAAACAGCATGGAATATAGAATTGAACCCTGTGGGAATCCACAGTTGAAGGCTCCACAGAGCCGAGCACCACTCTGTGAAGATGGCCAGCGAAGTAGGATCAGCACCATGGTAAGGAGTGCCACCCACACCCAACATGGACAGCCATTCCAGAAGAATTCTATGGTTGATGGCATTGAAAGCTGCTGAGAGATCAAGGACAATTAATAGGGACACTCTCTATCTTCTGACAAAGGTCATAATACAGTGTGACTAAGGCAGTTTCTGTACCAAAACCAGGTCTAAATCTTGATTGAAATGGATCTAGAAAATAGGTTTCATCCAAAAGAGCCTGGATCTGGCCTACATTGCGCGTGAGAACCTTGCCCAAGAAGAGAACTTTAGTTACTGGCCAAAAATTATTTAGATTTTCCAGCTCTGGGGAGGGTTTCTTAAGGAGTGGTCTTACCACCATCTCTTTTAGGCAGGTGACCACCCCCTTTTGCAAGAAGGCATTAATCACTTCTCTGGCCCAGCTGGCCATCCCTTCCTTGCTAGTTTTTATCAGTCTAAGTGGTTAAGAGCACAAGTGGTTGTCCAAACTGAACCAAGCACCTTCTCCATGTCCTCAAACCTTACTAACTGAAACTCATCCAACACAACAGGACTAGACAGTGCTCTGGACACCTCTTGAGATTCATCTGCTATCCAAGTATTCCACAGATCAGCCAGGGCTTCAACAACAAGAGCACCAATCATACTAGCCGGAAAATCCCACAGAGCCATCTGGAAACTGATTAGATCTATCAGACTCTGAGGGTGGGCGATCCTAGTAGCCCTTGCCTCTGAAAGTCTAAATCTCAACAGGGGGTCATCTGACCATGACAAGGGACTGATGTTTCAGTTTCACTTGTTGGCATTCTCTAGGTGTAGTGGTATCAGAGTAGTATGCTTTCTTCACCAACACCAGCGCCACAGAGTAAACCCTATAATGGTTTCTTACCTATGTTTGGTTGTACTCATCATGAGTTTTCCATCACTTGCTTTCCAGACATTTATCCCGTTATTTCATTGCCTGTAGCTCCCTGAGCTACCATGATGCTGACAGGTCGAGGGTGTCTGATAGCCATTGTCCCCTGTTCCAGTCTCTGACTAGGGCCCAACAGTTCAGACTGCAGGAAAATCCCTCAGGGATCTCGGGAAAACTTCAGAATCAATTGGCTTTTGATAGTGGATCATAAAAAATTATCCTTTACCCTTGCAGCCCTTATAAGTGGTCACAAAATAATGACAGATTTGACTCATCTTTGTGAGTCAGAGGTTTCTGTGCACACGCACACACACCCCTCCATCTCCATCTCCATCCATAGCTGCCATGGGAGGTCATAAATTCCTGCTTTTAGGCAAGAGAGCCTCAGTATGGATGTTGAAGTCTCCCAAGATCAAACGCTTTGGGATCCCAAGCACCACTTTGTCAGTTCAGGGAGGGCGTCTGTTAGGCAGTAGGGTATCCTGGATTCCCAACACACAGTACAGACATTCAAAACCTTTGACTGCTGGATGAATATTATTGTGGTCATTCATTGTTGAGCTTCCGTGTCCCGTACCAACAGGTTACTCGCAGCCAGTTGCTCGGACAACACAGAAATGTGCGTATGAACAGAACTTCTGGATAGTAAACCAGTAAGAAAGTACTCCGACACTCTTCAGCTTTGTGCAAGCAAAACAAACTTTATCAGAGTGCAGCAAGAAACCAGTCACCAACATAAACTTCTCTCCTACTTTCATCCCCCCACACAGCCTGGCTCTCTGAGCTTGTAATATATAGCCAAGCCCTTTGATCTGTTGCAGCTGTGTGTCCTTCACATTTACAGAGTAACATTTTAACCCATTCCCAACATGAGGAATGACTCAGCGTATTGACCCAACAGCCCCCACCTCATTCCACGATGTTGGGTGCTACTGTTGCTCCGCTGTTACATGTTACATTTATGTTACATTTCATTTACATTTTCCTTTACAACAGGTTTTTATACAACTATACAAACATTGTACATACATTTTGTCAGTCATATCAGTCCCAGCAATTTTGTAAGGTGTATGTGCTCATCCGCACACAGTGGCTTTGTGAGAACATCTGCAACCATTCTGGTGGTCTCACAGTGGTGTAGCTCAATTAGACCATGTTGCACACATTCTCTCACGTGATGGAATCGGACACTGACGTGTTTGGTCCTTTTAGTGTTGTTTTCCGATTTGGCCATGTGTATACAAGCTTGGTTGTCTTCCTGCATAATGTAGGGTGTGCTTATGGCTAGGTCAATGTCCTGCAATATTTGTTGATACCATAGCAGCTCATTACATGCAATAGAGAGGCTTATATATTCGGCCTCAGTACTGGAGACGGCCACAACAGACTGTTTCCTACTAGTCCACTCAATCAGGGATCCCTGTATCATTATGGCTATCCCTGTTTTAGACTTTCTAGTAGTGGGGTCAGATGCGTGGTCTGCATCCGCATAACATTCTACACCGTTCTCCTGACTGGCTGATATTAACAGTTTTATATCACAGGTGCCCTTGAGATATCTTATCACCCTTTTGAGGCCCATCCAATCATAATCCGTGGGGTTTGACACTCTCCTGCCAAGGATTCCTATTGCATTGCTGATATCCAGCCGGGATATGTTAGCAATATACAACAGTTTGCCCACCATACTTGTGAACACACTAGGATTCGACATCTCCTGGCTATGTTGTTTTCTTTGAAAATCCACCACCATGGGGGTATTCACCGGTTTGCATTTGACCATGTCTACCTCCCTGAGTACTTGCTGTATTTTTGCGGTCTGATGCAGCATAAAGCTGCCATCTGCCTGCCTAAGTATCTCAGTTCCAAGGTATTGCTGTATGGGCCCTAGGCACTTTATATTTATCTGTTTTTGCAACTGTGTGCTGAATGCGTTCTCCTCACATGCAGTACCACACACGTATAAAATATCATCTACAAAAACTAGGCAGAACATCTTTCCTTCATTTGTGTCACGAATATATAGGCAGGGATCAGCTACACTACGCTTGAATGTCATGTCTGTCAAAATATCATGTAACCTTTTGTTCCAGCAACGGGCACTCTGTTTGAGTCCATAGATAGCCTTTTTCAATCGGCAGACTAGTGCTGGGTTCTCTACATGACCAGGGGGTTGTTCCATGTATATGGTTTCCTGGAGGTCCCCATACAGGAACGCTGTGTCAACATCGTAATGATGAACTTGCATATTCCTAGTGGCGGCCACTTTCAGCATAAGTCTTATTGTTTCGTGCTTCACCACAGGAGCGAACACGGCATCATAGTCAGAGCCATAATGTTGATGGAAACCCTTTGCCACTAAACGTGCTCTGTAGCGTTGTGGCTTTCCTGCACTGTCTCTTTTGATTTTAAAGACCCACTTACACCCTATAGCCTGTCTGTCACAAGGTAGAGGTTCCAGCATCCATGTACCATTTTTGGACATTGCGAGCAGTTCCTCTTTCATGGCAATATGCCACAGCTGCGCTTCTTTGGCGGGTAACCCTTTTACATCCTCATAAGAGGTGGGTTCTACATTGCTGGATATGACATTGTTTATCTTAAATCTCTCTGGCGGCTTTCCAAGGTTTAGTCTTTCTGACCTTCTCAGGATGGGTGCAGGTTCTACTATGGGTTCGGAGCTTTCTGTCTGTGCTATGTTTTGTTCTCCCTCACTCACACACTCACTTTCTTCTCTTTCCTCTGCCTCCTGTTTTACATCTGTTACTGAGGTTTCCTCCTTTTCCCCTCCCCTCTCTTCCCGGGGATTAGGTTTTATGTTCCTTTCCTGTAACTCTTCGTGATTGCTATCTATTATTAGTTCTGTGTGTTGTGTATTGTTGTCCAAGTTTTGCTCCTGGGTTTGTACACTCCTACACACGTGTAGACGTTTCTCCTTAATCACCCACACTCTATGATATGCCCCCTCAAAACCGAGATAGTAGCCTTTTAGTGCTCTTGGACCCTGTTTCCCTTTCCTTTGAGGTTTCGGAATATGAGCCCAACATACTGCACCAAATTTATTTACATGGTTTAGATAAGGTTTAGTTCCAAACAGCATTTCATAAGGCTTACAGTCTACAGCACTTGTATATACTCTGTTCAACAGATAGTTAGCATATACTGTACATTTACCCCAAAATTCTCTAGCTAGTGGGGAGTCAGCTAACATTGCTCTCACTGAGTCCTGTAAAAATTTGTTGTACCTCTCTGCCACCCCGTTTTGATGGGGTGAAAAGGGGGCTGTTAGTTCATGTTTTATTCCTTTATTGAAGAGGTAATTCTGCAGATTTGAGGATAGGAATTCTCCTCTATCAGACCGGAATCCTGAGATCCGGGTTTTGGATCTAGCCTCTACCCATTTCACAAAGTGTTTCAACTTCCCAGCCGCTTCTGCTTTGTTTTTCAGCAAGTAAACAAACGAGAACCTCGTGTAGTCGTCAACTAATACATAATAGACCTGGCATGGCCTTTTGATTGCTTAAAGGGACCAGCCAGATCCATGTGTACAAGCTGAAACGGTCTCTGTGTGCTTTTCAGCTTTTCTTTATGAATAGGAGCTGCTGTTGACTTCCATTCATTACAAATATCACAGCTCTCATACTTCGTACAGTTTTTAAACATCAGATCTGCACTGTGTTTCTGCGTTTTTAGAAGCATTGCATAACTTACATGACCCAACCTTTTGTGGTACATGTGAATACATTTGTCATGAGGTGGCTTATTTCCTACTGCATTTACGTGTGTTGGGGCTTTTCCATTTACAATAAACAATGCCTCTTTAAACTCTCCTTTCACACATATATTATTGCCTTTACGTATTGTGCATTCCCCTTTTTCAAAGTGTACAACATAATTCATGTCATTTAACTTGGCAACAGACATTATGTTCCTATCCATGCTAGGAACATAAAGAACATTAGTTACTAGAGTTTGTAGACAGGTTGAATACACCACTCCTACCCCTTTACTGCTTGACAGCTTCCATCTGCTAAGTAGACCTTTTGTTGCGTTGTTGGGGTCATGGATTTAAACTGTTTTTCATCATTGGCCAAAAAATGACTAGCTCCCTAGTCAATCACCCAGGAATTTCTGTCCATTTCTTTGTCTTTTTCCTTTGTTCCTACGACATGCACTGTGAAAGAGTCTTTCTTGCTTTGTTGTGTTTTTCCCGTCATCTCAGCTGGGCATTGTCTGCGTAGATGATTCCGGGAACCGCATTTGTAGCAACGTCTCACTCCATATGCCTTGGATTCTTGCTCACTCCGCTCCGGGTTTTCCTTGTGGCTCTGTCTGCTTTTCTCCTGTCGGCGTTCAGCTTCTTGAAGTAACTTGCTTGTAATATAATTAATGCTGAGCTCTGCGTCTGGCAAAGTTTCCACTGTGCTTATTACACTGTCCCAGGAATCATTTAAAGTGGATAGCATTATGTAAGCCATTCTTGTGTATGCTGTACGTCCATTTCTTGCATTTCAGCAAACAAACTTTGTAAGTTCTGTAAATGCCTCTGCATGGACTCTCCTTCCTGGTACCGTGTGTTATACAGCCGTTTAGCAAGCAGGACTTTGCAACCTGCAGTTTTCCTCACGTGTGCATGCTGTAAAGCTGCCCACACACCCTTTGCGGTTTGTATTCCCCTCACATGAATTAATTGTTCATTTTCCAGAGCTAGGATTATTAGAGCTTTCGCTTTCTCCTCCGCTCTTTTCCACTCTGGTGGTGGGGGTGCAGGGGGGTCATCTTCTGCAACTGTGTGCCACACGCCCTCCTTCACCAGAAGCATCTCAGTCTTTACCTTCCAGTAGGCGTAGTTGGTGCTTCCCAGCCGCTCCAAGGGAATGGACGCGCTTCCAAACACTGCCATCCTTTTCACCCTTGGCTTTTCCTCGGCTGTTGTAGGTTCTGCTGCTGGTTCACTGCGCCAAACGTTCTGTTATGGCTGGGCCCATAACCCTCTGTTGAGCTTCCGTGTCCCGTACCAACAGGTTACTCGCTGCCAGTTGCTCGGACAACACAGAAATGTGCATATGAACAGAACTTCTGGATAGTAAACCAGTAAGAAAGCACTCCGACACTCTTCAGCTTTGTGCAAGCAAAACAAACTTTATCAGAGTGCAGCAAGAAACCAGTCACCAACATAAACTTCTCTCCTACTTTCATCCCCCCACACAGCCTGGCTCTCTGAGCTTGTAATATATAGCCAAGCCCTTTGATCTGTTGCAGCTGTGTGTCCTTCACATTTACAGAGTAACATTTTAACCTATTCCCAACATGAGGAATGACTCAGCGTATTGACCCAACATTCATTCTCTTGCTCAAGTTATACTTGGTAATCTTCCAATCAGGCTTTGAACTTATAAAGTGAACCAACCTTTAGAAAGGACAAAGAACCACCAATCACACCAAAGTTTTATATTTCCTCAGCTAATAGGAACTGCACGTTTTGAGTACCCTGTTTATGAACTTTATCAACTTGTGTTTTAAAAATTATTTTGCTACTACTAATAATACCTCTGCATTTTCTTAAAATGTCCAGTTTTCATTATTCTGATAACCTGTACCATCTACCAACCCCTCTCTCTTTTTTTTGTCACAGGCAGTCACTCAGTTAAGGAAATTTAGTTGATTAATCATTAGAGTTTTCATCAATCAATAAATTAATTAAATTTGCATATGTATAAAATAAAACATTCTGATTAAAAATAACATCTTTTTTTGAGTAAGCACACAGTATTACAGGCCTCTCCATATACAATGTGACTCTACAGCATATTTGTATTCTGCTTTTTATTTCTGGAATTTGTATTCCACTTTTCAATTTAAACAATTTCCCAGACTGACAAGTATAATAAAGATACAACAACGAAAATCAAGTAATAATGCAAAAAAACCACCTAAAACAGTAATGGCAAACCAGATAAAATAGATGCTGCTGGAGGCGGGGAAAATGTCGTAACTCCCAGGAAGCTCCTCACTGCTTTTCCCCTGGGTAGTCAGTTTGTTTTTCCTGCCTTGTTGGAGTAGACCTATCTTTGCTAACCCTCTTCTGGCTTTTCACAGGTTTTCTTTACTATTTTTGTCTTGATCTGTGCATGAGTGCGTGTATGTGCTTCAATTGTTAGTTGCAGTCTCCTTAAATTGAATTTTGAATGAATTTTCACTGAATGAATTGGATTTTTAAAATTGCATTAATTAACAAGTTAACTAAATGAATTAGAGTTGTACTGCTCAGTTGATTAATCACCTAGCTGCTTAGCTGAGAAATTAATTTCTCTAATTAATTAAATAAAAGAATTGAAGTTGATCTTGATCACAACGCTGCCTTTTAAACTGTAGTGATACATTCCTCCCACACTATTGTCCCTCTACAAAACTGCACATTTAATAAAGAAAATCCCAGAGGCACTAAAGAAAACCTCACCCAACTTCTCTACGGAGGCACGGGCAGTAGCACCAGACATAGGAGCACTTGTAAACTTCTCTTGCCCAAACAACAAGCTGTCAAAGACAAGCAGTAAGGGCGCAAAAAGTGGTGGCTGCAAATGCAATGCTGAGAGACACAGACACAGGTTTTAAACTCCAGCACCTGAATGGCCCCACAGTAACGGTGTGTCTACCCTTCAGGTTCTTGTTTGGATTACCAGAGATGAGATGCAGACGTGAGGTTTGCTTACAAAGAGTTAAAATTTATTAAGTTCACTTACATAGCATACAGCCAAGTATCCCCAATAAAAGTGGATCAGCCACACAGCTCTGCAGTAGCTGGTGTCAGACTGAACACTCATACTGGGCACAAGAGACACTTTTATAGCATAAAAATTGGCATACAAACTGATATGATTACATAAATGAGTGATGACTTTAAGGCATCAAAACATTACATCATGGCACCTGCTACATATAATTGGCTATTCTGACCATTAACAGGACACCTTCAAAAGCAGACTAATTGCTAGAAAGCTATATTATCTTAAGATAGATAGCTAAAATATTCTGTCATCCTTGCTTGGCAAACTATGCGCCTGCCTTATCTTTATCTCTATCTTTGCTAACAAGCAACTGATAACACACCTATACTATCTCACAATTGACCGTCCCTTGACCCATCCACCTGCTTAGGAATATGACATATTCCTAAGCAAAGTTACATCATACAGCATAACAACAACTGATAGGCACAACCTCTAATTGCCTAACGGGGCATTAACTGCTCCCAAACCTAACACGGTACCTTCCCAGCATCACTCTTGGCAGGGCATCACACCGAATGCTCATTAGGAACTCTAGATTAGACTCCAGGTGGCTCTGAGCTAATTCTCTAACATGCTTAAGAATGCTGGGGCCTTTAAGGGGATACAAACCTTTAGGCTAACAACAAATTTACTGGCTATATTGGCTTAAAGCTATACTTTATATATTTTGCTGACACAAGGTATACACGGTGGTGACTGCAGGCACAGACAGTACATTGTGCTAAATGGTACCATGACAGTGGAGCTGTCGATGGGCAGAGTGGCATCACAAAAGTAATCTTTTATAGATTGTATTGTAGTGACCCACAGACCAGCCAGGTATAAAAGGGAAAGCACACAGTCATAGGGGATGAACAAGCAGGAGGAACTATTGGGGGATGAAGTAGGACCTGGGTTGTATCTGAATACCCAAAGGGTGGAGGTAGCAGAAAATTATTCAGCAGATTTCAGATACTTCATGGCAACTATGTCCCATTTAACTGCAACCTCAGTCTCTATAGGGAATGAAGTGTTGTTGATGGAACATGCTGTCTCCTCTGGCCAACTGATGGAACAACTATAGGCTGATCGATTAATTTCAGTTTCAGTGCCTTGCAATATACATTCAAGTTCCTCTGCTGCCTGTTATGGCCAAACTGATTAACCAAAACAAGGAATTTACTCAAATGCTGATATATTAAAGAGGTTTTAATGACAGAAATAGCCACTGAATGGTTAACCTCTAGAGACAAATGGTACCCACTGAATTAAATAACCCTCAACAAGTAACAGGCAGGCAGATATCAATTGACACAGTAGAGGCTCCTCATATGTTCTCATATCCACATGCCGCCCCCCCAGGAGACAAGCAAGAAAAACCCCTGTAGCATCACATTCAATTAGATGCTCCTCAGACATTCATCAGTTGGATGGTAGCAACTCCTCAAACCAGAATAGGCAGAGTGGTTCAATGGCCCAGCTGTAGAAGAGCAAGCTTCATCAAGGCTCTTCCAGGATTCATACCACATGCCTCTGCTGTGTAAGGCAATGGCAGCTCTTGATCTAAAAGAACCCTCACCTGAGCTGGTGTCTTCAACCTCAAGGGGCACAAAAGTCTTTCTGGACCCAAAGCCAAATTACAAAATAGTCAGAGTACCAGACATGTTAAAGAAAATCATGAAGTCAGAGTGGAACCAGCCAATGCAATCAAAGAGGTCCCTACCTTTTGCTAATACGTATTACCACTTAGATCCAGAATTAATGGCGCAACTGAAGCCCCCAGCCATTGATGTGCCCATAGCATCACTAATCTCCAAAACCTTCCTGTCAAAAGATGGAGATGCTCAACTATGGCAAAGAGCCATCTGTAGCCATCTCAGCTACTTCAACGTCTAGGAGTAATGATAGATACCAACAGAGGGACAATAGCTCTCTCAAAAGAAAGGTCAAGAAAGCGGTCAGTCCACTCTTCCCGAGGACAGCAGAGTATGACCTCTTAGTGGTCAAGGTCCTCTGAATGCTACTGTCAACCATATAGGTAAACCTGTGGGCCAGACTGCTCTCAAAATCTTTTCAGTGGGCACTGCTTCCTTACCAGCCTCACATCACAAATAACACAAACTGATCTGCCTCTCTAGACAACTTCAAGCCTTCTTCAGATGGTGGACAAATAACACCAGTCTTCACAAGGGAATTCCTCTGAAAGAGCCCCACGAGAGACAGTGGCCTGGGGCACACATTGCAAGGAATAAGTAGTATGGACTCAGGCCAAAGCAAGGCACAGCACAAATTGGCTGGAATTAAGAGCTGCATGACTAGCCCTACTACACTTTGTGCCTACACTTGGACTCCAGGATGTCATGTTGAGAACAGATAACTTCACAATGAAGGCTCACATCAACAAGCAAGGGGGCAGAAAATTGCTGGACTTACAGGCAGAGATGACCTTACTGTTAAAATTAACAGAGAGACACTTGGGTTACTTGTAGCAGAATACATCAGAGGCATGAACAACATACAAGCTGGCTGGCTCAGCTGTCAAAGTCTGATACCTGAAGAACAGCAACTGAAAATGGAAGTATTCAAGGGGCTACAGCACTGGTTTGGAAAGATGGAGGTGGCCCTTTTCACTTCAGACCAGAACCACCAACTTCGCAGGTTCTTCACCAGATTTCTACCCCTTGTAGCAGAGGGAATGGATGCCTTGAACACTCAGTGGCCTCCTGTATGCATTTTCTCCCTTGAGTGAAAAAAAATGCCTGGAGGAAACCACAGTAGTTTTGGTGGCTTCCTATTTGCTGAAGAGACCCTGGATCTCCAAGCTAGTTCAGCTAGTGAAGAGTCCTCCAACGGCTATTGCTGTTCTGCCCAGAGTTTGACAGTTCTTCAGTTCTTCAAAGGGTTGTTGTGTGGCATACCTTGCATGAGTCTTTCCATCTGGGCTCCTGCTGCGAGGAAGGGCGGGATATAAATCAAATCATAAATAAATAACTTTACCTTTCTATGCTTGGCCAGAAGGCAAACTGATTACCCAGGAAAGGAGCAATGATGAGCTTTAAGACATTTTTCCTGCTTCAAGCAGACGAACATAACCCATTTGGTGCCCATCTAGAAACACCTTTCAGATAACAGCATCAGTCACTTCCCACCTCCTTCAGTCACTCCAGATGAAGCAGGTCTGCTTGTTACTGTGACATGGGTGAGAGGATACTCCTCATTTAGAATCATCTTTGCAATTTTCAAATACTATCTAGTCCTTACTTTTGATGCCTATGTGACATCTGTGGCACAATGTGCTTTTACTAGTTTAGGATAATATGCCAACTGCAGCTCTTACTAGGCAGAAATAGCCTGGCCACCAAATGGGTCTTCCATTTTTTTTCTAGTGCAATAATGTTGTTTTTTAACCACTAACAGGCTATAGACAAATGTATAGTAGGAAAATATATTTGAAATAAGTTGTTTTTGTAATTAGTTTCTTAATTCTCTGTAAGCAAAATACAGTTTTTTTGTTTGTTCAGATGCAAAAGTTATATAGGAAGTATTTGAGAGCTGAAAGCTTTAGGAAAGCTCTGGTTTATCAGAAAAAATACCTTCTGCTGCTTCTGGGTGGATTCCAAGAATGTGAACAAGCAACACTGTCCCTCATAGCACGAATGGGCATCTATCCTTCCCCACCTGATTTGAATGTTTCTGAATCACGGAGTCGTTCTTTTACAAAGTTTAGATCTGCAGTCAGAATGGTCATTGCAATATTAAGGTAAGCAACTCTTACTGCTTTTTTTCAAGTGCTTATTTCCTGCTTCTGCTTTTCACAACATATTACTTATCTTTTTTTAAGGGGGAATAAAAACTCCTCTAAATCCCATTGAAGTAGTAGAATTTAAATGCTCAATCAATGGGCAAACTATATATATTTATTATCCCACTCTTTCCCAAAGAAAGTGAGGATATGTCAGGGGTCGCTAACCCAGTGCCTGTAGGAGTGAAGGCCTTTATTGGCGTCCCTGAAGCGACCAGCACTTGGCCAGAGAAAAAGAGAAAGATGCATGTGTGTCTTTCATTTGTATGTGTGCAGTGAATTCAGGCATGGGTGTGCTGTGGGTGCGAGAGAGAACGAGTGTGTTGTGGCCACCTTGTATAGTTTTTCCTGGAATTTTCAAGATAAGAGCGGTGGGCAGCATTTGTAGAGACCTATGAGATCCTGTATTCACTGTAGCAATGTAATTAATCTATACTATTGAAACTATTTTGCTCACCAATTTATGTCTTTGTGCTCCAAGGCTGAAGTTTCTGGTGAAAAAATGGCATAAAGTTGGTAGGAAAGAGATGCCATTGGAAACCGTTCCTCGTAGTGCTGGACACAACTCATGTGAGAACTTTTTTGTTACTGTTTTTATTTAACTTTTTGATTTTACAGAGAAACAACCAGATAAATTAGGAAACCAAGAACCCCCTCCTGTGCCCACCCTCCTCCCCTTATGCCTGAGTCGAAACTAGAGGAATCAACCATGTGACAACTTCTGAAGAATTCTGTGAATTGATTACAATTTATTAGTAGCTTTTTCTCTGTGTGCAAGTAAACAAACTGAACTAGCAGTGTAATGGTATTATAGTTGTATTCCTAGTGTGTCTGTTAACTTCCAAATATTCTTATTATGCCACAAAGAATTCAAAGTGTATAGTTGCTTCCGTCTTCTGTAACACATAGCCCCTGATAGTGCAGAAAGCAGGATATAGAAAGCAATAGCGGGTGCTCAGGACTTGGGTTAGCCACTTTTCAATTATGGACATTTTCTTGTGGAGTTGTTACATCTGACATATGGTGTTCTTTGCTTGGCCAGTGATGATGTCAAATGTTGAACATTTTAGGTGGGGAAGGGACTTTAGGTGTACGTTACCTGTAATTAGTGAGTTCTTTCCATTTCATATTCCATTTCTTCCTTCTTGCCTGTGGATGAAATAATTTGAGATGAATGGAACAATTTAGCTACTATTGTAGTTTTGTTTCAATTCTAGTAACTTGAAAACAAGGTCTGTAGTTGACTGCTACAGACAAAATCCTTATGTGTACATTTGTGTACAGTTTGCATTCAGTTTTCATTATTAAGTGGACATAAATGCTTATTAAAATCTTAAAACATTATTTCGTTTGCTTTCCCACATTTAAAACATGTGCACAAATTACCATATAAGTAAAATAAATTTACAACCCAAATTATTTTTAACAACTTCACTTCTTATGTTTAGAACTGCTCCTTCACAAAATAATAAACACTATTTGATTCATTATTAAGAAAGTGAGATGTAAATGCCAGCTCTGTGGATTTCAAAGAATAATCAGTTCAATGCTCTTGTAACAGCTGATAGGTAATAGGCTTTAAACAGTTAACTGTGTCCTGTTGCAGAATTGATGCATGACTTATATATTAATTTTTTTTGCTGTGATCTATATCTTATATTTATAATATACAGTGCCTTACAAAAGTAATCAGACCCCTGACCAGTGCTCTCATATTACTGAATTACAAATGGTACATTGTAATTTCGTTCTGTCTGATATTTTATTTTGAAACACTTAAACTCAAAATCAATTATTGTAAGGTGACATTGGGTTTGTGTTGGGAAATGTTTGTAAGAAACATAAAAAGCTGAAACATGTTGCTTGTGTAAGTATTCAACCCCCACACATTAATATCTGGTAGAGCCACCTTTTGCTTCAATAACTCTTTTGCGGTAGGTATGTACCAGCTTTGCATACAGTGTCAGAGGGATTTTGGCTCATTCTTCTTGGCAGATTCACTCCAGGTCATTCAGGTTGGTTGGACGTCGCTCGGGGACTGCAATTCTTAAAGAGCACCACAGATTCTCAGTGGGATTGAGATCAGGACTTTGACTGGGCCACTACAGGACATTCACTTTTTTGTTCTTGAGCCACTCCAGTGTTGCTTTGGCCTTGTGCTTGGGATCGTTGTTCTGCTGACAAGTGAATTTCCTCCCACACTTCAGTTTTTTAATGGACTGAAGCAAGTTCTCTTGCAGTATTTCCCTGTATTTTGCTCCATCCATTCTTCCTTCAATTTTAACAAGATGCCCAGTCCCTGCTGATGAGAAGCATCCCCGCAGCATGATGCTGCCACTACCACACTCCACATTAGGGATGGTGTGTCTTGAGGCATGGGCAGTGTTAGCTCTATCTTGATCTCATCTGACCACAAAACCTTTTCCCACATCGCAGCTGGGACACTCTCATGCTTTCTAGCAAACTCCAGACGTGCTTTCAGATGGTACTTTTTGAGTAACGGCTTATTACATTATGTCTCATTTCTGTAGAATGCTCTTTGGTCTTCATTTTCCTTCAGATCCACAGCCTGGCCAATGATCCTTCAATGGTGGGGGTTTTATCCTGACAGTGTGACAGCAACTTTAATGGTTCACAAGTGGAGGCCAATGGTAAGTTAATTGTGTCCTCGATAGGGCAATTTCTTTCATTTGTATAAACTGGGAGCTTCCACAGCACAGGGGTTGAATACTTATGCAAGCAACATGTTTGTTTTTTATGTTTCTTACAAGCATTTCCCAACATAAACCCAATGTCACCTTACAATAACTGATTTTGAGTTTCAATGTTTCAAAATAAAATATCACACAGAATGAAATTACAATGTACCATTTGTAATTCAGTAATATGAGAGCATTGGTCAGGGGTCTGATTACTTTTGCAAGGCACTGTATTTTTTCCTCCCTGCATTATAGAACTGTCTTATCTTGGCTTTTTTGATGGGGGTATCTTTTTTGTACATGTAGTATGCCCTGGGATTCTCAGGTAGGTTTCAGAGCTAAATGAATCACTATATATTGTTCAATCCAGATACCGGAGCTGGAAGAGAGGTATTAAAGCAGCAGGAGCCCTTCCCAGGTGATACTACTCAAGAAGCTGGATATTGCAACAAAAGCAACCTCATGGGATGTTGGAATTGCTCACCTCTACCATCACATCAGTTGCATAATAAGTTAGTCTAGAATTTACTTAAAAGTAAATATGTGCCTTCCATACACTTTTTTTCTAACTAATATGCCATTCTGAATGCTTTTATAAATAAAACCTGAATTTACTGTTTGAGTGATTTATGACAGGAGTTGAGAACTTAAGACCCTCCAGCTGTTGTTGGACTCTAACTTCCAGTATGGCTGATGGTTAGGAATGATGGTGGTTGTAGTCCAAAAATATCTAGAGGACCACAGGTTCCCCACCCAAAGCTGTGAACATAACCCTGCTCAACTCCCTTTTAATGAGTGTTATACCTACAAAAATTGAAATGCTTCTCTGTGTTTGTCTGCACCATCTGTTCTTGTGCAATACATATCTGAATGTGCACTCCCAACGGCTTGTAACATCTGCCCTTCATCCTGCATCATCTTCCAATTATTGCTACCATTCATGACTCTTTAAAATTTAGTCTATTGGTTAACCAAAGAAGTTTTAAGTAAGTGTAGTTTCAAATACTTTTTAGTATGGAAATCAGTATCTCATTAAGCAGGTACCAAGCTTCATATAAAAACTAGTGTAGGATCAGTGGCTAAAAGTCTGAGCTATAATTTTGAAACTTGCGTCTAGCGAGAACTTGGTGCTGGGCCTTAGGGAAACCACTTTCAGTCTCAGTGCACCATGTGTACTCTGGTGATGATAATACTTGCCTACCTGAGAGGGTTGGTATAACGATTAGGGAAAAAATGATGGTTTTTATCCAGTGGTGTTCTTCCATAAATTAGGACTCCTGTTTCTCAGAAGAGTCTTTGGTCTCTTGAATGCTTCCACTACTGGAAGAAGAGGTGATTTACCAACATCTAGAAAGGATTTCCCAACATGGGATGACACCTCCCTCTGGCCAGGACTCTGGCAAACACCATGTCCTTCTTCTGCAACCTCTCTGGGGTCCAGTTCTTTGTCAGTATTTTGAGGCTGGGGAGTTGAGGCAAGTTTGTGGTTTTCATTTGCCCTCTGTTTTGTCCACCTTGTCTTTTCTAGTTTCCTCTGTCTCCCCCACCCATTGCTGTCCAGCTGTGAAGCCACTAGAACAGCAGTATCAGAATGTTACTTTGTCTCTAAAACCCTGAGAGGCAAGGGGGGAGCTTCCAAGGACAATAGAAGAAAATCCTGTTGGCTCCTGGGTGACTTCAGCAGATTGGGGGGGGGAGCAATTCAGCTGGCGTCTGCTGTGTCAGTACGTTCCCTTTGGGGAATGTGCTGGCGAAGCTGACACTTGCATTCAGCAGGATTGAGCCCTTTGCTCATCAGCTGGGGTCTGCTTCGCCAGCATGTTCCTTGTGGGGAACAAGCTGGCAAAGCAGAACTCTCTCCCCTGAGGATGATTGACAGGTAGATGACCCCCACCCACCTATCAAAGTTGGCAGGCAGGGGGAGATAAAAATCTGCAACACTGGGCCAGAAAGGTTCCCCATCCCTGGTGTAGGGATTCCATCCACTTGTTACTGCAGAAGGTTTGGTACCAACCATTTGTCTGTTTGATGTTCAGACACTTCCGTGCATGACTCCATAGCATCTGGGCTTAGAGCTGATGTGGGATCATTTCCAGAGTTTTTTGAACATTCCACACACAATAATCCCTACATTCGTTGTCCTTTAAACTCACTGTCTTTGTACCCAGCTGCAGCCTCAATACCTAGACCCCTTGGTACAGACAGGCTCTAGCCTCAGTCCCTGAAAAGTTTCTTGGTACCGACAGTCTTGATGCCCTAGTGTTGTGGTATTGATAATTGTGGTACCTGGCTCCAGCCTCAGGACTTGCATTTCTTGGTATGGACAGTTTCACAACCCAGCTGAAGCCTCACTATCTTGTGTTTTCTTTACTTTGACAGCCCTGGAACCTAGCTGAAGCCTTGGTGCCTAGCATTCTCTTGAACTGACACTCTTGACACCTAGCTTAAGCCTAGGTATCTGCTTCCTAAGTTCCTAGGTACTTGGTTGCAGTCTGTGTCCGTAGCATTTTCCCCATAGTGACAGTCTTTTTTCAAGTATTGTACAGACTCCATATCTAACTGTTTTCCTTGATAGTGATGGCTTTAGTGCTCAGCCCATATCTTAATACCTGCTGCTCTTTGTACTAGAATGTTGGTACTCAGCATTTTCTTTGTGTAGTCAATCTCAGTGCCTGGCTAAAGCATCAGTGCCTAGAATAGTGCTCTTTGTATTGACAATCTTTATGTGCTTCACTGAAAATTTTAGGGTGGTTTACAACAACCATCATGGTACTTAGGGCAGGTTTAGTACCCACCCCAGCCCTTGCTGCAGACCCCATATGCAGTCGGGATGCAGTCGGGATACAGGTACTTTTTATTATCCTGGTACACATTGTCTTTCTTTATGGATAATCTTGGTACTTAGCCTGACTCCTGGTGTCAGTCACATGTTTCGTGGACTTAGTCTTCCTTCAGATGACTTATAGTCTTGGTACCTAGTTTTAGTTTCAATTCTAGTGCATACAAGAATACAAAGAGCACTATTCTAGGCACTGATGCTTTAGCCAGGCACTGAGATTGACTACACAAAGAAAATGCTGAGTACCAACATTCTAGTACAAAGAGCAGCAGGTATTAAGATATGGGCTGAGCACTAAAGCCATCACTATCAAGGAAAACAGTTAGATATGGAGTCTGTACAATACTTGAAAAAAGACTGTCCATTCAGACAATCTCGGTGTCTGACCTAAATTATCGTACCAGCACATTATGGAAACTTTAACATTGCGGACATTTTCTAGTCTTTATGCCTAGCCCACATATAGGTATCTGCAGAGTACTACATGGAGGAGGAGGATTATTCCTGTTGCTGTTATTTCATTTATATACTTCATAAAAATCACAGAGCAGTTTCCACAGTAAAACAAAATACAACAATAATGAAACAATTTAAGCAAATACTATTAAAATCAAATAATACAAATCATGTGCTGTGAGTCAAATACTTTGGCAACAGTTCCATTACAGTACCAGATACAACCACACTGATTCTGTCCTGTAAGACTGACCCACAACTAAAGAATTTACACCAGCCAATTATCAGACTACAGTATCCACACAGTGAAGTGAAAAAACAGATCAACAAGGTCAGACCTAGGAATAATCTACTGCAGGACAGAACCCAGAAGAAAAAGTGTTAGGCACTGGGGAACATTTTGCGACAAGCCGGGCCTGTACAAAAGGGACGGGCTCCACTTGAACCAGAATGGAACCAGACTGCTGGCACTTAAAATTAAAAAGGTGGCAGAGCAGCTTTTAAACTGACTGAGGGGGGAAACCTGACAGGAGCTGAGGAAGGTTTAGAAGCTCAACTGGAGCGCATACCGCAGATCAGAAAAGGTACCGCCAGGGCCAAGAAGATGCCAGCATGGTTAATGAGCAAAGTCAAGGAAGCTCTTAGAGGCAAAAAGTCTTCCTTCAGAAAATGGAAGTCTTGTCCGAATGAAGAAAATAAAAAGGAACACAAACTCTGGCAAAAGAAATGCAAGAAGACAATAAGGGATGCTAAAAACGAATTTGAGGAGCACATTGCTAAGAACATAAAAACCAACAACAAAACATTCTATAAATACATTCAAAGCAGGAGACCATCTAGGGAGGCGATTGGACCCTTGGATGATAAGGGAGTCAAAGATGTACTAAAGAATGATAAGGAGACCCCTGAAGGCCACTGTGACAGGTAGGCGGTGTCAAAATCAGTGGCTCACTAAACTCTGAGAACCAGCTCTTGTAGGTAAACAGCAGTATCTTGTAGGCAAACAGCACTTGCCAACTTACCAGAGTATAAAACCAACTCTGCAAGGTAGTATGCTGCCACCAATCCTTATGTCCTCCAGTTTGGGCCAGGAGACTCCCAAACCTTAAACCAAATGTTCCTGGGATTCCAAGTGAAGCAAGAACTAAGGACCAGACTCTCTGCTTCCTGGAGTCTTAAGCAAGCAGGTTACTCAGTAGCAATTAACTGAAATGGATTTAGTAAACCAAGGCTTAAACCTAAAAGAACACACACCAGTAAATATGAGCAGCTTTATTAAAAATAATTAAGAATGACATCATAAAAGAGTATCAAAGCACCAATAAGAAATATAGGTAAGAAAACACCATTAAGAATACATTTAAGAATTATAGGAAAAAACGGAAACAAATAAGCTAACTGATCCTAGCTCCAATACAAACAATACAGACCATTGACCCCTCCAGGTACAAAGGAACTCAGCACACAAGGAACAGTCAGGAACACACTTTACAGTTCCTTTGCAGCCACATGTTTATCTACCCCACATCTGACATCAGGTGTGGGGCAGGTGAGTGTGATTTTGGGGGGAAATGGCCTTGTGGGCCAAACTAAAACCCTACTGGGCCTAGTTTGGTCCATGGGCTGAAGGTTTCCCACCGCTGTACTAAATGAACAGGTATTAACTATGTGTCACTTCAGAAATACCTATAGGTATTACTCTCAGCTGAGAGCCTTATTTTATGTACTCATTTGTGCTGTTTACATGAATGTTCCAGTTCCTTTCTTACCTTTAGGCAAAGAAGTCGTTTTAGCCTCTTGCCCTGGGAGTAACCATTATTTGTGTTTTATGTTCAGCTGTACACTCAGGCCCTTCTTATGGTTTATGTTTGAGTATAGTTGTTGTTAGTTATTACCTGCCATTCACCCAAAGGTCCCAGGGCGGGTTACAACAATGTAAAAATGCATAATTAAAACAACCTAAACAACATCACAGAAAATAGGATGGGTCCTAAAAATATACATCTCGGGCGTTGAAGGCCAGGCTAAAGAGGTGCGTCTTCAGCAATCGCTGAAAGTTGTAGAATGAAGTTTCCTGACGCACCTCGGTGGGGAGGGAGTTCCATAGCTTTGGGGGCCGCCACAGAGAATGCCCTCTCCCTCAAGCTTCTGAGGGTTGTTTGTGGAACTACCAAAAGGGCCCCCTCTGCTGATTTCAATACCTGAGATGTCAATCACAAGCTAATGTATTTTTATAAACTAGTATTTTGGAGCAATAACTTTTCTTCCTTTGCCTGTAGTATATATAGTGCACTATCCTCTCTTTTTCAGGTGATGGTTTAGATTTCAGCACTATCTTAAGATACTGTTTTTCCCCTTTATGCTTACTTTATGTCAGCATACTTGGCTACTTTGCATATTAAAAATTTGGTGTATTGGAAAGATTTAATTTTATTTATGTCCCGTAGGTTTACTAGTGCTGCTTCTCAAGCATCATCTAAAGACCCTGAACATTCATTAACAGAATATATTGCTCACTTGGAGGCCATTCAGCGGAGACTAGGAATTGTTATGCCAGGTAAAATTATTTTGATAAATTCTGAGGCAAGTATTTGGCTTTCTGTCTTAATAAGGTTGCGTTGCACATGTTCACAGGGCTGGCCCAAGACACATCGCTTCACTGTCCTGAAGCAGCTGCCTCAGAATCAGAAGCCAAAAAATTGTATTACCATACTCATCATATGCAACATCTACTGCAGCTTCTTGGGATCAGTTTCAGTTGATGTGACCTGATGATGTGGACAAGGTGCTTGCAAGAATGCGGCCAGGAACATGTCCTCTCGACCTTTGCCCTTCTTGACTTATTAAAGCTTGCCGAGGGGGTATGACCGAGTGGATCCAGTGTATGGTCAATGCATCTTTGCATGTGGGAGTGGCCCCATTTGCCTTGAAAGAGGTGATGATCTGACCGTTCCTGAAAAAGCCCACCCTGGACCCATTGGTTTGTGACAACTACTGCCCGGTCACAAATACCCCTTTTTTAGGGAAGGTGATTGAGAGGGTTGTGGCACAGCAATTGCAAGTACTCTTGGATGAAACAGATTATCTTGACCCATCCTAATCAGGGTTCAGGCCTGGTTATGGGACTGAATTGGCCTTTGTCACTCTGACTTTTTATTTGAAGGACAGGGGGAGTTCAACCCTGTTATTCTTATTTGAACTCGTAGCAGCTTTTGATACCATTGCCCATGGTATTCTTATGAGCCAACTTAGATAGATATTGGAGGCACTGTTTTACAGTGGTTCCAATCCTATCTCCAGAGTCATTTTCAGAGAATAGCATTGAGTGATTGTCTTTCAGCCCCCTGGCAGTTGTGTTGTGGGATGCCGCAGAGTACCATATTGTCCCCAGTGCTGTTTAACATCTATATGAAGCCCCTGGAAGTGGTCATCAGGAGATCCAGGGTGAGGTGTCAACAGTACACTGATGATACCCAGCTCTGTTGTCATACTGTAGTTCGTAGCACCATCTGTTGGCAGCCAAGCAAACTGCTGCATGATTACAGTGTTGCCTGTTTATTATGTATAAGATAAGTAAGATTCTTACATTATACTTTTTTTTACATGTATGTATTAAATTCAGATTTCATTGTAAACCAGGTTACAATGAAGTTGTCTAAGTCTCTGTAACACAGAGACTAAATATATCTAATTTTGTTTAAAAAATCCCTAAAAATCTGCTGTGATATTTTTATCTTACATTGTACAAGTCTTGTGTTATTAGTAACATTTAAATGTTAGTAGGGTGTCAGAATTAACTTGAATTTGTATGACTTTAGGACAGACTCAACAACAAGAGAAACCTTGAATGTACTGAGGATGCGTCCTTGATATGAATTACAAAAACTTTCAGTCTCTGCTTTCTTCTTCAATGAATTCCTTGCACAAGCCACATGCCTGGATGCCCAGGATCTGTAAACACTGTTGTTCAGTTGAATAAAAGGGTCTGTTTCTGTGAGTTTTTCATCACATTTTTATACAATCCCCCCCAAAAATTTTTTTGTGTACTTTGAATATTTCATGAGAAAATAATTCTTCACAGTTTTTGTTGCAATTACAAGGACACTTAAAAGCTAAGACAAGTGTGCATTCCTGTATTGCCAAAAAAGTGCCAATATGTCTCTGACAGTGCTTCTTTTTACTAAAACAATTCAATGGGATTTCATTTAACCAATTATTAAAAGTATTTAGAACTACTATATTTGTGTTTCTTTTGTTCTTAAAACTGAAATGTGGGTAAATCCGCAATTATTGAAAGAAGATTCTTAATTATTTTGAGAGCCTTTTGTACTGTAAAGGTCATATTTATAACACAATCACCTCCCCCCACCCCAAAAACAGATGTATGTGTACTTGTTAGTCAAAAAGTTCCTTCAGCCCTTGTAGTGCATTCTGGTGGACTCTATGTATTACATTCTCATCCTCCCTGTTTGAGACCAGCCATAGTTCTAGTCTCTGTCCCTTATTATACAGCCACAAAAGTGGCTATATACTATAATAAGCATGGATTTTTTGCATTCCACAGTGTTAAATTGAAAATACCCCCCTGCCATTCTGATGCTTCCCATAAGCTCATTTCAAAACAAAACCTTACAAGATTTATAGTCCTGAACTCAGAAACACTTGCTTAACAACCCTCTAAGTTTTCATGGCGATGGACAAAAAAGTCAGAGAATTGAGAGTTCAAAGTGTAAAAAGAGAAAAAACCCAGACCCCTTTTGGACTTTTTTCTGTCAGAGTTCTCATAATCTGTTGAAATTCATTAAAAGTCAACCATTTTCACAGAGTACCTATAATCCTATTACTGACCTTGCCCCATATTCTGACCTTCATCTTCTGCAGTTTAAAAGTTAAAAAAATCCCAGGCTGATATGTAATTAATTTAAGAAATTTTGGCTTGAACTCAGTGATAATTTGGGGCATGCTCAGTAAGAACCAACTGTCAGTGTTCTAAAAGCCAGACTCACAGCTGCTGGGCTTGCCTAATTAGGGGGGCACACCCATGCCAGACTTTGATTTCACTTGAGACAGTCATGGCCTCCCCCAGAGAATCCTGGGAAGTGTCTGGTGTGGATGTGGCCAGGGACAACTTTGGTTTAAATTTGGGTGGGAGGCTACATGTGCCTGTTGCAGAATAAAAAGGTGAGGGAAACCCTGAAAAAGTATGAGACTGTATACAATTTTTCCTTTTGGAAAGGAAAGGGGCTTCCCCTCTGCCCAGTGCCCACCCACCCAATCTCCTCCCCTCCCCCTCCCTACCCTCCTTGCTCCTCTCCCAGGTCAGTTTCACCTATCCTAAGCATGATTGCACAGAAGTAAATCCCACTGAACTCAAAAATCATGCAAATGATTAAACCTCTCCCCTCCTCCTCCCTCCCCTCCCCCTTCCTTCACCCCTTCCCCTCCCCATCCCCTCCTTCCACCCTTCCCCCTTCCCCATCCCCTCCTTCCACCCTTCCCCCCTCCTCCTCCCCCTCCCTCGGTCAGTTTTACCTATCCTAGGACTACAACCTGGGAGACCAGGGTTCGAATCCCCACACAGCCATGAAGCTCACTGGGTGACCTTGGGCCAGTCACTGCCTCTCAGCCTCAGAGGAAGGCAATGGTAAACCACCTCTGAATACTGCTTACCATGAAAACCCTATTCATAGGGTCACCATAAGTCGGAATTCACTTGAAGGTAGTCCATTTCATATTCAAGCATGACTGCATGGGAGTAAATCCCATTGAACTCAATAAGCATGCAAATTATCAAACTTGCTCTCCCCTCCTCCTCCTCCTCCCATCACCTCCCTTTTGCCCCTTCTTTTCCCCTCCCCTTCCAATCTACTCCTTTCATCTCCCCCTTCTTCTCCCCTCTTCCCCCTTCCATCTCCCCCTCGTTCTGCTCCCCTCTACCCCCTTCCTCCCCTCTACCCCCTTCCCTCCCCCATGGTCAGTTTTACCTATCCGAGCCATGATTGCACAGGAGCAAATCCCACTGAACTCAATAAGCATGCAAATGATCAGACCTGCCTTTCCCCTCCTTCCCCTCTCCTCTCGCTTCCTCCTCCCTTCTTCCTCTCCTCCCCTCTTTCTTCTTCCTCCTCCCCTGCCCAGGCCTCCCTCCCCATAGTCAGTTTTACCTATCCTAAGCATGATAGCACAGGAGTAAATCCCACTGAACTCAATAAACATACAGATGATCAAACCTGCCCTCCCCCTCCTGCCTGCTCCCCTCCTTCCCTCCCCATCCGCTGTAGTCAGTTTCACCTATCCTAAGCATGATTGCAGGGGAGTAAATCCCACTGAACTCAATAAGCATGCAAATGATCAGTCCATTCTCAGCAAACTTGCACAGGATCCCATTTCTTACGCCCCAGATTAAAAAGCAGATAAATTCACTAATAGGCAAAAAAACCTTGCAGTTTAAGAACGTACCTATAGGCCACATATATTTCTATCAAACTTTAAAAAGCAGGGAACCTGGGCAGCTATAGTGAATGCACCAGGGGAACATGAGACCTGACCTCTATGAGATATTGTACTGCCCTACAAATTGGTCAAAATGCAAACACAATTTGGCTTGGTCTTTCACAGTCCAATCCACATCCTGTGTAGCTTGGAACAATTTGGTAACGTGTCTCTGAAGGACATGTTTATTGAGTTCAGTGGGATTTACTCCTGTGCAGTTATGCTTAGGATAGGTAAAACTGACCGGGGGGAGGGAGGGCTGGAGTGGGCAGGGGAGGAGGAAGGAAGAAGAAGGAAGAGAGATGGGGAGGAGGAAAGGGGAAGGAGTGGAAAGGCAGGTCTGATCATTTGCGTGCTTATTGAATTCAATGGGATTTACTCCTATGCAAACATGGTTAGGACAGGTAAAACTGACCATGGGGGTGGAGGATGGGGAGGGGAGAGGGGCGGGAAGGAGAAAGGGAGTGGAGAGGGGAGCAGGGGGAGGGGGAAGGAGAGGATTGGAGGCAGAGGGGCAAAGGAAGGGAGAGGGAAGGGCAGATTTGATCATATGCACGCTTATTGAGTTCAGTGGTATTTACTCCTGTGCAATCATGCTTAAGATACGTAAAACTGACGATGGGGAGGAGGAGGGGGAGGGCAGGAAGGGAGAGAGGAGGAGGGGAGAGGAGATTGGATGGGTGGGCACTGGGCAGAAGGGAAGTCCCTTTCATTTCCAAAAGGAAAACAATGTGAACAGTATCATTGCTTTTCAGCATTTCCCCCACCTTTTTATTCTACAGCAGGCACATGTAGCCTCCCACCCAAATTGAAACCAAAGCTGTCCCTGGCCACATCCTCACCAGACCTTTATTTTACTTTAAGCAGTATCGCTCCTCCCAAAGAATCCTGGGAAGTGTAGTTAGTGAAGGGTTCTGAGGGTTGCTGAGAGAGGCCCTGTTCCCCTCACAGAGCTTTAGTCAGAGTGGTTGACTGTTGAACCACTCTGGCCACCGGAGCTCTGTCAGTGGAATAGGAGTCTCCTCTCAGCACCCTTCACAGGATTCTCTGGGGGAAGTCATGACTGTCTCAAGTGAAATCAAAGTCTGGTGTGGGTGTGGCCCCTGATTAGGCAAGCCCAGCAGCTGTGAGTCTGGCTTTTAGAACACTGACAGTTGGTTCTTACTGAGCATGTTTGTTTACACACATTACAATCCATATATTGACCACACTCCTTCAGTGTCACATCCAGACTATGATTTGGCATTTTCATTATTGTCCCATAACCAGCATGTCCCAGTTTTCTGTGCCATAAATGAACACAGCTCTCATGAGGCTTTCTGTTAGCACTCACTGTGGCACAACCTGTGTGTTTAAACTGAATGTGGAATAGTGAATTTCTCAAAAACCCCTTCATACAGACTTTGTTTCCTTTCTGTATCTCACACATCCCTTGTTTAAATGTTACAGTATATCCCATGTCATTGAGTTTCTTTACAGACATTACATTACATTACATTCCAAACCAGGTACATACAATACATTTGTCATGATTGTGTTTAAGACATCAAGTTCCACTGTACCTTTGCCCAACACCTCCCTTTTCATGTCATCCGCCAGCACAACAACTTCTGCCACGGGAAGTGAAGTTTTGAACAAGTTTAAGTCCTTCACTAGGCTGTGTGTAGCTCCAGAATCGACAACCCATAAAACATTGTCTTTGTTCTCACAGTTATTCTGTTTACAAGTTCCAGCACTCACCATCTGCACACTTGACGGCTTCCAGCCTCTGTCTTTCCGCTTCATTTCACAGTCCCTTTGCAGATGTGATTTTGAGCCACAAACATAACAAGCTTTAAGTCCAAATGACTTTGCTTCAGTGTCTTTGAAGTTTGTCTTCCTGCTTTCTCTTTTCTCTGCTTTCTCCCGTCCGGCTTCCTTTCTTCTCTCCCACTCTTGAAGAAGTTTGCCCGAGGAGGGGCAGGATATAAATTTAATAAATAAATAAAATTCTCAGGGTGGGGGGGAGTAGTCATTGCTGCTTGGTCCCCCCAGTATGCCTTGTGGCAAACTGAGATCTTTTTGAAGCAGACAATAATCTAACCTAACCATTCCATTTTAAGACTGTTTCATACTGCAGGCTGGGGCTTCAGTCATCCTGACTAACAAGCTTTATCTTTTCTCTCTCCTCTCATTTTGTTTCTTTCTTTTTGATGTTGTAAAAACATAAACAAATAATTGTTATCAACACAGCCCAAAACAAACAGCCCAATTCAAACAGAGTGAATAAGCTGTAAAGTGCAGCAGAGACATCATCTGGCAGTTCTCTAGAAAGAACAGGATAAGAGCTGACAAGGAACTTGACATCGCCAAGTATTTTACTTGATGATCCAATGTAGTTTGTGGAGCGATGCAGATGTAGTAAAGCCATATTGCATCATCAGCCCTCATAAAGTGAGACTAGAAAAGTACTGCTTCTTTGTGATCACACTTTTATTTATTTATTTTTTTGTTTCATTTATAGACCGCCCATAGCGAGTGGCTCTCTGGGCGGTGTACAAAAAGGTTAAAATACAAAATATCAACAATAAAATCAGACAACAAACAATAAACACAAGCAGCAACAAAAGAAAAAAAATAAAAAATAAAAAATTTAAATTATAACATAAACGCTTAAAATGCCTGGGAGCATGCACTTCTTACATAATCTACAAAGTCAAAGGAGTGGGGAGGACTGGAAATGTTGAATGTATGTGTGTAGATGCATCTGCGTATGTGGGAAAGGGGGGAGAGAGAATGTGTGTGTGTGTGTGTGTGTGTGTGTGTGTGAGAGAGAGAGAGAGAGAGAGAGAGAGAGCTCTGAGGCTGCATGTCCCATGTGTGCTGCATGTCCGTTGAATGTGCACATGTAGTGAGTGTATGTGAAGTATGTGCGGGTCCCCATGCACACATACACTGGCCACATCTACTGCTGGATCTTGCCTTCAGAGGGTTGGCTGATCAATATAGCCCTCAGGTTGAAAAAGGCCCTTGGGCCTTAGAACAATATTTTATTTATTTATTATTTGATTTATATCCCGCCCTTCCTCCCAGCAGGAGCTTTTAAAATCTTATTTCAGAAAAAATATGTTTAGAAAGGCAGTTTTATCATGAAAAATACAAGTATTTTTCTTTCAGAGATCTTAACACATGGGATACAGTTCACCCCTTCTGTGCCCTCCCAGAATTTTTCTTCTGGTGCCACGTCTGCCCCAGTCGAAACCAAGGTTTGTTTTATTGCTTGTACCCATAAGACACACAATGTGCAAGAATCTTACCAATATACATGTACGTACGCATCTATGCAATTCTTGTGTTATCCAGTTCATTAAGAGTTGGGTGTCACACTATGGTTTGATCCAAATATGTCTCTTTACATTTGTTAAGATCTCAGCGCTCTTACAAAGTGATTGCAGCTGTTCAGCAGGTGGCAGGCATAATTTTGCAGTGGTCTAAATGATTGATGCTTTCTAACTCCCAGTCCTTCTGCCTTACATGAGGCCTCCAACCAGTCTTTCTCCACACAGTGACAGCCAGCCTTTCATCTCTTTACTTTTCCATCAGGTACTATCCATGTTTAAAAGATATTTGAGAAAAGCATGCTGGTGAGGGGATCATGCCACAGCAAAGGTAAGGATGCTTTGGGTGTTCAGTATTACAGAAATGGTGAATGTTGCTGAAAGGAACATTGGTAACAATTAATTAAAAAGCACATTATTGTTCCTTCAGGTCACAGCTCTTTCCGCCTGTGCTGATGCAGTTAGTTACTGAAACATTTTAAAGATTCCGTATACATCTTTGTTTCTGCTTTTATGATGTCACCAGTGAAAGGGTTCTGTTGTTGGTTTGGCCAGCCGGAAGATCCTGGGGAATATATAGACTTTTCTGTAAATTGCAAACATTACTGCAATTACTGCATACTCTTATGTGCCCTAAAGAATTTGCAGTTTTATTACATTCCTTCCCCACGGCCACGTCCCACTCTGTGTACCTGTAGAGACTCATGACATGAGTGTGAACCGAGGACTTGGGAATGACAGTATTTTCTAAATTTGAAAGCAGATGAACAGCTATTCCAAAGCAGCTAAGTACCAATGTATCATGCCTAGCCATGTAAAATTATGGCATTGCTATCTACAGTAGCTTTATTTTTACTTTTATTGCTGTATATAAGAGAGTGGTGCCAAAAGGGTATTCTGCAGGTGAAAGGGTCCATGAAGGTATTGCTTTCACAGACTCTATAAAACAAACATGTTCTTTCTAAAGAGATGGAGCACTGCAATGAGTCTGTGAAATAACATCAGTAGGCACGCAGCTCAATCCTAAGCTTTTTTACTCAGAGGTACATCCCACTAGGTTCAATGAGACTTAACTTCCAAATAAGTGTGCAGGGGATTGCAGCCTTGATCTGTCTGCTGTAGATAATAAAATAGTGGAAATGAGAGAATGGGAAACACTTGTCATTTCTATAGTTATAGTGTTATTAAATTTCTTTACAATAAAATCTTTTTGAAATGTGCTCTGCAGGTTTGCTTTGAGGTATTCCAGGATTCACTTGCATTTAACCAGTACATTCCTAACTGAACACATTTCACAGTAGACTAACAATAATCCTTCCTTAAAGTCTGGAAAATGTCTGTCACAGCTGTGAACAGCAAGATACTCAAAGGTGTATGGAATAGAATTGTATGGAACATCGAGAATCAAATTGCGCTTTTATTTATATTATTTATTTATTACGTTTATACCCCACCTTTCTTTTCATGATAGAAACCCAAGGCAGCTTACATATGGTTCCCACCCAGGTGGTCTCCCATCGAGGCACTGACCAGATCTGAGCCTGCTTAGCTTCAGCAGGGTGCTGGCCTCATGTGCCTTCAGATCATAGCCTGGGACCAGGCTCTTTTAGATATAGGTTCTCATCTACTTTAGCGGGATTATAACATGTTTACAAAACAATGGTGTTAAACTGCATTTATTATGTCATTCTTAGTGAGGCATGCATCTTAAAGAGCTTTTGAGACTGAATAGACACAAATTACTCCAAAATAATTAGTTCTCCAGCAAAGACATGGATAACTATATTGCTCATAGATTGCTACCTATGATTTTATAGAAAATTAAGTGGCAGCTTGATTTCTTGCCCTACATCAGTACATTTGATTATTGAACAACTGGCTGGTTTAAGATGCTTTAACATATATGCCCCATGAACAGCAATGATGATGTGGAATCTCACAGATGGGGAAGATGGTGTGTCTGGGACCTGCAAAGATACCCTTTGTAATCCTGCTCTTGTATTGCCTTATGAAGCATCTGAGCCTTACTGTATTGTAAGATGAATCCTCTTTGAATTGACCCATGCAGGTTTGGTCTAGGGCTTATTTCAGAGTAAGGGTTACATTGCCTTTTGTTCCCATTTCTTTCTCTCTCTCTTCAGTATTCTATGTCAGGCACAAATTCAACAGGTAGTGTTTGCCATCTCTCTTGCCATATAAGCATCTTCTGGTTTCTTGTTTCCCAAATTATTTTTTAAATTTAACTCAGTGTAGTATACATTTTGTTGGCAGGAAGTGCTGTGCCATGTGCCACTGCTTAACCTGGCAGAAGATAGGGATGGGATCCATTGGCCGGGGCTGGTTTGAAAGCATTCCACGTCAACCTAACAGTTTGGTATAGATTTGAGTCTCTTCTTTGTCCACAAGCTGTGTCTTTTACTGATCCGTTTTTTCCCTTAGAAAAAAATATTGATATTAATATCAATATTTTGAAAGGAAATGTTAATAAATTAAAGGAAATATCAATAAAATATTGATATTGATATTAATATTAATATTTTAGATGTGGACTTTTTAAAAAAGCTGTTTTGGAAAATAGCAGTGGAAAATTACTACACAAAAATCAGATCTGCAACGATAATGAATAAGGTTAGGAGGGAAGTATTATACAAATGAGCGAGCCTAATTCCTTACCATTAATAAAAAGAATCTGTATATACTGTGGAAAAATACTATTCAGCAGCTGCACATCTACTTGTTAGACTCATAACTTGATCACATACATATCTCTGAGAACAGAACGCTGGAAAGTGTTTGGGACTTTAAAGAGCCTGGCAGGATGATAGCTAAATCTCTGCATCTGACCTTGGTAATAAAAAAGAGCATAAACTGGATAAGCCAACCTTTTCTCACTTGTGTTGTTACATAAACTAATTTTTCAAGCTTTTAAAAGTTGTCCATTGTCTTTTGGTGGTAGGTAAGAGTGATTTATATTCCTGTTACATACCAAGAATTATACATTTTTTTCTAAAATGTATTTTTTATTATTTGTTGTACAACAGGAACTGAAGTACATAACAAGGCTGAAGATGTATTTTCATTACTTCATCTGGCTTTGGATTCCCCTTTCCGTTTGTGACTCTGAAACTAATCCATGCCAGAAAATCTGCTTTTGCAAAGAAGGGGCTATGTTTGTGAACTGTTCAGGAGTCAGTGTAAGCTCCAATCTCATTTTCCCCCCTGAGACAGAACACTTGGATCTCTCAAACAATAACTTGCATTCTGTTCCAAGCAAAGGTCTAAGATCCCTGTGGAAGTTACAGGTTCTCCTTCTAAGGAGCAACTACATCAGTAGAGTTGAAGAGAGAACATTCATCTCTCAGGAGAGACTCCATAAGCTTGATATTGGTAGAAATGAGATCTCATTTCTTGGAAACAGTTTTTCATTTGGTCTCATTTCTCTCCATGAACTCGTTTTGGCCTACAACAGGCTGCAGGAGCTACGGTACAAGAACTTCCAGCACTTTGAAAGTCTTCAGAAGCTCAATTTGCAAAATAATATCTCCTCAATAGAAATGGGTGCTTTTCGCAGTCTCACCTGTTTGAGGCAACTTTATCTTCAGAACAATAATCTTCATAACCTCAACAATGGAGATTTTTCTATGCTGCAGCACTTAGAGGTTTTGAACTTGGAGGGCAACAAGATCAAAACTATTGCTCCTCTAGTCTTTACTTCTTTAAGCAGCCTCACCATACTTAACTTGGTGCACAATGAAATTGAACATATTAGATTCAAAACGTTGTTATCTCTCCATACACCTGGAACTCAAATCTTGCTCTCAGACAATCCATGGTTCTGTGATTGTGACCTTCAGAGGGTCTTTGCAAAATTGTGCAGTGTCAGGAGGCTGATCTTGGATGACTACCATAACGTGACATGCATGGAACCTCATATCCTCAGAAGCCTTCCTCTGTCATCTGTGGACACCCAGCTGTGCATTGCTGAGACGGTGACAGTTCTTGTCATCACTTTTACAGTCTCTGTTACTGTGGTAGCTGCCATTGTCATGGCTGAAAGGAACAGAAAGAAAAGGACAGGCAAGCATTGGAGTGAGGACAGTGAAGTTTCCTATGATGTTCATAACTGAACTGATACAGCTTGAAAGCCCTGTTTTATCTACTTGGTGATTATGCTTAGTAATTCCATTCAGATTTTGCATTCTCTTTCTTTTAAAAATAGTTTTTTTTAATTTCCAAAACATAATTCACCATTACAGGATGGAACAGAAAACTTAAAAAATAGCAAACATAAGACAGAGAATTGTAACAGTTCAAGGCTGTATTAAATCAGTTTTAGTCACTGCAGGGAGCTATACAAAAATGAAAGTTCATTAATTACATTTTGTACTTTCATTCTCCATGTTCCTCTCAATAACAGAAGGTGCTCCTAGAAAAACTCAGTTTAACTAGATATTAAATCTGTTGGTATCTACAAGACTAACATATGCCAAGCACTGGAAGACTTGTACATACCCATCAAAATCTGAAAGTGCCTTTAAGGTATGAGATTTAATATATATTACCTCTTGCATTTAGGGATGGAGGAGAATTTTGTTTGGACTGCATTTTTAAGCAAACTGACCTAATTCACACCTCTTGTACCTAATATTCAGATAGGAATACAGTCCATATTTACACTTCTGAATTTTGCAATACAGTTCTTGATATTAAAAAAACCCTACCAAAATGCATTAAAAAGTGTATATTTTAGGGTAAAACATTTAGAAAATACACATTATTTTTAAAAGTTTTTATATTTTTCCACAATATACTAACCACAAAATATAATATCATTGCCCCCAGAGCCTGTGGTTATTAATCTCCAATATTTATTTAAAACTTGCATTTAACGATAAGCGATTATTGCACAAATCCTCTCTCTAAAGTCCCATCTGTACCTGGCAGGGTCAAACTGAGTCCTGATTTTTCCCATAGGTGATGAAACAGAACCATTGTTGGTGAAATTTAGGCAGTGTACACATTCCCATTTACTCTGGCTCTCCTGTGCATTCCTAGCCCTGCTTTTTGAATCTGGGTACACAGACACTACCCATGCCCCACATGTATGTTGTATCTTCTGAAATACTGTTTTGATGCAGTTTTCCCTAAGCCAGCTTTACTCCGACTTGAGAACTGCAGATTTACTCAATGAGCAGTGAATCCCAGATGTGTACAATTGATATGTTTCCCTGTCCTGCTGAGGGTGACCCGACATGTCTGATGTCAGGAGGGTGTATATGATGGAGGAGCATCTGACTTGCCACTCAGCCACTGCCTGCTGCCTTCCTGTTGATTCAGAACTAAGGCTGCAATCTTAACCATGTCTACTCAGAAGCAAGTCCAATTGAATTCAGTGGGGTTTACTCCCTGGTATGTTGATTATGATTGCAATCTGAGTCTTGCTCATTTCAACTGGCCTTTCTTCCAAGTAAATGTGAAAGACTGCAGCCTTGAAACAGGAAGGGGGAGGGAGATCCATGCTCATCTCTGCCATTCGACTCTCTGCAAACAAGGAGGGGGGGATCTGTCTCCTGCTCTCACTCACTATGAAGTGCCAAAACTGCAGAAACAAAGCTGTGAACTATCTCGGAGGGTAAATGCAGCAGGGAGTGCTGCTACAAAGAGGTAGAGAATCAAGAAGCACAATTTGGAGCCTGGAATGCACAAGCAATCCCCTCCTCTCCATCGCCCCACATATCTTGCCAACTATTGTTCTGATTAGCAAGCTAGCTAAATGTGAGCTGGATGGAACAACTATCAGTTGGCTACAGAATCGTACTGAAAGAGTGCTTATCAATGGTTCCTTCTCACACTGGGGGGAGGTAATGAGCAGGGCACCACAGGGCTTGGTCCTGGGCCTAGTGCTTGTCAACATTTTTATTAAGGATTTGAATGAGGAGGTGCAGGGAATGCTTTTTAAATTTGCAGATGATACAAAATTGTCCTGGAGGACAGAAACAACATTCAAAGTGATCTTGATAGGCTGGAGCATTGGGCTGAAAACAACAGAATGAAATTTAGCAGGGATAAGTGCAAAGTTTTACATCTAGGAGAAAGAAACCAAATGCACCGCTATAAGATGGGGGATACTTGGCTCAGTGGCTTTTGATATGGTTGACCAAGGTATTCTTCTGGAGCAGCTTGGGGAGATGGGGGTTGGGGGCACTGCATTTTGGTGGTTCTGGTTCTACCTCCAGGGTCATTTCCAGAAATCAATTGGGGGGGGGCATTGTTCACCACAATGGGAGTTGTCCTATTGAGGTGTCCTACAGGGTTCTATCTTGTCCCCCATTCTATTTAACATCTATATGAAACCACTGGGAGCTGTCATCTGGAGTTTTGGAGTGAAGTATCACCAATATGTGGATGACACCGAGCTCTATCTCTGTTCCATCTGAATCAGGGGAAATGGCTGAGATGCTAGATAGGTGTTTGGAGGCAGTGATGAGCTGGATGTGGGGCAACAAGCTGAAACTGAATCCTGACAAGACAGTTATGTATTCCAAGTTCTCAAGTCCAGGAGGTAGGAAGACAGCCTGTTCTGGACAGGATTGCACTTCCTTGGAGCACTCTGTGGTAGACCCTAAGTGGTGGAATTTCCCCTGCCCCATAGGAATGCATCTGACATCTTCACTGTGCATATTTCAGAAAATACTGAAGACACACCTCTGATATCTCGACACCTGACCTTACCCTGGCCTTTGACGCCTCAGATTTTTTGTTCAGGACCCACTTTATTCTTGTGAATGTAATTTGTTTTAAGTGTTTTAAATATTGTATTTCAAACTTTTCTAACCCATCCTGGGACCTGATGGTGGAGGGCAGGTAATAGTTAATAATCATTATCATCATTTAAACGTATGTATCTTAGGGCAGAGCAACATGGGCAAACAGATTTATCAAACAATGGTCAATTTTTGTTATGTTTTGGAATGAAGTTCCAAGATAATATATATCCTCATGATTTATTTGGAATACTTTAATGTTACTAACTATGTATTGTATATTTTCTACATATTTAATATTATTGTGGTATACTATGTTATTGTATTATCTTTATATTATTTGATTGTAAAATGGAAACTCTTATATCTATTAAAAAGTAAATATGAAAACAAAAAGAAAAGAGCCAGTGTGGCGTAGTGGTTAAGGTGTTGGACTATGACCTGGGAGACCACGGTTTGAATCCCCACCCAGCCATGAAGCTCACTGGGTGACCTTGGGCCAGTCACTGCCTCTCAGCCTCAGAGGGAGGCAATGGTAAAACCCCCTCTGATTATCGCTTACCATGAAAAAACCCTATTCATAGGGTCATCATAAGTCGGAATCGACTTGAAGGCAATCCATTTCCATTTTTCATGAAAAGAAAAAATAACATACATGAGTACTAAGATGTGTGACAGAATGTCAATGGGTGAATAATAGTGTTTCCATATGCTAAAGCAGCCTTTCCCAACCAGTGTGCCTCCAGATGTTGTTGGACCACAATTCCCATCTTTCCTGACCATTGGCAATGCTGGCTGAGGCTGATGGGAGTTGTGGTCCAACAACATCTGGAAGCACACTGGTTGGGAAAGGCTGCTCTAAAGGGTTAACCTGTTGAATTTCTGCCTGCCACATTGTTGTTAAAAAGGGACAAGAACCCTGATCTTCCCCATTTACTCTAACCTATGCGAAGAACTCAAGATTTAAGAATTATAAATTAGTTATGTTGCTATAAGTCTCATCAGTTGATTTTAGGCTGTGTGTGTGTACTGCCTTCAAGTCGATTCCGACTTATGGCGACCCTACGAATAGGGTTTTCATGGTAAGCGGTATTCAGAGGTGGTTTACCATTGCCTCCCTCTGAGGCTGAGAGGCAGTGCCTGGCCCAAGGTCACCCAGTGAGCTTCATGACTGTGTGTGGATTCGAACCCTGGTCTCCCAGATCGTAGTCCAACACCTTAACCACTGCGCCATACGTAGTTAGGCTACCAATACTATATTCAGTGCAACAGGAGGCACAGGTAAAACACTCACATTTTTCTTTACATTTCTGAACAAAAAGGATTTCAGCCTTTAATATGAAAAATGTTTAATCCAACAGCAACCATCTACCCACAAGAGTCCCCTGAGTTTTCTTGTAGTGGAAAATAAATTAGTCTTCCACCACCGCCATGTTGCTGCTAAAATCAACTTAGCAGCCCCCAATTGCATTTCCATTAAAAAAAAGCCCTACACTGGGTAACACTACACTGTAGGATTGTCATACACTACTTTCTTTCAGCCTCCACAATATATTTCAATCTATTTTATTGTCAGACCATAGGTCATCACAACATCACAGTTACACAACATCACAACATGAAATAAAAACAGTATAAAACAAGCTTATAACTAAAAGAATTACATCTATAAAACCATACAGAACATGTTTAATTTACCTTAGTTTCCATATCAACCAAATATTTTGCTCTCAACCTATGAGCTGCCACAGCAAAAAGGGCTACCCGATAGGAAACCCAGTAGTTAGTATCGGCTAAGAGCAAGTAAACAATCTGTTCGACGCTGAGGGATTCTCGTCGATTAATTAAAATGTTAAGGAACTTAGCTCTTGGGTGGTCATAAAGGGGCACTCTAAAAGATAGTGAGGAAGGTCTTCCAATTTAACAACACTGGACTATTTTGCTGGGCTGACATAACCACACATTCTCTCAACCACGGTGCCCCTTCTCATAATATGGATATAGTAATGGTGGACATTTGCATTATCAGAGTATTTTTAAAGAAATGTTACATATTCAACAATCTTTTTTTGCATGAGATTAAAGCAGTGTTAGAAAGATCAAGAACTCTTTGCCGTGACCTTTTGGTTTTGGACGGACACGCTACTATTCAGTCCAAGCAGCTACACTAAAATCTTGCATTTCTCAATTCCTTTCTCTGGGCAAGATTAATTTATCCCCTGCAAAGAAAGAAAAAATGGCTTCAAAAGATATTCCCTTCTCCGTTGTCTGTATCTAGAGAAAAAGTAGCACACACACAAGGAAGACCAAAAAACAGCTTCAAAAGAAATCAATTTTCCACCGTCTGGAGAAGGACCTTCCTGGTTAATTATGATGTCTTTTAGATCTTCCCTGCTGTGTGTATGACTCTAGTTTTCTTTATAGCAGGTGTGGGAAACTGGATTTGGTTGGCCAGATCTAATTTCCCCACCACCTGCGAGGCCACCCACCTGTCAAATTACTTGACATCATAATGATGATTAACACCTTTCATTGCCAAGGGTAATGCCCTACTGCTGAGCTTACAGCCCTTCTACTGTTTAAAAAAGCCTATTTTAAAATTGTTGCTTTCAGTTCTCTAATGAATGCACAGCATACTTAGGGCAGATCTACACCATGCATTTAAAGCACATTCAACATGCATTTGAAGCACATGAATCCCATCACAGAATCATGGGGACTGCAGTTTGTTAAGGGTAAAGGGAACTACACTTCCCAGGATCCTTTGGGGGAAGTCATGCAGGATATGGTTTAAATGTATTGTATGGATCTACTTCATAAACTTTGCCTGCATGTAAATTGTTTTATTTTTTTAAGGAAGAACACACTTAAAACATAGAGGAAATCATGTACAGTCATAGTGGGAAATCAGATACTTATCGGTACATAGTATGAATAAATATTTATACAAGCATGAATGTCAAAGATGTTTATTATTTACACAACCTGTAAAGATATTTATAGTGCAATCCTATGCATGCTTACTCAACTTGTGCAAAGAACTGCAACCTCAAGTGATAGGGAATTTCATGTATCCAACCCAACATTCAGGATCATATTGTTTTGCAACTGTTTTATACTTGTTTTTAATGGTTATTGGATTTTAAAGGGATTTATTTCTTGTTGTGAGCTGTCTTGGTTTCCAGTGGGCAACCCTACCTTACAGGGATGTTGGAAAGACTCCATGTACACACACACTGGAGATGTAAAATACATACACCCCATATAATAGTTTACTGTCAAAACCAGTTAATCATTGCAGAATATTTCAAAAAAATAAAACCAGCATTATTTTCCTACATAATAAAAGCAGTGACACCTAAGCCCTGCCTAATTGTTTTAAAAATAGGTTTGGAGGGGAGAGAAAGATTTACAACACAAACACAATCCTTTGCTACGTTCACTCAAAAGTCCCATTAATTTACAACACAATCCTAACCATGTCTACTTAAAAGTAAGTCCTACTGAATTCAATGGGGTTTACTCCTGGTATGTGGGATTAGAATTGCAACTTTACTCCCGGAAAAGCAAGTATAAGATTAAAGCTTCATAGTGGGAAGGTTTTCAAACAAGGCCCTCTTTAACAGTCCAGGAAAACTTAAACTTGTTTGACTCCTCATAATTAGAAAAGCATAACACATTGTAATGGCATTTAGATCTCCTGCACACAAGAGAGAAAGAGACTTTAGTTTACTCTATGAGATTTTCAGATGAGAAGGAAAAAAAAGTTTGCTGGCCTTGCAATGGGTTCTAGCTATTGTTTGGCGGTCAATAAATCCCTTGTCAATCATAACCCTGACTTCACTTATTGGCTACAAACCTGAAAGGGTGAGGTTAGAGCAGCCAGCTATGAGCTCATTTAACAGAAGTTGTGGTGGCTGGGCTGATGTTTTGGTGTGTATCTCTTGAACCACACCACCTAGAAATTTAATTTTTAAAAAAATTAAAGTTGAGAGTCTGAAGATTGAGGTGACTCACCCGAAGAGGACCCCAAAAATCCAGAGTCTCCTGGCAAAAACTGGAGACCTGCCAATCCTAATGGGAGTAGGCCACATTAAACACAAAGAGACATACTTCTGAGTAGACATGTATTCCACTGATCTGTAAATTAACTATACAGTCCATTCTTAGTGAGGCCCTGGTCTTTAGCTCCTGCACAGAGGAAGACATGCCTAAGCTTCTTTGCAACGTTTTCACACTTGCCTTTTGGAGGAAGGGGGGGTTCTCTAACATTCATCCACACTTATTGTGTAGCAGTATTTGCAGGAGTACCTGATCTCATGCAAAACCAGCACAGGATAGTTGCATCCTGGTTTTAGAAAAAAAGGAGGTGCAAACCATAGAGATTCCAAGGACCACTAGAAAATAAGACAGAAGCAGGAAAGCCAAAGCAGGGCAAAACAGCACCTCTTCAGTACCCCAGGGATTCCTTTTGCTTGGTGTCCAAACAATTCACTTGTTAATCACAGCTCTGACTTCACTCATTGGCTAGTAACAATGACAGGTAGGAGCAGCTGGGCTGGCTCAGGGTACCTGCACTTTTGCTCCATAACTTTCTTATTAGGAGGGTATCATTTAGGCTGCAATCCAACACACGCTTCCTTGAGAATAAGTCCCAGTGAATCCAACTGAGCTTACTTCTGAGTACACATGTATTGGATTGCAGCCTTACCCTTTTTTTTAAAAAAGGAAAGCTCACACATTCTGGGCGATTTGCTGAAGGCCTTCCCAAAGGCTAGGTTGGCGATCCCGTGTAGGTTTTTTTCCGTCCTACTATTATTCATTTGCAACCCGCTCATATGCATATTTTATTTATGACACTGTTATCCGGCCATTTCTTCACAGATGGTTCCCTTCTACCCCACTTATCCTCAAAACAAACGTTTGTTGTAGCTAGTCTGGGATGGTGCCCTGAGTTCCAAGTAACCCAGCGAGCTTCACAACTGCCGGGCGGCGGCGGCGGGGATTTTACGCCCAGCCATCCCTCGGCGGGGTCCCGCATTCACTCGAGCTGCCTCTCAAGGCAACTCCCTGGCATGCTGGGGCTTAGTCCCCGGAAACTTGCCGACATTTCCACCCACCGGAGATACGGCTTGAGGACTCCCTACAGAAGGCCGCAGCTGCGCCAGAGGCGGCGTCTGCCAGAAGAGCATTTGCCCCGTCTGGCACGAGCGTGGGAAGAGCACGCGGCTGCTTTCGTGAGAAGCGCCCAAACCATTCCCGACCCTTCTTCCTTTCCTCGCTTCCTGGACGGCTGAGGCGGGCCCGCGGGAAACGGCTTCCTTTCTCTCGCCTCCGCCCAGGAAGCGCCGCCGCTGTGCAAGCGCCTTTCGTTCTCTGCGGCGGAAGGTAAGCTTCGGTGGCCAGAGCAAAGCGAGGCGAGGAGCTGCGCCGGCCGCAGGGAGAGGGGATGGTTTGGGAAGGGGGCCTGTTCCTCTCGAAAGCATTTCTCTTGACGCTTCCAAGACGCTTCCTCGCCGGATATTGGGGAGGTTGAGTTGCGGGAGAGGCAGGCACCGCTTCGGTGAGCAGAGACCAGCCGCCTTCAGAGGAAGGAGAGCTAGGCAACGCTGGCCGGGAAGCGCGAGGGCAGCGTCTGCTGGAGGCAGCGGCCACGCACCCTTGCAAGGGCCCGCTGCTGTTGGGAGCGCCTGCGGAGGGAAGCTGCGCCCCAGCGGACGCTGAAGGACACCCTTGCGCTTCACGCGCTTTTGTTTTGGGCAGCGTGAGGGCAAAATGGGCGTGCGCTTTTCCGCCCAGGCATCGTTCCCCGCTCATATTTTAAGGTGAAGTCGCGCAGTTTGCTCGGCGAATCGGTCCGTTAATCTTCGCCGTATGAACGATGAACCTCCTGATCGCTGACGGGATAGTAATGCTGTATGCGAAGGGATCCACACCTAGTAAAAGCTATTCAATGTGATGTGATCCGCTCGGAGCGGCTTACGCGTGTGCCTGCTGTTGTCCTGTCAGTTTTCTTCCGCAGACGCAACCCGTTTCATTATAATCGTCTTGAATCTCAAACTAGTTAGTTCAAATCTCAGAAATGTTACTGTTGTGTGGACATGTGTGTCCACTATTCTTACGAAACTTTTGCTTTTGGCCCTCATTTGCCTTGAAATACTTTTCGTGTGTTTTCCATGTGTGCAGGTGTGTTCCATCTTCTGGAACTGCATGCTTGGGAACTTTATCATTTTTCAAATTGGTTAAATATTTGAATATGTGCGCTAGGTGCCTCTATACCTTTCTGTTTCATCTAGCTGTAATGCAGTGTCTCCTTAACTTTTGTTTTTATTTTACTGAAAAGAGGTACATATCACAGTGTTCTAAACTGAATTTTAGGGGATTTCACTGTAAACAAATTATGCATATACCCCCTCCCCCATATAGAAGCCCAGTCTCCTGCCCTCCCTGAACACTCCTCCAGGATTCAAGGGTGGGATTATGCTTTCTGGGCAGTCAGGATGCTGGCTATCATATTGTTTGCCTCAAGAAATGCTGGCAGGTCTTTGTTCTCTGGGCACATTGTGTCTGCCCATGTTTGGCACAGCTCTGAATTTAACAACTTGCTTGGTAGTCGTGCCCGTGTGGTGCAATGATTTCAGTGCTGGGCTAAGACCAGGGAATTCCAGGTTCAAATCCACACCCTCAGCCTAAAGCTCCCCTTTGGACAGTCGCCATTCTGTTTCAGCCTGTCATACCTTATAGAGTGATTGTGAAGATAATGGGGATGGGAGCCTTGAACTCATTAGAGGAAAGGTGGGGTTGTTGTTATGAGCCTTCAAGTCAATTACGACTTATGGCGACCCTATGAATTGGTGACCTCCAATAGCATCTGTCATGAACCACCCTCGTAACTCATAAGCATTTTACCCAAGTGCAGTTACTCTTGAGTCTTAGTATGGCAGCCAAGCAAGGAAACTCAGCAAAGGAAGTTCCTTATCTTACAACATGATGATGATGATGATAAAAAAAACCCTGCCTGAATGAGCTAAAGCCCTTTTCTTTTTCTGACTTTCTAGGTATTTGTGTAAGGAGGAGCGGGTGATGCAGGGAGACAGAAGGGTGTGGGGAAATAATTTCCTACCTTCTAGGAAGTTTGTTGTTATGTGCCTTCGAGTCGATTATGACTTATGGCGACCCTATGAATCAGTGACCTCCAGTAGCATCTGTCATGAACTACCCTGTTCAGATCTTGTAAGTTTAGGTCTGTGGCTTCCTATATGGAATCAATCCATCTCTTGTTTGGTCTTCCCCTTTTTCTACTCCCTTCTGTTTTTCCCAGCATTACGGTCTTTTCTAGTGAATCATGTCTTCTCATGATGAGTCCAAAGTATGATAACCTCAGTTTCATCATTTTAGCTTCTAGTGACATTTCTGGTTTAATTTGTTCTAACACCCAATTATTTGTGTTTTTCGCGGTCCATGATATGCGCAAAGCTCTCCTCCAACACCACATTTCAAAAGAGTTTATTTTTCTCTTATCCACTTTTTTCATGTCCAACTTTCACATCCATACACAGATATCAGGAATACCATGGTCTGAATGATCCTGACTTTAGTGTTCAGTGATACATCTTTACATTTGAGGACCTTTTCTAGTTCTCTCACAGCTGCCCTCCTCAGTCCTAGCTATTGTCTCCATTTTGGTTAATGACTGTGCCGAGGTATTACTAATCCTTGACAGGTTCAGTGTCTTCATTGTCAACCTTGAAGCAGAGCTTGGAAAAGTTACTTTTCTGAACTACAACTCCCATCAGCCCCAGCCAGCATGGCCACTGGATTGGTCTGATGGGAGTTGTTGTTCAAAAAAGTAACTTTTCCAAGCTCTGCTTTGAAGTTACAGAAATCTTCTGTTGCCATTACTTTAGGCTTCAGGATGTTCAGCTGTAGTCCTGCTTTTGTGTTTTCCTCTTTAACTTTCATCAGCATTCATTTCAGATCATTACTGGTTTCTGCTAATAGTATGGTATCATCTGCATATCTTAAATTATAGATATTTCTCCCTCCAGTTTTCACACCTTCATCTTGGTCCAATTCTACTTTCAGTATGATATGTTCTGCATATAGATTAAACAAATAGGATGATAAAATGCACCCGTCTCACACCCTTTCTGGCTGGGAACCAATCGGTTTCTCCATATTCTGTCCTTACAGTAGCCTCTTGTCCAGAGTATAGGTTGCGCATCAGGACAATCAGATGCTGTGGCACCCCCATTTCTTTTAAAGCATTCCATAGTTTAAAAGGTGGGATACAAATATAATTAATTAATGTAGTAATAAATTTAGGCAAGTGAGCAGGCTGGTAGAGGAGAGATGGCCTGCTCTGTGCCTGCTCCTTGGTTTCCCTGCTGTAGAGGAAGGAAAGCCCTGTCAGACATGCTAGGCGCTAGCAGAAGAACTGATTGCTCCGGCTGTCTTCCACCAGACCAGTTAGTGGATGGCATTTTTTTTACCAGACTTTTTGTCAGATAGTAACTTTTGTGAGCTTACTTACACAGCTGATATGAGTAAATCAAACTGCACAGGGCCTCCCTTCTCTGAGGCTGATAGAGGTGGATGTAACATGCTGGCTTCATTTGCTAAGACTCATTTCAGCTCTTCTTGCTGCATATTGTATGAGAAACACTATCTTAATGAAACTGTCTTAGCACAGAGTGCTGGCCCATATAAAAATGTGTAGTGGGAAGTGGACTTTGAAGTGTTTTATTTAAAGACAACGGGATGAAATGGGTTTAAATCCAGATTGACTTAACTGGGTTTGGGCATAAATCCTCTACTAGCCTCTAACATGATTAGAAATGTGGCTAAATCTGAACTATAAATATCAAACCATAACATCTGTGAAGTAGTCACAAGACTTCCATATGCTTCTCTATATACCCTCCTATATACCCTGTCTGTCTTGTTTATAAAAATATTATTTAAACTTTACATTTTTCTGGATGATTGGCTGTTATAGCTGAGGGGCATCACAACAATGAATATTTTCTTTTATAAAATAAATCTGTTTTTGAAATCCATTTAAGTTCTTGGCTTTAGTAATTTTGGCCATATTCTTCAGCTGTGGGTAATTTCTAACTTCATCATAGAAGGCAAAACTATATAATGGTGACAGTAAAAAACATATTTCTCCTTGTTTGTTTTCACCAAAAACATATAATTCAGTAACATGTAAGAAATAAGGAAATAGAAAAAATACAACTGAATTAAAATTAAACATACCAAAAAAAAAGGAGGCACACAGTTGGACTGTTGCATTCCCCATTCTTTAGAAGAATAATGATTACTGGTCTTGGAGGGTAAAATCGTATCCCCTTTTTAATTTTGTTTGCGAGTATCAGTATAGGCTTCAGTCAATACTAACCTAGGTTTTAGTGTTAAAAGAAAAAGAGTGTAGCCCACCATTTGTCACAATTCATGTAATATAAAAGAGATGGTTAATGGTTGCATTGACTTTATAGTGGGGCATCCATTTAGAGTGAGTTCAACTCTCTCAGCTCATCTTTAATAATGAATTTTTCCTTGTGTTGGTTTGTTCAGAGGAGTTTCATTTATTTTTATTTTTATCATTTCAATTTGTATGCCAGAGTTTGAAAAGGCCATCACAAGGCATTTTGCTGAATAGCTGTGTATATTTTTACTGCGTAAGGGCTGGCTGCTATGATAGACTGGTGGTCCGTGTAGCCTAAATCACTGTCTCTTGATATTGGTGTCAGTAGTAGTTGCCTTATCATGGAGGCTTTGTGGAGTGATGCCATTTTCTCCCATCATCCAATATAGTCTCATATTTGTTGGGATAAGGGTGGGAGAAAGAGTTCAAAATGGTAAGGCCATGTGGCTGTCACTTCATAACGTATTATTTTTCTCCAGTTTTGAGTCAACTGGCATTTAATTAGCTTCTCCCTCCTCCCGTTGCAGGTATTAAGATATGCTGATAATAGAACATGCAACGTAAAGAGAGGAGGGGCAAAGACATGAGTGTTTGTGGCATTTCAGTCCCTGTGCCTCAAAGACGCATTATCAGCATTACATCACTAGCACATACCTTGTCTAGTAGTTGTCTCTTTGCTGCGCTTGGGCCTTCTGTGTCTTGCAACTTAAAATAATCCTCGAAATTGCCTTCTTTTCCTTTACATATACTGGGGAGCATTCCCCTCTTGAAATAGCTTTTATTTATGAATAGGACGATGTCCAGATTTAATATTAGGGAGGCTGAGGGAACAGAGCAGTGAAGTTATGCAGCCATTTCGCAGCTCTGCTGGCCACGCCCCCTTCTTTCTCTCTTTTTAACTAAAGGTCTTGGTTTTTTGCATTCTTCCTTGATAATGTCTCTGACTTCAATCCTTCTGGTTCTCTGTCAACTAAGTTTAAAGCCTCAAATCTGTTCCTTATTTGATCTTTATATTCTTTTGGGATGTTATTTAAATTTAGCTTTACTCTGATTTTTGATATGACCCATCCATGATCTGTACCACAGTCTGCTCCTGGTCTTGTTTTCGCAGAAAGTATGGAACTTCTCCATCTTCTGCTTCCAGTTATATAATCAATTTGATTCCTATATTTACCATTTGGTGATGTCCACATGTACAGTCGTCTCTTTGGTTGCTCAAAAAATGTGTTTGCAAGAAACAAATTATTGACTTCACAGAATTCAATGTCTTTCTTCTGTTTCATTTCTGTCTCCTAAGCCCCATTTCCCCACAATTCCTAGTTCTTCTCTGTTCCCTACTTTTGCATTCCAGTCCCCCATGATTATCAGCACATCTTGCTTTCGTGTGCGATCAATTTTTTCCTGTATTTCTGCAGAAAATCTCTCCAATTCCTCTTCTGCATTTGTCGTTGGAACGTAGACTTGGATGATGGTTATGTGAATAGGTTTCCCATTAAATCTCATTGAAAGCACTCGCTCAGACCTTGCTTTATATCTCCTAATTGCTTTTGCTACATCACTCCTCACTATTAAGAAATCCCATTTCTTCTTAATTTCTCATTTCCTGCATAAAATATTTTGTAGTCCTGATTGAAAATGTCCCATTCCCATCCATTTTAATTCACTCATGCCAAGTATTGTAATATTGATACATTCCATTACTTCTTTGCCAATTTCTAGCTTTCCCTGGTTCATGCTTATCGCATTCCATGTTCCTACTGTGTGCGTCGTACAACTCCGGACTCTCCTTTCGCATCTGTGCGCATCAGCCTCTGGGCTTCCTTTTGGCTTTGACCCAGCTGCGTCATTAGTCACAGCGCTACTCGTACTTGTCCTTTGTTCTTCCCCAGTAGCTCCGTGAGTGCTTTCTGACCTGGGGGTCTCATCTTCCAGCACTATCTCGTGTTGCATTTTGGATACAGGCGGGCCCTGCTTATACGGCAGGTTCCGTTCCGGACCCCTGCCATAAAGCGGACATTGCCGTAAAGCCGAACCCCATTGAGTATAATGGGGCGCATTGCGCGAAAATGCTGCAAAATACCGCAAAAGCGGCTTTAAAACCAGGAATGAAAGCCGCCGCATTAGCGGAATGCCGGGAAGCGAAGCGCCAGGAAGCGGGGCCCTACTGTACTCTGTTCATAGGGTTTTAATTGTAAGAGATATTCAGAGATGGTTTACCATTGCCTTCCTTTGAGTTTGGATTCGCTCTGGACAGTCTGGTGTCTCAGCTTTGACCATTCCACCGTGGGTGACCCTGCTAGGAGTCTAGCCTCTTTGCCTTGCTCTTTGTCTTTGTCTTTTGTATTGCTCTCAGCTTCTTCGAAACTCTCAACCCCCCTTGCCAAGTTAAGGTGTGCATCCTAGAGGGGGTAGGAGGTAGCAAACTTCAAAAGATTACAAATTCTTATGCAAATGAGTGCCTGGCTTGCTTAGAGAGTGTGAATTCTTTCATTTAGGAAAAACAGGCTTTGTCTTCACTCAGCAGTGAAAAAGCCCTGAGAGAAAGAAAGGCAGAGGAAGTTTACGCACACCACAGTTTTTAAAATGTTTGTGTTTTTCTTTATTGCTATAGGGCTTTGTGAGTCACTTATGCAGATCCCAGTGAGCAAGCAAGCCTTCATTAGTTCCTACTTCAAACGCCAAGTTGTGGACTGAGAATTTTGTAATTGTAGAAGTGACAGTGAATCCTGATGACAGCATCCCTTCTACATCATAAAACAGTTTGGTAGCAGCAGGAGATAAACACGTAGACACTGAATTCAGTAATTAAAGCAATATCTCTGACAGTGAGAAAGGACAGTCAGATGGTGACAATGATACAAAAGCAGAAAGCAGCACTCGAGCCTGGCCAGATTATTCTATAACTTTAGAAGGGGGCATGGCTGTAAGGGTGTGTGGCTCTGATTGTTATGAAGGGACCCTGCACTTTTCAGTTTGCCACTACACTATTGCTTAAGTTAGCTCCTCAAGATTGACTAGGGATACCATAAATTAGAATTACTACTACTATTTTTTTTTTCTTACTATGTGGGGTAGTGGTTAAGGTGTTGGACTACGACCTGGCAGACCAGGGTTCGAATCCCCACACAGCCACGAAGCTCACTGGGTGACCTTGGGCCAGTCACTGCCTCTCAGCCTCAGAGGAAGGCAATGGGAAACCACCTCTGAATACCACTTACCATGAAAACCCTATTCATAGGGTCGCCCATAAATTGGAATTGACTTGAAGGCAGTCCATTTCATTTTTCATTCTGTTAGCCACTCTGGGAATATAAGCCTACTTTGAAGGTGTAGGATACAAATTATGTAAATAAATAATAAATACCAGCTCTGCATCAGATTAAATCATAGAATCGTAGAGTTGGAAGGGGCCCATAAGGCCATCAAGTCCAACCCCCTGCTCAATGCAGGAATCCAAATCAAAGCATTCCCGACAGATGGCTGTCCAGCTGCCTCTTGAATGCCTCCAGTGTCAGAGAGCCTGCTACCTCTCTAGGTATTTGGTTCCATTGTCATATGGCTCTAACAGTTAGGAAGTTTTTCCTGATGTCCAGTCGAAATCTGGCTTCCTGCAACTTGAGCCCATTATTCCGTGTCCTGCACTCTGAGATGATCGAGAAGAGATCCCAGCCCTCCTCTGTGTGGCAAGCTTTCATGTACTTGAAGAGTACTATCATATCTCCCCATAGTCTTCTCTTCTCCAGGCTAAGCTTGCCCAGTTCTTTCAGTCTCTCCTCATAGGGCTTTGTTTCTGATAATCCTTGTTGCCCTCTGAACTTGTTCCAGTTTGTCTGCATCCTTCTTGAAGTGCAGAGACCAGAACTGGATGCAATACTCAAGATGAGGCCTAACCAGTGCTGAATAGAGGGGAACTAATACTTCACACAATTTGGAAACTATACTTCTGTTAATGCAGCCTAATATAGCATTTGCCTTTTTTGCAGCCACATCGCACTGTTGGCTCATATTCAGCTTGTGATCAACAATAATTCCAAGATCCTTCCCACATGTCTTATTGCTGAGCCAAGTACCCCCCCGTCTTATAACTGTGCATTTGGTTTCTTTTTACTAGGTGTAGAACTTTGCATTTATCCCTGATGAATTTCATTCTGTTGTTTTCAGCCCAATGCTCCAGCCTATCAAGGTCCCTTTGAATTTTGTTTCTGTCTTCCACGGTGTTAGCTATGCCCCCCAATTTTGTATCATCTGCAAATTTGATAAGCATGTCCTGTACCTCCTCATCCAAATTGTTAATAAAAATGTTGAAGAGCACTGGGCCCAGGACCGAGCCCTATGGTACCCCACTCATTACTTCTGCCCAGTTTGAGAAGGAACCATTGATAAGCACTCTTAGGGTACGATTCTGGAGCCAACTGTGGATCCACCTGATAGTTGTGCCATCTTGCTCACATTTAGCTAGCTTGCTAATCATGGGGCACTTTGTTAAAAGCTTTGCTGAAGTCGAGATATATTATGTCCACAGCATTCCCACAGTCTACAAGGGAGGTTACCTGATCAAAAAATGAGATAAGATTAGTTTGGCAGGATTTGTTCTTCATACATCCATGTACATATGTTATGTACATAAATTTTATAAGTTGGTTTTGGACATGAATGTGAATGAATGAAACTTCATTTTTACCCCGCCCTTTTTCCAAACTGGAACTCAGGGTGGCTTACAAATAAAGCTACATGTAGTTAAAAGCATACAAAAACATACAATTAAAATACAATTAAACTATACGCAACCTTAAAACTATGAAACAGGCACTTAAAATACTAAAAAACAATTTAAAATAATACAAATAATAGCATAAAACAATAAAACAAACCTTGTAGAGCCCAATCCTAAACCCCTTCTTTGTGTATGAGCTTTTGTTAATTGTTAATTGTGTCCATGGTAAGCCAGTCTGAGCTCTTGGAGATGGACAAGGTAGAGAGAGGAATTTTGACAGGTCAGCTCATTATGTTTATGAACAAGAACTATTATAGGGGGACATGAATCTGTAGGTAGGCAGTGGTCACGCACTAAAGAATTGCAGCCAATTACTTATCTGAAGGTGCAGAGTGGGCGTGTCGTGTTCATTGTGAGATGCCCTGGAAATATGTTTGGTGCATAAAGCCATAGTCCACTATGGACTTGAAAACTGCACTGGCAACTACACTCACAGTGGTTTATTCACAACTTTATAATGGACAAAAGGGCCTAGATTATCACTTTTTAATCTTGAGATGTACCAAGACAGAGCTTCAGGGATTGCCCTAATCACCTCTTCCTGGATTATTGTTCTAAGCAACTGAAATGGCACAGACTTGTTGGATCTCTAAACAAACTAAACAGGGACATGTTGAGTGTTGAAAAGGTAAGGTAGGTTATTTTACTGTACAGTAAAGTGTTGTCACATTTTGTTGGGTATAAAATGAATGCCTTTCTGTGTATTGGTTGACATTGCCATAAACAGGAACTGACTCCCAAGGTGTAGATGATGTGGGCAAAATACATATTGGTAAGGATTATAGCAGCAGTTCCATATCTTTTGAAATTTATAACGTGGGAGGGAGTCGCTTTAATGTGACATGCGTTAGGATTTGGTTCCAAATTTTCTGTCCCATTTGTTTTTAATCTGTCGTTTAGTTGTCTTTTCTTACAGTTTATATTCATATTCCATAAAATGGGCAGGATAGCTGTTTCAAAACTATTTAATACTTACTATGAATTAAATCTATAAAAATATGAAGCATTCACATATTTTAACATGCAAAACTTTTGTTTGTATATCTTTAGGCAGGTACAGTTTTTTAAACTGAAACAGAAGATGCTGGATGTCGGAAAATGGCCAATATTTGCTCTCCACTCTCAAGAGGAGTTGAAGTTAATTCGCCAGGCTTGTGTATTTGGCAGTGCTGGCAATGAAGCACTTTATGCAACTGAAAATGATGAGGTAACTTGAAAACATAACAATGAATAGCTATTTGTGTCTAGATTATCTTTGTCTATGCACACATTTGTGTTAAGATTTCCAGAGCATGGGACTTCGGTGTCCTGCATAGTTTGTAGCATTTCCCCATTGCAAGCAGTATAAATGATGCATTATATCTGGATGTGTGCTTAATTTGCACAAGTTTTTAGGGTGCCATATTCAGTTTTTCTTGCTGCAGAATTCTGATTGTCTTTAACACAGAATATGAAGACAGAATTGTGATTAAAATACCTGGCAAAATCTCAGAAACTGTAAATACACTTGATGAAACTTCCAGTTTGAAATGTTATGCTAGTAAAGATTTTTCTGTACTATCACTGTGTAACAGGTTTTTGGACTTGGCACTAACTGTAGTGGTTGCTTGGGAATCGGTGACACACAGAGCAGCACTGAACCTCAAAGGTTAGGTATTTTATGCGGCAAAAAAATAGCCTGCCTCAGCTATGGAAGTGGCCCTCATGTTGTTGCAGTTACTACTGGTAAGTTGTGTGCTTTTAAATGTGAATATTAGTCTACTTTGACAGGGACATTTGATTTTTAACTGTAAAAAGAAAAGCGGTATCTACTCTTTACATTGATAAGGAATATTATTTTGATTCTGGGGTGATCTTTCTTTTTTCCATGGCACTCTTTTTTTTCAACTGGATGATCCAGATTTCGGGACTCTGTTTTGACCGTGAGAGATTCAAAAGCAGACAGGGAATAAATAGTCAGGTTTTGCCGGTGAGGCATAACTAGGATTTAGAAACACTAAATTATCTAGTATGATTGGGAGACTATATGTAGAAATACGAAAGAAAGAGCAAAGCTTTCCTGACTCTTAGAATATATCCATGTTAAGCTTTCTAGGCTTCTGATTAAGTACTATCAAGCATATTAGGACTATGGGACATATTCCTCAAAGAGGTGTGTCTTCCCCACCTCCATAAGATGCCCTGTGCTTAAAGTAGAGTTAAAAAGTTAAATATATAAAATAAAGTAATACAGTATATAGAAATCAGCATCCATAAAATAAACTTCCAATAAGCTTCCACTCACTCAATATCCAGATAAATTCTACATCTGCTAATACACCCACACCTCAGTCAGCCTACCCACAGACACACTCAACAATGACCATTCCCAACAGTCCCTTAGGTACCCCTATATATAATACTGGCAGCCTAACATGACGAATCTAGCACATTTCAACAAGCCTTCTCAATGGAGATTCTTAGCTCAGTCAGTATTTGTATTGGTTTGAAATTGTTTTAATGTGTGTAATTGTTTTTCATTATTTTTATATGTGAAACTTTTAACTGTTATATATGCAGTTGTTTTATATGTGTTCTGTTGTACTGTGCAATAACTTTGAGATGTTTCATATGAATGAAATGAAATAATAAAACCACATGTAATATAGGAAGCTATGGAACCCAATAGAAACCTCACACCATCCACATGTGGACATTATCTATTGCTCAGGAATTCCCAGCTTCCACCTGAGAAGTGGTCAGACTCCATTGTCTCCTCCACCTGTCCCATACTTTCACCCTGGGACAGTATCGCACCCACCCACTCTCAGCCTAAACACAGCCATCAGGAGGTGGAGCCCTCACCCTCATAGTGCTCTCTGATTGGCCTTTATAGTTCTGTGGGTAAAAGTGGAAAGCTCAGCACAGTCTTCCCGTAGTGATTGCTGCCATGTGATGCTGAGTTTTGGGAATGATTTATTCATTTATTTATTACATTTATACCCCGCCATTTATTTATTTATTACATTTATATACCGCCCCATACGCAAAGCTCTCTGGGTGGTTTACAGCAATTAAAAACAACAAAAAACTTTTTCATGAAACCCAAGGCAGCTGACGTGTGGTTCCCAGGTGGTCCCCCATCCAGGCACTGACCAGACCTGACCCTGCTTAGCTTCAGCAGGGAGCTGGCCTCATGTGCCTTCAGACCGCCGCCTGGGGTGATAAAGGTGACTAGGAGGTGGGGAGGGTAGGATTGCAAATCCTCCACCCCCGGTCTCATGCTCCTGACGCCCAGCTTAAAAATGTTGATGAGGTGTCAACCCTTCTTGCTGTCCATGATCAGGTTGCCTTCTCTCTGCTGGTGCATCTCATTCTCCAGCTTCTGTTCCTTTCTCTCCCTTGCAGAGAGCCACAGGATGGAGAGCCCTTGTACTCTCTCTTGTCCTTCAGCTCGTACCAAAGGCTTACATCCTTGCCAAGGGGGGGGGGAGAAATGAACAGCTTTAATTGGAAGCTTCAGGTGAACACATTCCTTCCAAACACACCTTTCAGCCAGTTCCACCCCCACCACATAATTCATGAAGATTACACAGTCCGTTCCACCAAGGTCCCTGTTAACTGTGGGGATAACATAGAACTACTGGAAACTAAAGTACGCTATAGGGAGTTTGAGCTGTGGGGAAGGCTGGAAACGAATGTATTGAAACATTTTCTGCCCCCACAGTTCAAAGTGTATTCATGAGCTCTCTTTTCCCTTCCTTTTCAATGTGATTCTTTTGACATCAGTAAAATCCCAGGTGTTTCATATTTTATTGTTTATTTATTTATTAAATTTATACCCCGCCTTATGGCCAAAAGGCCCTCAAGGCGGCTTACAAAAGAAAATGAACATAACAATACATCAATAGAACATAATACTTCAATAAAATAATACAATTCTCAAAATTAAATAACAATTCTCAAAATTAGATAACATATTTTGCATGCACATGAGAATCTGTCATTGCATGTTTTTAAGCAGAAATATTTTAGATCTTGTTAGCATTATGAAAAGTTGAACATCTTTCTGCAATGGCTGTTGAAGCTTTGAGCAAAGTTTTCTGCTGACAGCTGCTGTGCTCCCCACATGAAGCAATTTTGGGAGAAGAGAATGGGAATGTGTGCAACTGGGTTGTGCAAAGCAAGGCAAAGTTGACAAGCTTTATATGGCTGTTACCTCCTATTCCACATGGAACTTGGAAGGAACAGAAGCAGAAGGAATTTCAGCAGGCCTGTACCTGTTGATTCAGTTCTACAAGTGTGGATGGTAGAGAGGATGTGAATCTGGATCAGTGCACTTGTAGAGATAAGTGTGATGGCTAATTAGCTGAAACCCTTTCCATATTTGGATATTTTTTAGAAATGGGAAGAGGCAATGCTAAACTGAAGAGATGTGCCTTTTCTATCTTTAGTCTGCATGCATCTCACTGCAGCAGAAAGTTGCAGTAGGGTGGAAAACTACACCTTAAATTGCATAGTAAGCATGTAGTATTTGGTTTTTTTCTGAAAATTGAGAGGGTGGTATAACTTTGCACGTTATCTTCAAGAGATTTAAATTGTTTCATTTGAATGTAATATAGGCTGGTAATATTTGGAATGCTAATAGAGCACAATCCCTCCCCTTCCCTTTTCTGTGTTTGACCCATTACTATTTTCAAAGAATAGAATGGAAGTTTGACCCTTAATTGTGATCTAAGTACATATAGTGGTTAAATGACAGTAGAGGAGAAAATAAAAGAAACTTCAACCATTTTTTCCCCTTTGGTTAGGAAAAAGATAGTTAGGCTGTAATGTACTTGGCTTTTAATTGCTATGTTCTTTCCTCCTTATATTGTAGAAGGAGAAGTATATACCTGGGGTCATAATGCTTATAGTCAGCTTGGAAATGGAACAACAAATCAGAGTTTAGTTCCTTGCCAAATCTCCACCAACTTGTTAAACAAAAAAGTGATTGAAGTTGCCTGTGGTTCACATCATTCTATGGTCTTAACATCTGATGGAGAGGTGAGAAAAGCTATCATAATCTTGTGCAAGTAGTTTTGGAATTTTATATCTAGTACAAGAAGGGGCAAGAACTCTGCATTAGATAAAGCTGGGGTGTAAGTTGTGTGCTGATAACCATCCAAAAGCTCGTTGGTAACTCCTTTTTGGGGTATATAACTACTGCAAAAAATATATAAATATCAAATTTTGCCTTTTTTCTTAGTTTCTGAGGTTAGACAAGGGAGATTATATGTTGTTTTTAAATGAGCTATTGTTAATATCTGTCCTGGTTTTCCAAGATATACATGGAAATATTACCTGAGATAAATACCAATACTGGTGCCCTAGTTGACTTTACAAACTGTGGCCAAAGTTATCTAGTATCAAGAAACAAAAACAAAAAAGGGGGGGAAGGAATAAACTCTTTTTGAAATTTAGCTTCCATTAGAGATTGCTTTTGGAATTATTTCCACAGTGATGTGGGTTTTCCAGAAAGTTTTGGATCAGATAGTTTTCAGCTGTCCTAAATCAACTGAGGTTTGTTTTAGCATTTGTATTTGACACAAGTGTAGTTCTAAGCATATTTACTTGGAAGTAAGCCCCACTGAATTCAACATACCTGACATTTCTCTCAAATATGGGATTATAATTGCATAATATAATTTCAGTCTGTCACTGGGTTTTCTTTACAGGTGTATACATGGGGTTACAATAATTCAGGGCAAGTTGGATCTGGCTCAACAGCCAATCAGCCAATTCCTCGGAGAGTTACTAGCTGTTTACAAAATAAGATAGCAATTAACATTGCTTGTGGCCAGATGTGCTCAGTGGCTGTGATAGAAAATGGAGAGGTAAGATTATTCTTCAGAATTACAAGGTCAGTTTTATATGATGCGTGGTCTAAGTTGTTGAACACTGCTGGCAATGTCTCCCACTTAAATACTAGAGTAGGCAACACCTCTGATTAAGGCAGACATTTAATTAGCAGAAGTCTGATTATTTACAGATTATTTTTCCATGGTGTCTGGTGAACAACTGTCTTCTTAACATTCAGGATATTGCTTCTTCCTATAATAAAGGTGGCATAACTTCTGATTTCACCAGGGTAGGCCCTCCCCAAGCTCTGATGGGCGCTATTTTTTGGGATAGAGGAGCTTTTGGCTCTAGCTTTTTTATCTTTTAAAAATCTTTTTCTGTGTTCCTCTTTTACCCACCATTTGAACTAAACTCTGTTATGCTGCAAGGTAGAGTGTTTCAGAAGGGGCGAAAAGAGGCCAGGGTGGCCCTTGGTGAAGATCACATTAGCTATTCATTCTCCCCACCCACCCCACCCCCATGCTGGGCAGGGCGAACATATCGTAGCAAGGCTGTGGCAGAGCTGCCTGGGTTCCAGTCTCAGAACTGGAGACGCCAAATTGGAGGTGCCCAAGAAAGAGGCAGTGCAATAGAGGTATTCTATATTGCGTCATCTCTTGGTGAAGTTATTAGTTGGGAGAGATTGTGTGGAAGTTTGGAATGTGATGTCTGTATGTGGACAATATGCAGCTCTATTTTTCATGTTCCTCAGATCAAAGATGGGCCTGACATTGAATCCAGACAACACCAAGTTGGTGATGGTTAAACTGGGAGATGGGATGCTTGTCTGTACTACGTAGAACATAAGAAGAGCCTGCTGGATCAGGCCAATTGCCCATCTAGTCCAGCATCTTGTTCTCACAATGGCCAACCAGATGCCTATGGGAAGCCCGCAATAAGGACCTGAGCACAAGAGCACTCTTCCCACCTGCAGTTTCCAGCAACTGGTATTTGGAAGCATACCTTCAACTGTGGAGGTAGAGCTTAGCCATCATAGCTAGTGGCCACTGATAGCCTTATCCTCCATGAATGTTTCTAATCCTCTTTTAAAGCCACCCAGGTTGGTAGCCATCGCTGCCCCTTGTGGGAGCTAATTCCATAGTCTCACTATGAGCTGTGTGAAGAAGTATTTTCTTTTGTGTCCTGAATCTTCTCACGTTCTGCTTCATTGAATACCCATAAGTTCTAGTGTTATGTGAGAGGGATGCATGTGATGCATAATTTTATACAAATATGTCATGTCACCTTTTACAAGGGATGGGGGATAAATTTGATTCAGTTTGCATTTAAAGCCGAATTTATCAAATGTGCACTTTCCAAAATAGTATGAGAACCAAAACACACACATCCTTCAAAATTCGCACTTTTCTGAATTTTCCGATACAGTTCCCTAACCAAGCAATTCCTAGAAGAATGCATACATTAGGGGGAAGTGTGCACAAAATGAATATATTGGTGAAAATAACATACAAAAATGCATTGTATTAGGATAAATTGCTTGCAAAAATGTGTATATTAGTCAAAACTGCATGCAAAAATGTATTAGGAGAAATCCATGCTAAAATGCTTAAGAATTTTCATGAGGATTTTTAAAAAATCGCAAATTGGTGTAGAAATGTGGAGAACCAAATTTGAGATTAGGGAAATGAGAACCTGAGACAACCAAAATTGACAGATCCTTCCATCCCTACCTCTTGCTTTCCTTTTCTCTAAACTAAAATCCCCAAATGCTGCAACCTTTCGTTAGGGGGGAGTGGCTCCAGCTGCGTGATCATTCTGGTTGCCTTTTTCTGAACCTTTTCCAACACTACAGTATCCTTGAGGTGAGGCAACAAGAACTGTACACAGTATTTCAAATGGGGTTACACCATAGAATTGTATAATGGCATTATGATATCTGCAGTTTTAGTTTCAATACCTTTCCTAATGATCCCTAGCATGGAATTTGCCTTTTTAGAACTGCTACACACTGGGTCGGCATCTTCATCAAGCGGTCTACTGCAACCCCAAGGTGTCATTCCTAGTGAGTCACTGCCAGTTCAGATCCCATGAACATACATGTGAAATTAAGATTTGCTTTCCTAACATTCATCACTTCACATTTGTTTAGACTGAATTGCATTTGCCATTTTACCGCCCATTCACTCAGTTTTGGAGCTCTTCACAATCCCTTTTTGTTTTAACAAGCCTGAATGATTTAGTATCAGCAAATTTGGCCACTTCACTGCTCACTCCTAACTCTAGATCATTTATGAACAAGTTCAAAAGCACAGGTCCCAATACCAATCCTTGGGGGGACTCTACTTTCTGCATCCCTCCATTGGTAGAACTGTCTATTTATTCCTCCTCACTGCTTCCTGTTACTTAACTAGTTCCTGATCCACAAGAGGAGCTCTCCTCTTATTCCATGACTGCTAATATTAGGAGTCTTTGGTGAGGTACCTTGTTGAAAGCTTTTTGAAAGTCCAAGTACATTACATGTCAACTGGATTGCCTCTGTCTGCTTGTTGACACTCTCAGAGAACTCTTAATAGGTTAGTGAGGCAGGATTAACCTTTGCAGAAGCCATGCTGTTTCTGCTTCAGTAAGGCTTGTTCTGCCATATGTTTGATTATTTTATCTTTAACAATACTTACTACCAATTTTCCCAGGACAGATGTTATGCTAACCAGCCTGTAATTTCCAGGATCCCCCCCCCGATCCCTTTTTAAAGATTGGTATTACATTGGCCCTTCAAATAAGACAGTGCTAGAACTAGCTAGGAAACAGAAAGCAAACAGTAGGAACAAATGGGCAGTTCTCCCAGTGGAGGAATATAAAAAGTAGAGCCCCCCAAGAATCAGTATTGGAACTTGTGCTTTTTCACTTGTTCAAAAAGAATCTAGAATTAGGGGCAATCAATGAGGTTGCCAAGTTTGCTGATGATACTAAATTGTTCAGGGTTGTTAAAACAAAAAGAGATCATGAAGAGCTCCAAAAGGACCTCTTCAAACTAAAGTGATGCATACTGGAGCAAAAAACCTTAATTTCATGTAGATACGCACATGGGGTCTGAACTGGCGGTGACTGACCAGGAATAAGACCTATGGGTCATAGTGGATAACTCATACGGATAACACCCGTATATGGTGGCTGTGAAAAAGGCAAATTCCATGCTAGCGATAATTAGGAAAGGTATTGAAAATAAAACAGCCGATATCATAATGCCGTTGTATAAATCTATGGTGCGGCCGCATTTGGAATACTGTGTACAGTTCTGGTCGCCTCATCTCAAAAAGGATATTATAGAGTTGGAAAAGGTTCAGAAGAGGGCAACCAGAATGATCAAGGGGATGGAGCGACTCCCTTACGAGGAAAGGTTGCAGCATTTGGGGCTTTTTAGTTTAGAGAAAAGGCGGGTCAGAGGAGACATGATAGAATTATGCATGTGCATAGAGACATTTTTTTCCTCCCTTATAACAGTAGAGCTCATGGACATCCAAAGAAGCGCGATGCTGACAGATTCAGCACAGTCAAAAGAAAACATTTCTTCACACAGTGCATAGTTTACCTGTGGAATTCACTCCCACAAGAGGCAGTGCTGCTCATCAACATGGATAGCTTTAAATGAGGATTAGACAAATTCATGGAGAATATCAATGGCTACTAGCCATGATGGCTATACTCTGCCTCCATAGTGGGAGATGGTGCTTCCGAATACCAGTTGCTGGAAACTGCAGGAGGGGAGAGTGCTGTTGTAGTCAGGTCCTAGAATCACAGAACAGTAGAATGGGAAGGAGCCTGCAAGGCTATTGAGACCAGCCCCCCTGCTCAGTACTGAAATCCAACTTAAAACAAGTGGCTGTCCAGCTGCCTCTTGAATGCCTCCAATGTTGGAGAGCCCACCACCTCCCTAGGTCATTGGTTCCATTGTCGTGCTGCTCTAACAGTTAGAAAAAATTTCCTGATGTTCAGCCAAAATCTGGCTTCCTGTAACTTGAGCCCTTTATTCTATGTCCTGCACTCTGGGATGATCAAGAAGAGATTCTGGCCCTCCTCTGTGTGACAACTTTTCAAGTACTTGAAGAGTGCTATCATATCTCCCCTCAGTCTTCTTTTCAAGGCTAGGCATGCCTGATTCTTTCAGTCTCTCCTTATAGGGCTTTGTTTCCAGTTCCAGAGATATACTATGTCTATAGCATTCCCACAGTTTACCAGGGAGGTTACCTGATAAAAAATGATATTCATCTGGCAGGATTGGTCCTTGATAATCCATGTTGGCTCCTAGTAATCACTGCATTGTTTTCAAGGTGCTTACAGACTGACTGCTTTATAATCTGCTCCAGAATTTTTCCAGAGATTGATGTCCAGCTGATTGGCATGCAGTTCCCAGGTTCCTCCTTTTTGCCCTTTTTGAAGATAGGGACAACATTAGCCCTCCTCCAGTCATCTGGCACTTTACTGATCCTCATTAATTTTGCAAAGATAATAGGCAGTGGTTCTGAGAGTTTTTAGCCAGTTCCTTCAATACTCTAGGATGTAGGATCGGGCCCTGGAGATTTGAACTCTTTCAAAGTGATTAGGCATTCCTTGACCATTCGTCTATCAGTCTCAAGCTACAATCCTGCCCCTTTAATTTCATGTTTGCCAGGAGGATCATAGGCCCTTTTGGGGGAGAAGACTGAGCCAACGTAGGAAATGAGCACTTCTGTCTTTTCTTTGTCATCTGTTACCATTTTGCCATCCTCGTTGAATAGCGAAACTATTGTTTCTTTTCTCTGTTTTTCACTACGGATGTGTCTATTTGTTGCTTTTAGCATTCCTCACTAAACACCCTCAGCTCGTTCTCTGCTTTAGCCTTCCTGATGTTTTCCCTGCAATTCCATGCTACCTGTCTGTACTCTTCCTTTGTGGCTTGGCCTTCCTTTCACTTCCTATATTATTATTATTATTATTATTATTATTATTATTATTATTGTCTTTATTTATCCCCCGCCATTTTTCCAAAACTGGAACTCATGGCGGCTTCCAGATAAAAAATACATATAATTAAAAACATACAAAGTCTACATTAAAATAAAATTAAACTATTTCCAATATTAAAACCATACACACATATAGCTAAAAGAGTTCAGACTAGTTTAAAAATGATACAATAGACATGAGCAATGCAGCACCCTTCACGCCCTATCCTTAGCCTTCAATTCCAAAGGCTTGTTGGAATAGGAAGGTCTTTGCTTGTCGGCGGAAGGACTGCAAAGAGGGGGTCATTCTTACCTCCCTAGGAAGGGAATTCCAAAGCCTGGGGGCAGCCACCGAGAAGGCCCTCTCACGCCTCCCCACTAGTCGTACTTGTGAAGATGTGGGTATTGACCTTTTTGTTTTCAGGTCATCTCTAAGCTTTTTGTAAAGCTACACTGGGCTCTTCTGCTATCTTCCCTCTTTTTTCCTTGTTGGAATTGCTTGCCATTGTGCCTTTAGAATCTCCTTTTTTAGAAACTCCCACCCTTCTTGGACTCCTTTTCTCATTAGGGTCGCTTGCCATGGAACATTACTTATAATTGTTTTGAGTTCATTAAAATGGTCTTTCCTGAAGTCCAGGTTACGTGTATGGTTACTCTCAGCTTTTGCTTCCTTTAAAAGCAAAAACTCAAGTATTTTATTTATTTATTTATTTATTTATTTATTTATTAGATTTTTATACCGCCTGACTAGCATAGCTCTCTGGGCGGTGTACAACAAAAAAATACAAATACATCTCATAAAATCCCATATTAAATACAACAAAAACATGTAAAAAGAAAAAGAATCTAAAATCAATTACACAAATTTTAAAATTTAAATTTAAATTAAAACGCCATAGAAAAGAGGCAAGTCTTAAGCTGGCGCCGAAAAGACAGCAGTCTAACACGGTCACTTTCCCCAGAGTTCTTGTAACTGCCACTTCATCCACCAAGTCATATCTATTGGTTAGAATAAAGTCAAGGGTAGCTGATCCTCTAGTTCCTTCCTCCACTTTCTGTAGCAAGAAGCTATCTCCGACACAAGTCAGGAATTTCTTGGAGGGGCCGTGTTTGGTAGAATTTGTCTTCCAACAGATATTGGGGTAATTGAAGTTCCATTACTACTACATCATGCCTCCATGATGTTGGAAGTGGGGCAAGAGCAACTCCTGTTTATTCCAGAAGGAGGATAGAATTAGGCTCCTCCAGCTGGCTAGGCTTGCTGCCTTTACTTGTGCTCTTCTCTACCTAACTTACTTCCATTGTAAACCGATATGCTGAGGGAAGCTGACCTGCCTCTCCTTCCTTTGCCTTCTTTTTCGACTGTCCGAGAAGAGAGGAGACGTGTTTGTCTTTGCTCCCTCTCCTGAGCCATGAGGGCAATACCCAAGTCTGGGCATTGTGCCTCCAACTTAGTTAGGTTAGAACTAGGTATCCCTTTCCTATCTACTATGTATTTCTATGAATAAAGTTGGTTTTCCTTATTTTACTAAGTGTTAAGTCTCAGAGATCTAAATGCAGGGTAAAAGCCTGCTACTTAAGTAAATACACACTGGCACACGCACAGCTCAGACTGCTGAGTCTCTCTGCATATACATATTTCCATAACAAAGGGTTATGTGTGCCAGTAAGCTAAATTGAATTGCGAGTTGTGCCAGTAAGCTAAAAGCTGAGTACTGTGTGTGATTTACAAAGAGATCAAAAGGAGACTAGGTTAGAGGAAGAAAAGCAGAACAAATGATAGGAAACCATGGCTAAAGAATCAACACTTAAGACAAGCATCCCAAGGCTGGACAAGGACAATTATGCTTTTGGAAGGGGAGAATCTGCATGGAGTTCTGACTGATCCTGAACCTTCAGCAGTGTATGAAGCAGTCACTGCATCCTGGAAGCGTAAGCATACCAAAGTGAAGTCTCTTCTTATTTCTGCTTTATAGTTTGTTGTTGTTGCATAGGCTGTAGAAATGCTAAAAAAGTATGGGAGAAGCTTGAAAATGTATATCACAGAAAATCTAAAAATCGTGATGTTTCTCTATAAGTCGCGGTACACACTGAAAAAATCTGACAGAGGATCTGAATCAACATCTGGAGAGATTTACAAGTCTGCTCTGAGAATTAGAAGCCTGTGGGAGATCTTTGGACAAAGATTTACAAAAAGTTATTTTACTGGCCTCCAAAAAGTGAACATCATTGTGTCATGGCTTGCATACTAGAACAGACAGATCTGAATTTGGATCAGATTATGTCATATCTGAAAGATCAGGACTATAAAGAGAGACAGGAACAACCTGTCTGAAAAAGCAAATTTTATTGTGGGCAGAAATAGCAACCAAAGCCAGGATAGAAAGATGAGTCATGTCCTGAAGCCACAGCAGGGCTTTGTTACAGACAAATAAAGGAAGAATTGCTTCAAATGCAAATCTCCTAATCTCCTTCAAAGAGATTGTCCTAGAAGGGAGACAGGAGAAAGAGTTGATTTTAAACAGAAGCAAGCTGAAAGAAAATGAAATAGCCAAACTAAAATTAAGCATTCCTGTTTCTGTGTATCTGATGGAAAGAATGATGATTATAAAACCAGACTTTTAATCGACCCTGGTTGTACCGCACATTTAATAAATAATAAAAAATTGTTTAAGAACTTTAGCCCCCATGCACAGAATGTAATTACAGCATCAGGAGATATTTTCTGTTCGCAAGGAATAGGCACGGAGCTGCTTTGCAAAATGCCAGAGGGCGCCAGAGAGCGTGAACTGAAAAATTGCCTATTTATTCCAGCATTTAAAAATAATTCAATACGTGCCACTAAAATAATGGAGCTTGGAGGTGAACTTTTTTTGTGACAAAATTTGCCAGGTTTTAGACCAAGGAGAAGTGTGTTGTACTGCAAAATTGAAAAATGGACTTTTGCATTTGGAATATTTTGAATCTATGTATACAAATACAGCCAAAGAAACCTGTGATTCTGGATGTTTACGTGTTTGGCATCGAAGAATGGGACATGCTAGCTTAGCCAGAATCAGTACTCTAGAGAAGGCAAATTTGGCTAGAGGCATTAAAATTGGACCATGTAAATCCACAGAAAAATGTGAATGTTCTACAAAGACAAAAAGTGTGAAACCAAAATTTCCTAAGAAAAGTGAAAGGAAAACTACAAGACCTCTAGAATTAATTCATACAGACCTTTGTGGACCCATGAAAATGCCATCACAGGGTGGAAATTTATACATGCTTACCTTCATAGATGATTATTCAAGGTATACTACAATGTACCTGATGAGAGAGAAAAGTCAAGTTCAAAAATTGAAGCACTATATCAGAATTGTGTCCAACAAATTTGGCAGAAAGCCACAAATTATAAAATCTGACAATGGAGGAGAATTTGTGTCCGGGGCTATGCAAGACTTTCTACATGAGGAAGGTATAGAGCACCAGACTTCTGTTGTTTGACCTCCAGAACAAAATGCGGTCGCGGAATGCATGAACTGGACTCTTGGACGGATGATTTGTTCCTTGCTGGAAGCCACAGAAGTACCGGGGGGAAGCAATAGTTACTGCCACTTATCTGCAGAACTGACTTCTGGCAGCTGCAACCAACAAAACACCTTTGCAGCTATGGCATGTTCGCACACCAAGTGTGTCTCACCTTCGTGTATTTGACTGCAAGGCCTTTGTACACACCCAAAACAAAAGAGGTCAAAATGTGCCAAGGAATTCTTGGGTATTCTTCAGCACAGAAGGGATACTGAGTCATAGATCCCAAAACTGGCGAAGTTGGAGTATACAGAGCTGTCCACTTTGATGAAGGAAAGTGTGCACACCAACCAGATGACAGTGAAATGGAAGAAGAAAATGAGCTATTCTTCCACAACAGAAGGTATAACGTTAGGTATAACCATAATACACCAGCAGAGGAAGGCGAGAAGTCAGAGCCAGAAGAGACATCAGAGCCAGAAGGGGCAGCCAAAGCGGCAGCACCCACATGCTCTGGATGCACCAACAAAGGTGTACCACCAGAAATACTTGCTTATCTCGTGATATATAAACTTCCAGAGCCAGAGAACTGGAAAGAGATTGAAGCCTTACCCAAAACTGAAGCTGAGAGGTGGAGGCAGGCAGCCAAGGAAGAGCTGGAAGAATAAAACACAAGAATAAAACTTGGACACTGACCAAGCTTCCTCAAGGAGGAAAAGCTGTAGGCTGCAAGTAGATATTCAAGAAAAGCCAGATGCTGAAGGAAACGTTGAGAGATCAAAACAAGCCATTGGGAAACCTCTATATATCAGCGCTGTTACCAGGCCAGATGTGGCGGCAGTGGTGGAATACCTGTGCAAAAAAACCAGATTGCCAGTCAGGAAGGACTGGGAAGCAATCAAGAGAGTGGCAAGATATCTGAAGGGGACTGCAACCATGAAACTGAAGTTAGCGGCTACCGGAGATCCCAAACTAATGGGATATGCAGATGCTGATTGGACTGAACACTACAGATTGAAAATCCACCAGTTAAACACCTTCTACTATGGAGATTCAGTGATCAGCTGGGCAAGTAAGAAACAAGCGACTATAGCACTCTTTTCCATAGAAGCAGAGTATGTGTCCGCTTCTAAAGCAAGCGGACAGCTGACATGGCTACTTGAACTGTTCAAAGATTTAGGTATCTCTATTCCTGGGCCTGTTGTGATGCATGAAGACAACCAAGGATGAATCAGACTCATGGAGTCAGAAGGGGTGAGTTCACGAACCAAGCACATAGACATGAAGCACCATTTCATTAGAGATAGCTACTGCAGAGGACTATTCAAGATGGAGTATGGTCCAACGGAACACATGACTGCAGACACTCTGACAAAGGCATTGGGCAACGTCAGATACTGCAAGCTGCGAGACAAAATGAACCTCATGGGCTGAACCAAACACCCGTTGAGAAGGGGTGTTGGAAGTAGGGCAAGAGCAACTCCTGTTTGGCTTCTTTTTGTGTGTGTTCCAGAAGGAAGATAGAGTAAAGGTCCTCCAGCTGGCTAGGTTTGCCTACCTTTACCTGTGCTCTTCTCTGCCTGACTTCCTTCCTTGGTAAACTGATATGCTCAGGGAAGCTGACCAGACTCTCCTTCCTTTGCCTTCTTTTTCGACTGTCTGAGAAGAGAGGAGACATCTTTGCGTTAGCTGTCTCTCCTGAGCCATGAGGGCAATACCCAAGTCTGGGCATTGTGCCTCCAACTTAGTTAGAACTAGGTATGCCTTTCCTATCTACTATGTATTTCTATAAATAAAGTTGGTTTTCCTTATTTTACTAAGTGTTAAGTCTCAGAGATCTAAATGCAGGGTAAAAGCCTGCTATTGAAATAAATACACACTGGCACACACGCAGCTCAGACCGCTGAGTCTCTCTGCATATATATATTTCCATAACTCTTGAAACATTGGCAATTTGCTTTTCAAAAGTTTCATCCTTCTCCTTTATTGGGTGGTTGGTAGTAGACTCCAACCATCATTTTCTTTTTATTCCTTGCCCCATTAATTTTAATCCAGATACTCTTGATGGGGTTACCAAGCTCATCCTCCTGTATTTCTGCGCAGGGATATACATTTTTAACATATAGTGCGACTCCGCCTCTCTTTCTATTCCTTATGTTCTTTTTGAATATCCTTCAATTGCTGTATTACAGTCGTGGGAGTCATCCCATCAAATTTCAGTTATACCTTTCATATTTACCTTCCTGTATTAAGAGATCAGTTGGACAGTGAAAAAAGCTGATAAGAGAAAAATCAACACATTTGAAATGTGGTGTTGGAGAAGAGCTTTGCAGATACCATGGACTGCAAAAAAGACAAATAATTGGGTGTTAGAACAAATTAAAACAACTGTCACTAGAAGCTAAAATGATGACACTGAGGTTATCATACTTTGGACACATAATGAGAAGACATGATTCATTAGAAAAGATAATGCTTGGAAAAACAGAAGGAAGTAGAAAAAGAGGAAGGCCAAACAAGAGATGGATTGATTCCATAAAGGAAGCCACAGACCTGAACTTACAAGATCTGAACAGAGTGGTTCATGACAGATTCTCTTGGAGGTCGCTGATTCATAGGGTCGCCATAAGTCGTAGTTGACTTGGAGGCACATAACAACAAACATTAAGAGATCAGGTTCGTCCTGTTTGTTTCCCATACTCTGGGCATTTGTATACAGACATGGAATACAATGTGATTTATGGTCTGGCTTCCTCCCTACATTTTTATGAAGATTATTACTGGGCCCCATTAGAGCTGTTCTCTCAATTCCTGTTACTGTGCATAAGCCTTCGTCAGTTGTTATCTCCAAATTTATGTCTCCCTTCCCCTTAGGATTCAGTTCAAAACCATCCTGATAAAGTTGTCCATGCTGTGGCCAAACACGTTCTTCCCAGTCCTTGCGAGGTGCAACCCATCACTTGCCAGCAATCCATCTTCCAGGAAGCGTAGCCTGTGGTCCCAGAATCTAAATCTCTCACGTCAGCATGACCTTCATAGCCAGCCATACACCCAGAGTGTTTTTCTTTCCCTTTCTACTCCTCTTCTAAGTACTAGAAGGATGGATGAGAAACCTATATGGGCCCCGAAGTCCTTGAGTTTTCTTCCCAGAGCTTTAAAGTCTGGCCTGATGTCTTCATAGCGCTGCTCAGCAGTATCATTTGTTCCCACATGGTTTAGAACAAAGGGATACATGTCAGTGGGCTTTATGAGTGATTGCAACCCTTCCATTACATCTCTAATCCTTCCTCCAGTGAGACAGCATACCTGACGAGTCCATGGGTCTTCTCAGCATAGGTTTCAATCCCATGCAGTGGGGAATCTCCCACTACTATTCTTCTTCTTCTTGTCGTGGGGTGTGCTTTAATTGCTTCTGTTTGACTGAGCTTAAGCCTCTCATTTGCTGTGGCGTGGGGTCTCCTGTAATTCTTCCTCTGTTGGCTGTCCTCGAGTCTCATCCTAAAGTACCTGAAAATGGTTCCATAATTCCATTGTGCAGTGTGTCTTCTAGAACTTCTGCTCCTGTCACCCTTTTCCACAGTTTTTCCTCCACTGTGTTGTTCCTCTCCTCAATACCTTCTGCTTCAACATGCTGTTGTTCCAGCGTCCTGTCTAAGAACTCTTCATTTTCTCTTACACTCTTGAGCATGGCCACCCACTGCTCCAGGCCCCTTACTTTTTCTTCCAACGGCGTCACCAGATTGCACTTGTTGCACATGTACGCCATGTAATTCTCAGGCAAGAAAGCAAACATTGCACACACCTTGCAGGTCACCACAACTGGAGTGTCCTTTCTGCCTACAGTCTCTATTACCTTTTGTTTCCTCTCCCCACTTGTTTTGCAACGATCTGTGCTTTCTTCTGTCCTCCTTGAAGGTTAAAGGAGAGTCCCACTAGTATGTGCTGCACTCCTCAAGAATTTTTTTCATGGGACCTATCCCACTAAACCTCACTGCCAAACTCCCGTTAGCTCTCCCTGTTCGCTTGCTCTCTGAGAGCTGGCTCACTTGTATATCCACTTGACCAGCTGACACAGCTCGCTGTGCTCAGTTAGGAGTCAGGAAACAGAACTAAACTCCCAACACACAGAGATATGTCTAGTTGCATTCAAGATCCTGCTTGTGGGTTTCCCATGGACAATTGGTCAGCCACTGTGAGAACAGGATGCTGGGTTAGATGGGCCATTGGCCTGATCTAGCAGGCTCTTCTTACTTTCTTATGAAGAAAAGTTTTTTAAAACATACCATAGTGAATTACACAAATATTATAGTGAATTGTATACATCTGTTTTTTTCTTCTTGATTCTTATTCCTGCATACTAATAGGAATTATCTTCCTTTCTAAGGTGTATGTTTGGGGTTACAATGGTAATGGCCAGCTTGGATTGGGAAATAGTGCCAATCAACCAACACCTTGTAGAATTGCAGCTTTACAAGGCATTCATGTACGGCGGGTATGTTTCCTTTTGTCTTCAGATCCAGACCTACCAAGCAGACTTTCTGATTCATCCTGTACTGATAGCAAACTCATTCTCCAAGTGTGGATACTTAGGTAACCAAAACAGCTCTATCTACATACAAGAGGGAGGTAACAACATCTGGAGGAACCCCAAGGTTTATAAAAGTACAAAATATCTTTAGGAAAAAAACCCTCAGGGGCAAGAACAAAAAACCCAGCTCAGTGAGCATAATGCTAGAGTTTACTTAACCAGCTCCTATGAAATGGAAAGGGGAATCCAAACCCTGCCCAATTAAACCTACATTTCACTGAGAAGTTAGAGAAGACTTCTTTCCAAAGAACTTGGGATGAGTTTTATACCCTTATTTCAATTTTCTTCTTGCAGTGGCTTCATGAACAAAGTTAACCTGAGCAATGTTGACCTGAGACACTTAGGCTGCAATCCAGTACCTGTCTACTCTGAAGTAAGCTCCATTGGGTTCAATGGTACTTACTCCCAGGTTATTGGATTAAGGATTTTTCTATCAAAGAGGTGGTGTGTTGTGATTGTAGGGACAACAGGTGTGAGGTAGCCTACCTGCTAACTTTTTCTGTTCCCTTAGTTGTTTGTAACCCTGCATGCTGTCATGACAGCCTTCTATCAGTTTTGAATTTACAGATTGCTTAAGTATCAAAATGTATTCACACCATATCCTCCCACCTACAGATTGGACACAGGGTGATATATTGGAAATTGGATATATTTCTAACCAATTCAGTTAGAGATCAGCATCTAGAATGTTGGGTATGTGAACCTCACTTTGTAGGAAATAATTCAACTGTATTTTGCATTTGGTTTGTGTTAACATTTTTGTGGATCTTCTAAAAAAACAATTTTCAGGTATAAAATACAAAAATGTAAGAATACAAATTATTTTAGACACTTTTTCTTTTATAGGTTGCTTGTGGCTATGCACATACATTAGTGCTAACAGAGAAAGGTATGCTGTATGCCTGGGGAGCAAATTCTTATGGTCAGTTAGGCACTGGCAATAGAAGTAACCAGTCCTATCCTGCACCTGTTACTGTGGACAAAGACAGGTAATACTCTGTTCATCATTGTTCAATAAGCAGATACAGAAGTTATAGCAAGTACAGCAGTAATGACAGGGTTTTTTTCTTAGATATTATCCATAAGTAAGGGAAATAGTTCAGTTATTAGATTGTTCTGCATGCTTCAGATTCAGATATGTGATCTACGTAAAAGTGCTTTTTAAAGAAAAGTGTAGCTGACAGAGGTCAACTGGTGACTCGCTGCTTGGTTTTTCTCTGAAAATATAGCTTCCTTTTTCTTTTTGTTGTGTTCTTATAGATTTTGGCTGCCGGTTTGAAAAATCCAAGGCTTTAATAGTGTGGATATCAGTATTGCACTTATCCCTTCTTAGGCTGGAACTACACATTGCTAGTCAACTTCAGATTTCCACATATTTGCTCTTTCTCCACTGAACTTCCAGAGTGAGGAGGGGAGATCTGCAGCAGGCAGGAGCAATATACAACAGTTCCACTGTCCCCCAAAATACCACTTTCTACTTGCCTACCAGTCACCCTTCCCAACACTGTTTTGCAGTACTAGAGAAGAAGCAACTAGCCTATTGGAAATGTGAGCTGTTTGGAAACGCCATATAGCCCGATAGAAAATCCAGCAGCAACTTAGACCTGTTGAAAGAGCAGCATTTTTACTTTTTGTGCAAGGCAGAGGAACAAGGGGTACTCACTGGATTTCTTGGGCAAGGTGTTCCCAGCGCTCAGATGCCCTCCCCGTATACCTAACCACCTGATTTCTATTTGTGGAATTCCTGTAGAACTCCTTCCCCTTAAATATTAGACAGGCACCATCTGTGTTATCTTTTCAGCACCTACTGAAGACCTTCCTCTTCCAACAAGCCTTTTAAGTTGAGACCTATCCCAGTCTGCATCTGTGTTGGAATTGCTTAATATGTTCTTAAACCTTCTTTTTTAAAATGTTTTTAATCTTAGAAAATGTTTTGATAGCTTTTTTTAAATAACGTTTTTGAAGATGTTTTGGTTTAATGTGTTTTAAAGTTTGTTTTTATGATGTTTTAATGTTTTTAGTGCTTTTGTTCGCCACCCTGGGCTCCTGCTGGGAGGAAGGGCGGGATATAAATCAAATAACAACAGCAATACAGTAGGGCTCTGCTTTCCGACACTTCACTTCTCGGCGCTTCGCCAATGCGGCGGTTTTGAATTATATCCATATTCCATATGTTCGGCGCTTGTTCCATTTTCACAGTGGAAAATTGCCAGAATACAGAGAGACGCTGAGTGCACAAATTGATGGCGCCAGATGCCCTACTTGAACTCAGCTGCTGAGCACGTCATCAGAGCTTGGAAACATTCCTTTTTTAAACTACAGTTGGGCTGATGGGAGTTGTAGTTCTAAAAAGGAACGTTTCCAAGCTCTGATGACGCACTCAGCAGCTGAGTCCGAGAAGGGCATCCGGCGCCATTTTATTGTCAAGGGAGGTGGCGGAGGGTGAGTGACCGAGCAAGCAGGCAAGGGGAGGGCGAACAGGTGAGGGGGGGACAAGCGAGGGAGGCGGCGGAGGGTGAGCAAGCAAACAGGTGGGGGGAGGGGGAGCAGGCAAGGGGGGATGAGCGAGGGAGGCAGTGGAGGGTGAGCGAGTGAACAGGCAGGGGAGGGTGAGCGAGCAAACAGGCAGGGAAGGGCGAGCAGGCAAGGGGAGATGAGCGAGGGAGGCTGTGGAGGGTGAGTGAGCAAGCAGGCAGGGGGGAGGGTGAGCGGGCAAGGGGGGACAAGTGAGGGAGGAGGTGGAGGGCGAGCAAGTGAGTGAACAGGCGGGGGAGGGCAAGTGGGCAAGGGTGGGACGAGCGAGGGAGGAGGCGGAGAGCAAGAGAGTGAACAGACAGGGGCGTGAGCAGGCAAGGGGGGATGAGCAAAGGAGGCAGCAGAGGGCGAGCGAGCAGACGCAGGTGGCAGGCAGCTCCCTCCCTGTGATCCACGGCAGGGAGCCTGCTGTAGAAGGGGAGCAGTACTCCCCCACCATAATGAGGATGAGTGAGCGAGCAAGTGGGGGGGGGAGAGGGCGATGCACAGAAAAGTGGAACTTCGATCAGCTGTAGCACGGGGAGCTTCAGGGGCCAAGCGCTGTCAGCTGGAGCTCCCCACGCTACAGCTGATCAATGTTCCACTTTTTGGCAGTTTTTGCTTTTCGGCGGTGGTCTGGTCCCTAACCTGCCGTATAAGTGGGGGCCTACTGTAATAATAATTTGTATTGTGTGCATGATATAGAGCAGGGTATTACAGAATTTAATAAACTGCGACTTCAAATAATCATGTTACATTACTGTTGGGAATATTTGCTGATCATCAAAGGTTAGCTTTTTAAAAAATAACTGATTGTGATAAGTCAAGATATTCACAGACTTTTACACTCAGGAGTTTAAAAATCTCCAGGAGGTATTGGCTAAAAATTGTTGCTTTTAATTTTAATTTACTTCTAATATTGATATTTAACAAATGAGGTGTCAACTTTATCTTTGCCTTGCATAATGATCACAGTTCTCAGATGTCTTTGAGTACTTACTGAATGCTTTTATAATCATATCCATGAAAGATGTGTTCTGCTTTTGTGTGCAGGCGTGGCATTTATGCCTCTGCACATTCCCTTTATCAAGTGTAAATAACCAGCGCCCACAGAAGCATAAATGCTAACTTATATCCATTTTGCACACAGCTGTGTGTGTGAATGTGTGTACCTGCATGTACGTGTGCAGAGAATACACAGAATTTATCCAAGCTTTGCACATTCCCAAGGCCCGCTGGAGATTATGCATAATGACGGGAGAATGAGAATGCATAATGACCTGCTGGGAGGAAGGGCGGAATATAAATCAAATAATAAATAAATAAATTTCTATTGATATATGCACATTTCCCAAGACCTGTTAGAGATTATGTATACTGACTGGGAAATGTGCACAATTCCTTCTTAATGGAAGGGTTATGTGCACATTCTCTATAAGGCCTGGTGAATGTGCACAATGGCCGGTTGTTATGCACATTAACAGCCCATCTTGCATTCTCCTTAACACATATGCACACACACACAGTATTGGGATAAGTGTGTAAGCATATGTCATTCATTTTTATGTGTGCACACATAAATGCACACATTTGTAAAGATGTGTGAATCTTTGTGAAAAATGTGTGGGAAAAAGTGTGTAAAGAATTGGTGAATCTTATTTGCCAAAAAAATTGTTTCGTGATTGAACTATATTGACTTGACACGTCTTCATTTGGAAAAATTATAGAAAGTAGTCTGAGAAGTTAGCCAGACTCAATGATGCATGTGTATGTGGCTGTGTAGAGTATTATAATGGGTTTTATTAAAATAGAGAAAGGGAACAGTTTCCTCATGTCCTGATGTCCAGAGCATCCTGGCCTGTGCTGCAAACCCATCACCGTAAAGAAAATGAGGTTAAGTTGGAAATTGTGCTTCAGGATGTTTCTGCAAGCTTATTTCCCTGTATTCATATAGGGTGTCCTGATCTTTTCAGATTTGAAAAAATGTTAAGACAGAAAAAGCAGCATTTTGAGCTGCTAAGCCCTGGTCCTCCTCTACAACAGGAATAAGGGGAGAGAGTGCTTGTGCAGAAAACTCTGGGGCAGGTTTCAGAGGGTAACATGGAGTTATGGTTTGTTTAACTAAATGATAGTTTGTTTTATGGTTGCATTTGGATGTTAGCATTCTCTTAAGGTGTATTCATAAAGCTCAGACTGGAAGCTTTTGCTTCCATTTTTGATTTATTTATTTATTTTATTTATTTTTATTTATTTATTAAATTTATATACCGCCCGACTAGCGATAGCTCTCTGGGCGGTGAACATAAGGCTATGTCTATACCTTAAACTGTGATTAATCTTAACTATGATGGCAGCAGTGCAGCTGAGCAGGGAAGGGCTGAGGTGAGTCACCTGGGGCTGTATCTGAAGGTTGTGTATTTATTGCTGTCCTCAGGTAATGCAACTCAGTGCCTTGCCTAAGGTGTGAGTCTTTGACGTGAGCTCAATTGCAAGAGCCAAAGGGCTCTTGATCTGTGGCTCTTTGCCTGTGGGGCAAATGCTGCAGCCACCAAGATCTACAGGCTAAACAAGAGGAGAACAATAACATGATGGATCTCTTTGTCAGTATGAAGCCTGAGTGTGTATAATATAAAGGTTTGTGCCTTGGCTGAGGTGCAGTCACTCTGGATGTAATATTATGCTCTTACAAGTTTAGTGCTTCATTTTTGTTTTATATCATTTTAATACAGTAGGGCCCCACTCATACGGCAGGTTATGTTCCAGGCCCCCGCCGGAAAGAGAAAAATGCTGGAAAGTGGGGCCCTACTGTATTCCAGCTGCCACGTTCCAGCTTCCAGCGATCAGCTGTAGCGCAAGAGGTCCAGCTGATCAGCTGTAGTGTGCAATCCGCTATAGCGTGGGGAGCTCCAGCCACCACGCTCTACCTGACAGCAATCAGCTGATCGCTGTCAGCTGTAGCGCTGCAGCTGGAGCTCCCCGTGCTCCAGCTGATCACCCTGCTGGCACCGTCGTATTAGCAGAACGCCGAAAAGCGGGGCCCTACTGTAGTGGATTTGTGATATTGCTTTTAATTTGTATTAAGGTGCGAGACTTCCCAGGAGGATCCCTCCGCCTGTGCTGCCTCTGAGACGGGCTCCCGTCTTGGATGAAACTTATCCAGTTTTAAATTCAGTCAGAAGGGTTTTTTCTGACTGGGGATGATTTCTTCCGGATAAGGAAGAAGTGTGAGATCTGCCACATAGTTTTGTTTTGATTGTTGGAGCCTGGAATTCGTCAGAATTGTCTGTCTTCCAGCAGTTCAGACAGAGCGAGGATTTTATGCTAGCTCAGCTGGATAAGTGACCCGTTTTTTTTTAACGGACTAGCAGGCAAACCTCCTGTCTACATTTATCATTTTCTTATCTATATAGCTAAAGAGATTTGTCAAAGTAACAGCAATTAAGATAACCTAGATGAGGTAAGACTTTCCTTCTTTATTTACGGAACTAAGGGGGAAGAAAATATAAATAGCTTATCTTTTTTTTTTTTATTATTGCAAAAAGCTGACATGGAAAATTGCGTTTTAAAGATTACAACGGATGAGAGCTTTCTGATTGGGAGAGATAAGAAATCCTTTTGATTTACAAGACTTTTGTGTAATATATATAAGGGACTATTTTTTCTCATCTACTTTTTTTGTTGTTGTTGTTGACGAATCTGCTCATTCTCTCTGCTACTAGTTATTTGAACGCTGTGAACTAAAAGCTGTTTTTGCACTTCTGGACATTTAAGAGATAAGGACTGTCTAGCGTGTGACGTTAGTTGGTTGGAAAGATTAACTCCTTTGTAACTGGATAAAGAAATAAACTGCTCTTTGCTTGGGACATTGAAAATTGAAGGAGTTTTGTTCTTTTGGTTTTAAGAATGGCAATTAAGAAGATCATGGATGTACAAGAAGGGACTTTATTTCTAGACATGCTTCAGAAAATAATGGATGGGATTAACTCAATAAAACAAGAACTGAGAAATAATAGACAAGCGTGGAGAACTGAATTTCATGAAATGAGACAGGAGCTGAAAGAAACTCAGGATTCTATGAGAAAGGAGAATAAAGATAGATCTGGAAAACAAAAAAAGGATGAAAGAGAAATTAAAGGCAAGGTTCAATCTATGGAGATTGGCTTAAATATGGACATGAAAAAAGATTTGGATTTCCTGGTTGTGACGGATCCTGGAGATAAATATTACAGTTTGGAATACAGCGCTGTCTCTGAAGGAATTGAAGAGATTGGAGATAAAGATATTATCGGTTCAAAAAAATTCCTGGACTGGAAGGATTTGATGGAACTTGAAATGGAGAAAGTTAATAGAATTAATCCCTGTTTTGTGTCAATGGAAAAACCTTCAAGAAATGTACTAGTGTATCATGTGGAAAAGAGGAGCAGAGATGCGGCTTTGAAACAATACTTCAGTGTTACGTTTGGATTTGATGGTAAGAAAATATCTGTGATGGAGGAAATTCCTATCAGACTTTTATTATATGACTATGACAGCAAGATTTTTGGGTGCGTGAAGATGGACCCAATATGGATAATGACAGAAGAGCGATTTGAAACTACTGGACTCAGTAGATTTGATGAGTTGGATTAATTGACATGTTTATTTAGAAAAAAAATTGATTGACATATATCTCAAGGATTGGAAACTTCTCTTTGACTTTTTGTGGAAGATTAAAATGATATGATGTTAATGAGATTTGAAACCAACTAAGATAACTGCTGGAGGAAGGTGATTTTATAATCTATTAAGAGATAGGTCTGTTATATATTATAGATTTATAGTTGAATTATAGTGTTTTGAAATTACTGGATTTAGTAGATTTGATGAGCTGGATTAATTGGCATGTTTATTTAGAAAAAAAAATTGATTGATATATATCTCAAGGATTGGAAACTTCTCTTTGACTTTTTGTGGAATATTAAAATGATATGATGTTAATGAGATTTGAAACCAACTAAGATAACCGCTGGAGGAAGGTGATTTTATAATCTATTAAGAGATAGGTTTGTTATATATTATAGATTTATAGCTGAACTATGACAAATCGGAAGTCAATATTTTTATATATATGTATTTTTTTTTGTATTGTATTAGTTATTGATTTGTGTTGTTTTCTTTTTATATTATTTTGGTTTTGAAAATTAGAATAAAAATTAATTGAAAAAAAAATGTATTAAGGTGCAATTCCTATTAGTAATCTTTTGCAGGACTTGATTCAGATGTCACAGGGCTGACAGTAAGCAGGTTGCTACACACTCACCTGAGGCATCAAAACCTACATCTGAAATCAAATCATGTTACACTTCCACCTGAGATGAGATCTCTAAATCAGCTCTGTCTCGCCAGTTTCTAATGAAGAGGATGGGAGCATTGTGGCTGAACAGTATCCTTTAGCAGCTAAAACTGCACCATTGATTGTGCTGTTCTAAGAGAGATGAAGAAAGAACGTGCCGATTAGCTTGCAACTAAGGCTGCAAGAGAAGAAAAGCAAGGTGGAACAACTGCCTTGTAGACCAGAGCTAGATCTCTTACTCCATTATGTTTGATAACAGAATTACTATTTCAGCAAAGCTTTTTATTAGCCCTGCTAATAAAATAGTACTTGTGGGCAGTTCACGTCATGGTAAAATATGACAATGGAGTTCAAAGATAGTTGCGCTATCTCATTTATCTTTTGAGTCTCCATAGTGCTACAATTGATAGGTGGAAGCTTTATTTTTTTTAAAAGCTTAAGTAAAGAGAGAGTTTAACATTTTTTAACAGCAATAACAGTTCCTAACATGTTGTTTGATAGCAATTGTAGATTATTTTATAATGGATTAAGGGTTGCAACTGTCTCTAAGGATTTAATTCAGAAAATTATGGTGATAAAAAGAAACCTCCTGGTGATGAATAGATAAACTTCTCAAACAGCCCAGACTAGATTAGATCTGTAGTTTAGCTCTAATCTTATTGACTGGGACTGGGAGGACCTAGCTAGAGCAGGAGAGAACTCACGATGTATGCGTGGGTGGGTGGGGAAGAGGAATTTGCTTCATAACCAAGATTCCGGAGGCCGTATTCCTGTTCTTCCTCTCACTGCTGGTGATCAATTCATTTTCAGCATTGCCCAAAGAGGAACAAGATTGTATGGTAGATAGCTTTATCTGTCTTACAAGATAAGCTTTTTGTTCTTATGGAAGTTCTAGGCCTCCCTGCAGCCATACCAGATCCATATGTTCAGGTGTGTAACCATCTAACCTTCCAGGCTTCATCAGTTGGGAAAAAATATGAAGAAAAGGACTACCTGGTACAAACGTCTGTCAACTAGCTCATAATAAAAGAGTATAGTATTGTGGGTCCTAAAGCTGTCAGTTAAAAAAAATGGAAAACTGATGGGTACAGTTTGAATGTGGATCCCAAGCCCCACCTAAAGGTGAAGTGGTAGGCCTCACAGTAGCTAATACAACACCACAAATGCCAAATATCAGTGTCTTAATTGCTCCTAGCAGGGGCAGCCAAGGCGGAATGGTCAAAGCTGAGACCCCAGACAAAGATGCATCCAAACTCAGAGGAAGGCAATGGTTAACCACCTCTGAATACCTCTTACCACGAAAACCCTATGAATAGAGTATCCAAAATGCAACATGAGATACCGCTGGAAGATGAGACCCCCAGGTCAAAAGGCACGCATCGAGCTACTGGGGAAGAACAGAGGACAAGCACGAGTAGCGCTGTGACTAATGACGCAGCTGGGTCAAAGCCGAAAGGAAGCCCAGAGGCTGATGCGCACAGATGCGAAAGGTGAGTCCGGAGTTGTACGACGCACACAATAGGAATATGGAATGTGAGAAGCATGAACCAGGGAAAGTTAGAAATTGTCAAGCAAGAAATGGAACGTATCAACATTACAATACTTGGTGTGAGTGAATTAAAATGGATGGGAATGGGACATTTTCAATCAGGCAACTACAAAATATTTTATCCAGGAAATGAGAAATCAAGAAAAAATGGGGTTGCTTTAATAGTGAGAAGTGATGTAGCAAAAGCAATTAGGAGCTACAACACAAGGTCTGAGCGAGTGCTATCAATGAGATATAATGGGAAACCTATTAACATAACCATCATCCAAGTCTATGCTCCAACGGCAAATGCAGAAGAGGAGAGATTTTACGCAGAAATACAGGAAAAAATTGATCGCACACGAAAGCAAGATGTGCTGATAATCATGGGGGACTGGAATGAAAAAATAGGGAGCAGAGAAGAACTAGAAATTGTGGGGAAATGGGGCTTAGAAGATAGAAATGAAACAGAAGAAAGACATTGAATTCTGTGAAGCCAATAATTTGTTTCTTGCAAACACATTTTCTGAGCAACCAAAAAGACGACTGTACACATGGACATCACCAAATGGTCAATATAGGAATCAAATTGATTATATAACAATAAAGCAATCATAATGCCTAAATACAATTTAAATAATATCCCAAAAGAATATGAAGATCAAATAAGGAACAGATTTGAGGCTTCAAACTTAGTTGACAGAGAACCAGAACTATGGAGTGAAGTCAGAGACATGATCAAGGAAGAATGCAAAAAGACAATACCTCTCGTTAAAAAGAGAGAAAGACCTCAATGGATAACTGAAGAAACTCTTAAAATGATTAAAGAGAGAAGGAAACAAAAGCAAAAGGAGACAGAAACACGGTCAGAACCCTAAATGCAACAATACAGCGACTAGTACGTCTGGAAAAAGAAAACTATTACAATAGTTATTGTATAGAAATAGAAGAGGACAACAAAAAGGGAAGAACTAGAGCCCTATTCCAAAAGATTAGAGAAATGAAAGGGAAATTTAAACCAAGAGTAAGGGATGTTGAATAATCAACAGGGGAACAAACTGACTGACCAAGATGAAATAAAAGGAAGATGGAAGCAATACACTGAATAACTCTATAAAATAGAGATGCAAGGATGACAGATTCATTCATGGAGGAACCATATGATGAACCAGAAGTTTTAGAATGTGCAGTAAAAGCTGCTCTTAAAATACTTGGAAGAAACAAATCACCAAGAACAGATAGCATACCAATAGAGTTGCTACAAACTACTGAGACTGTCCAAATTTTGACAAAAAATTGGCAAGAAATATGGAAAACTAAACAATGGCCCACAGACTGGAAGCGTTCAATATATATCCCAATTCCAAAGAAAGGGGATCCCAGAGAATGCAGTAATTATCAAACTATTGCCTTAATATCCCATGCAAGTAAAGTAATGCTCAAGATTCTACAACAAAGTTTCTTACCATATATGGAGTGAGAAATGCCAGACATCCAAGCTGGATTTAGAAAGGGAAGAGGCACCAGAGATCATAGTGCAAACATACGTTGGATAATGGAACGGAGCAAAGAATTTCAGAAGAAAATCACCCTGTGCTTTATAGATTACAGCAAAGCCTTTGACTATGTAGATCATGGAAAAATTATAGAATGCTTTAAAAGAAATGGGGGTGCCACAGCATCTTGATTGTCCCGATGCGCATGCTATACTCTGGACAAGAGGCTACTGTAAGGACAGAATATGGAGAAACCGATTGGTTCCCAATAGAAAAGGGTGTGAGACAGAGGTGTATTTTATCACCCTATTTGTTTAATCTGTACGCAGCTATGAGAGAACTAGAAAAGGTCCTTGAATGCAAAGATGTATCACTGAACATCAAAGTCAGGACCATTCAGACCATGGTATTCTCTATTTCTATGTATGGATGTGAAAGTTGGACAGTGAAAAAAGTGGAGAAGAAAAAAATTCACTCATTTGAAATGTAGCGTTGGAGGAGAGCTTTGCGCAAACCATGGACCGTGAAAAAGACAAATAATTGGGTGTTAGAACAAATTAAACCAGAACTGTCACTAGAAGCTAAAATGATGAAATGGAGGTTATCATACTTCGGATGCATAACAAGGAGACATGATTCACTAGAAAAGACAATAATGCTTGGAAAAACAGAAGGAAGTAGAAAAAGAGGAAGGCCAAACAAGAGATGGATTGATTCCATAAAGGAAGCCACAGACCTGAATTTACAAGATCTGAACAGGGTGGTTCATGACAGATGCTCTTGGAGGTCACTGATTCATAGGGTTGCCATAAGTTGTAATCGACTTGAAGGGACATAACAACAACAAAATGTGGCAGATGAAGTATTCTCATATGGCTTTTACAAATAATGCAGCTAATCCTTTTAGTCTATATCAGGTATTGAAATAAAATTTGAGAACCTTTTTAGTAAAACCTTGTCACAGGAAGTTGGGAGTCCCACTGATGGGTGGTGGCAACACCTGCAATCAGCCCAAATAACAGAAACAAGACATGTGCCGTGCTGATCTTGTTTTAGCAGGGAGGAAGCAACAATATTAATACAGTTGATATAATTCGGATAGTCACTTTAAATATATATGATTTACTTTGCAATTTTAGTGAAGTTTCCTATAGTAAATCATTTTCTTTTGCTTCTGTTTCTGTGAATATGTGCAGTACAGCAACACTTTGCATAGTTCCTCCAAAAACAATTGTGGAATCATGGCACTGACTATTGTGCAGAATAGTCTCCAATGGACATGAGGAGTTGTCTCAGTTTGCACAAGATAAAACAGCAAGAGGTGAAATATATTCTAGCAAAATTCTAGGTGTGCTTTGTGTTTTTAATTGACCATGCCCACCTTTCCTTAAGTGGAGTGGTTTAAGCATAGCAGGCTGAGCACATGCATCTTGAGCAGACCAAGTTTGTTTTTTCCCCAACAGCTGGAATCATTGCTTAAGTAGCAACATATCGCAATCAGTCTGATTGTACATCAAACTGCAGTTTCAGATTCAATTGTTAATGCACCCAAAATAGAAATAGAGCATAACCTCCAGTTTGAAACACAAAAGCCTGTCTTCACCATCATATGACACTGACCAATAAAAAGGCTTTGAAATTAATAAAACTAAATTTGACACAGATTTGTGAGAAATACAATTTTCTAGGTTAGATTCTCTGTAGAAACAGTAGTAACACAGAAAAGAAGCAAAGTAAAAAGAACACCAAGAAACATATAAAGGTGTAATTCTCCATCTTTGGAGATGGCAGGTGTTGCCACCACTCACCATATGCTCAGAGGCACGTTACCAAATTCTTCCAAGCTACACAGGAAGTGGATTGGAATGTGAAAGACCAACCCAAATGGTGTTTGCATTTTGACCAATTTGTAGGGCAGTACAATATCTCAGAGAGGAGGTCAGGTCTCCTGCTCCCCTGGTGCATTCACTAGAGCTGCCCAATTCCCTGCTTTTTAAAGTTTGGTAGAAATATCTGTGGGCTATAGGTACATTCTTAAACTGAAAGTTTTTTTTGCCTGTTAGTCAATTATCTCTGAATTTGCAGACCTTTGAAAAGCCAGGGCCATTGCTCTGCCACGAGCCTTCTGTGCCATGGAGACAAGACTGAATGTATGAAGTTATGAAGCTGAATCATCAACAGCTGGAACATAAAAGCATACAAAGAGCTCAAAAACATAGTTTGGAAGCTCAAGCTATAATGTAGACTCTTAACTTGGTTTAACACAAACTGGTTTTATGTTATGTTTGAACAGATCCTAGGACTCGCAGTTTGAGAGAGACAGACGTGTGCTTTCTTGAGAATGACAAATCACAGAGTTTCTTATTCCTTCAGGCAATTCCTGTAAGCAGAGATGAGGCGCCAACAGGGTATTTCATCCTATTGACAGTTGGAGGAAGGACCAAAACCATAATAATTGTGGACTTTGAGGTCCCAGGAAGTTACGTAGAAGCCAGCATTGCTAAAAGATGTTATTGGCAATAGAACATAAGTGAGTCAGTGAGCTGGGGCTTCTGGTCTCCAGTGCATAGAACTGACATTAGACCTCAAGGACAGGGAACAGTGCATAAAGAGCACTCACATATAAATTGATAGATATGCACGCCATCCTGCTGCTTTTGGAAGTACAAATCAGGCGGTCAGAAGTACAAAGAGGTTAAACAGTCTTCCATTTTCCCCCCTAACCAGGTAAAGGCTTTTGTATCCACAGAAACAATGCTGGGGCAATGACCATTTGCATCTAAGGCTTCTGAGTTTTGTCACTGCTTGTCATTATACCACTGTTTATGTTTGTTTTTAAATTTAGAGTCATAGAGATTGCTGCATGTCACTCTGCTCACACTTCTGCTGCTAAAACCCAGGGTGGCCAAGTGTACATGTGGGGTCAGTGCCGGGGACAGTCTGTTACTCTTCCACACCCCACCCACTTCGTCTGCACTGATGATGTCTTTGCTTGTTTTGCTACTCCTGCGGTGACATGGCGTCTCCTCTCAGTGGGTGAGCTTCAGATGATTGTGTCGTGTTTGAATTGCTGCATCTTATTTCTTGAAGATATGTACATGGTATTATTTTCAGTGGCGTAGTTTGGGTCACAGCTTGGTGGAAGAAATAAGCCACGTTTCCTTGACAGTGTTGGCTTTGATCCCCTCTTGTCTGTTTTCTCTCTAAGGTATAAAGCGTATCGTCTGCTAGGTTGTATGCCTGCCAGATTGGTACTGTGCAGCACCTGCAGACTCTGGGCTGTTGGAGCTCCTTTCAGTCTTGTGTTCCGCAGAAGATGCTCCTAAAGCTCCCCGAAGGAGAAAGTGCTGCTGATCCTACAACATTTAGGAAGCAACTGAATGAGACAGTGCTGGCCACCCCCTAACAGCCATGTACCCTGGCTGTTAAATAGGCAGCCATATTATACATACCGGCGTAGCTATAGAAGATCTGAATGTTGCTCTGGGCAGCTGCAGTATCATAATGAAGAGCTTGCAACAGGCATGCTCATATCCCAGGGGGTGAAAGGCAGTCCACCAAGCTTCTCTGTCCACCCCTTGGGACTCTCCTGAGGCCATGGCCCTCACTGGTCCTGCTTCACACCTTCCTTCCTGGAGTATTCTTGCCTGGCTGGAATGTGTCCTTGAACTCCCATAATGCCCCTTGCATGTGGCCCCTAGAAGGTGCCCGGAAGGGAAGGTGGCCTGTGGGCCAAAAAAGGTTTCTTAGTCCTCCTAGCGCTCCAGAACTGTTTCTCAGTTTGTATGACTCTATATGTGGGGAAATTCCTGTTTGCGGTGACCTGGACAATCAAAGTGAGAAATAGGACGTCCTGGGATATTGTTAACTTCCCACTGGGTGATAACCATTTTGCCTAAGGGGAGCAGAGAAGAAAGAGGAAAACCCTGGGTGACCTGCCACCCTCTAGCTCCCAATGGTGGGCCCTCCGTCCTTCAGTGACCACCACAGAGGCTTCTGCAGAACCATCTTAACCTGAGCAGAGCAGAGAAGAAGCAGTTACAGCTTCTTCTAAACAAATAGTTATCTTTTCCATTTTATTGTAACATTTTAAAAAAAATGATTTTAAAAAATGATTCTTATTCCTTTCAGGAAACAAACAATGGTCAGAATCCAAAGAGCCAGAGAAAGAGAAAAAGTCCCAAAATTCTGAGAACATTTCTTTCTTAAGGAAGCTCAGTGCATTTTGGCCTCTAACATATTGGGCCTGCATCAGGGGCTATAAAGAAGGCAGTACACTACATTAATACATAAAATGGACAATTACAAATCAGAACAGAAAATACAGTATTAAAATAGAAGTAAATACATCCCTAACTCATCATTGCAAAATATATCATTGAAAAATATGATGGCAAATTAGAAACACCTGAAGTTATAGGCTTTGCAGTGTATACATCTGAATGTATTCAGTTTTCCTCTTGTAGTTTTATGTATTTACAAAATATTTCTCAATGATGTATTTACTTGTATTTTAATGCTATATTTTCTGTTGGCTGCTCAGTTTGTTCCCTGCCTTCCCTCAGAGCAGAACCAAGTCTCCTCCACTGATTCTTCTACAAGCTCAGGCCCATTATATCTCTACAACTCTTTATTTCCCTGCTGGGTTTTACTCTTACTCTTCACTTTTCCTCTGCTCAAAAAACCAACTCTGCAGCTTGTGTTTGTTTTCTTCCTCTGTGCACCTTTCCCTGTTTGATCAGCCTCCTTTTCTTCCTATCCCAATGGCTCCATCTGGGAAAGGACTGGCCCATAACGCTTGTGGCGGCACGAAACACATCCAGGTGCTCGACTGCTACTGTGGAGGTTGCCCACAGTTTCTTAACAAAACCCCCTGTGCCTTATCTTCCTATACTGGTGAGCCAACAGTTGGGGTGGTTGGATTGCACCCAAACAGACCTCACATGTCTCTGTTGTAGCTGCAATTGGAGAGTGATCAGCAGCCCCTCTGCATGAATTGGCCTGTGCACCACCCCACCCCACCTTTGCCACCCACAGCAAAAGTGCTTCCGCAGTCCCCACCCAGTCCCCTAGCATATGGCAAAGCTGATGCCATTAAGCTGTTCTTTTTTTTTGACAGCTTGGTTCCACTTTATTACAGAGCTCAGGAAGTAAAAATGGGTAGAAGTTGTTTTAGAACATAAGTTTAAGATCAATAAAACCTTATTTTGTAAACTGTGTAAACTGGTACATTTAGAGAATTGAACAGTCAATAGATATTCAAGTAATTATCTAATTATCCAGTCGATTGTAAGACATTTTTCTTAATTCCTTAGTGCTTTTTTGTTACTACTTAAGCAAGATAATACACACGTTCTGACCTTGGGCCAGTCACTGCCTCTCAGAGGAAGGCAATGGTGAACCCCCTCTGAATACCTCTTACCATTACCCTCTTCGTAGGGTTGTCATAAGTTGGAAGCGACTTGAAGGCAGTACAACCAACCAGACTTCCTAGAAACAGAGTAGATAAACCCACCCACCCTGATGCCATTAATCTTGAGCAAAACAGTCGCAGTTAGGCCACCAGATGGCACTTGGAACCAGCCTCACTCTGTATCCCTGTGAATCTGTAGGAGAAGGCTCTCTAAATGCTGAGACCGCTTCAGCACAGCAGATCTCTTGGGATCAGGTAGATGCTCTCCCAGATTCTCCCTTCCCCAAGCTCTGCTTGTTAGGTCCCAGCTTACTATTTAGAGAGAACTTCATTTAAAAAATAAAAAATGCCATAATTGCTGACATTTCAGGAGAGTTTGAGAAAAAGAAAATTCAGACATGCGCTGCAAAGGATCAGAAACGTTTGCCCTCCTCTTCTGAGAGTTCTCCACATTAGAAAGAGAAAGAAAAAATCCCAACCCAGATTCAAATGCCCTCTAATTTCTGAATAACATTTATCAGAGGAAGAGGCTTATGAGGCCACCTATCCTTACCTCATTCTCAGGGGATAGTATCCTCCAGTATGGCACTAGAAAAGAAATTGGGGAGGGGGGCACAGAATGGGCAAAGTATATTTCTAGGAGGGTGAACTGTGTCCCACATGTTAAGATCTCGGAAAGAAAAACAACAGTATATTTCATGCTAAAACTGCTATCCTAAACGTATTTTTCCTGAAATAAGTTGGATATTGATTAATTTAGGTACTATTTTTATATATACTAACCAAATTCAAATTACAGTAAGATGAAAGGCTTTCAGGCAAGGTGGGGTATACAAACATTATCTTGACATACAAATTAGAACACTTTTTTCAGAAAGCAGTACAGGCAGAACCAGGAATGTAGACTCTCACTATAAAGAAAGTAAGAGCAAACTGAGACACCTAGGGCCCTGTACACCTAAGAAACCAAATGTATGTTGCGCTGTGTATCTAAATTGCCACTTCTGGCTGATTAGATTGTCTCTCATTGGGAGGGAATGGAGGATATGTAGATCTAAAGAAGTTGAATAAATTGATTCTTACGCACTTTTGCAAAATGATTGACAACAGTTTCAAGGGCAAAGGCTTTTGATAGTTTCTTTTCAGTTGCCAATATAGCAATATTACTCAGGTGTTAATTTGCAGCAAAAAATGTTCGCATCTGGCACTTGGTGGAGGCATTGTGATGGCTGTGGCACAGAGTCTGTGGAGTTCAGTGAAATAGTTTCAGTTCTTCAAGAAGAGTAAGCTTTTGGTTCATTGTATCAATTCTTATTTGCCTCTCGTGTTCATACCACTCTAGAACTTTTGGAAAAAGTCTTTTGAGTTCTTCTTCAAATCCATCCTGAGTTTTTCTGAATTAAGAAAGTAATAGCACTTGGGACTGAAAGCACTAACCCCATTCAGAACATTGCAATTGTCTGTAAATCTTAAGTTCACTAATAATGTGATCAATAATAGGAAGGAACCTTAATTGTAAAATCATGGTCAGTTTTTGGATAGATGCTTTCTGCTGTGTTTAATTCAGAAACATAACTTTGAAATTGTTTTGGGATATAGCATAGTCTCTTTATTTTACATTTTGATTGAATTATCTTCTGCAAACAACTTTACATCTGCCATAATTTTACTGAAATTTTCCTCCAGATCCCTAAGATCTTACAATTTATAAATCAAGCTCAAGAGGTGCAGCTATTCTGTAAAAGAGCTATAGAGATATTAGATTAATGCACGTGCATATGTGAAAAGTGCCTTTCCTTCAACTAATGACAGGAGTTCAGGAGCTGGGAGGGCAAGCTCCTTGTTGTGGGGGCTTTTCCCCCACTCTGGCGCCACCCATAACTCCCCTTCTAATTCAAACCTGGGCTTGGTTACCTTCAAGGGAGTCCAGGCTGTTTGGCAATTAAGCTCTTAAGGACAGTGTTGCGGAGATGAAGGATAAGAAGAAAGCCATGCTTTGGCTCACAAGACAAAGGATAGGAAGCCTTTCTTCCCATTTTTTTGGAGGGGTTCTCTTCTTGCTCTTGTCCTTACTGGAAATCATTCCATTGAAGAGATGCTAAAGGAAGGATGCCATCTTGGTATAGAGCATGCTTGCAGGAACCTTCTCAGTCCTCAAAAAAGTTCAGGCTGCAAAAGAGGGCAAGTAACCCTCTTGACTCTCCCCATCTGCTTGTGAGGCGATAGCCGACTGTGTTTCTTCAGGTCTGGCAAGAGACCAAGTTGGACTGATGGGTGCTGTAGGAGGTAGTTGAGAGATATGCCATACAGTTTGTTTTGTGACCAAGCAGGTTCATTCCATCCCCGGTCTTCAGATCTCTCCACAAACAGTCCATAGTGGACAAGGTGATTGCCTACTTGTAGATGATAGGAGCAACAGACCTGGGTGTATATATGTTACTGGCAGCCCCTATTTCCATAGCCACCCAATGGAAAACTGCACAAAATCTCTCACTGGACGTGTGGTATCAAAGCTTGTGGAATATTCCCATCTTGTAAAAGATAACACATCAACTGAATGTCTCCCAAGAACAAGAGCCTCCAGACTCTCTTTATTTCATTTGATATCCTTTTATTTCTTATATAATGAATGCAACATTTACACAGAGACCATCATCACATTATTTGGACATTTGTCAGCACCTGCAATCTGGACACCTTATTTTTTATAGTGGTGTTTCATTCATATACTGAAAATTCCCTTCTCTGTGCTAGGTTTATTACCAATACATGTCTGTTTCTGTGATTCCCTCTGTGTATTTCTTGGGTGTTTGTGTTTTTGTTTATCCCTAGACATGCTGCAGGTTTCTGACGAGGCTGATTTTAGTATTTTGTTGTTAAGAGTTTTCTGCATTATAAAAATAAAAAATAGGAACAGTAGACTATGCCCCTATTCAGGAAATGTTTAATGGGGTGTACTTTCTTTGTCATCCCCAACAAAGAGGGGGTGTCCTAGGACCTGAAACGGATGTGTGGCATATTTCCAGATCAGATGGAAACCCTGGCCTCATTTTGACAGGCAATATGTCTCAGGGTCTTTCTGTCCTTTCCCAATTTAACCAAGGCATATCTACACATTCTGTCTGCTGTTGCCTCTTGGAAGTTCCTCAGATTTGTGTACAGAAGGTGACATTTTCAGTTGGGCTTGCCTCAGCACTTAGGGTCTTCACACAGACCATGGTGGCTTTTGTGGTACACCTCTGGGTGTAGGGCATTCATACCCATGCCTATTTTGAGGGCCTGCTGGTCCAGTCACCGTTGTTGCTGTAAGAGTGGGAGGACCTGGAGAGCAAATTGTTGGCATTAGAGTCCCATGGGTTTCTGGTGAATCACCAGAAAGACATTTGCATGCCATATGGTGTCTCCAGCACTAGAGATCACTAATGAACATGGACCAGGACCAGGTCTGTGGAAAAAGTTTATGAAGCTGTCTCAAGACATAGGCCTCCTGAGCACGTTTTGATATGCAGATCTCATGGAGCTAGTGTACAAATTCAGTCTCATGATATCCTGCATTGCAGTAGTGTTGTGGGCCAGGTTTCACTCCCATTCCCTCCAATGCTGCTTCTATCGATTCAGAAACAAATAGCTTTCAGGTGATACCTCAGGACCCCTATTCCTCCACAGGTATTGAAATCCTTCCTTTGGTGGTTGGTTCCATTGAGTCTCACAAAGGGAGCATCTCTTTAGAACTGACCAAATGGTTATGCATGCTGGCCAGGAGAGTTGTAGAGCTCATTGCCAAGGCCTCCTAGTCCAAAGTCATTGAAGTTCCTCAGAGAGGGGACACAGAATAAAGATCTGAGGCTGAAAGATCCAGGAAAGATTTGGGATACTGGCTTTGGATCTGTTCACCACAGCATCTGACAGACCCATATTCTATTTTGGCCCAGGAGGCCTTGGTTTTCAGAGCTCCTCAGCCTGTCAACTGGGGAGCCTGGTTACCTTCTTTGCCTCCCAGACCTGCTACTTCAGGGGGCTCTGGTTCACCCAGACTCTGAAGCTACATGGAAGGTCTTTCTGCCTTGGTGCCAGAGGAAAAAGGTATGTTTCAAAAAGGCTAAGGTTGAAGTTCTTCACTTTTTGCAAGATGGAGACCTCTACTCTTTACTCCATCCTCTCCATTAAAGGTCACAGGCCCTTAGGGGCACACCTTCATGTAAAACATTTTCTCAGGTGAGTGACCCTTCTAAATCCACAAACTGCTTTCCATTTTTCAACCTGGAAATTGCAGGTAGTCCTACATGCCTTAACCAAAGTGCCATTTCAGAGTGCCTCTCAAGTCATGAGATTACTGCCCTTCAAAGTCCTTTTCCTTGTGACCATTACACCAGCATAAAGAGTATTGAAACTGGGGGCTTTGCAGGCTCTAGGCCACCTAGGTAAAGGAGAAGGGAACACCTTTTTTCCCCACTGCCATGGGACAATTCATAAATTTGCTGTTTTTTTTATTTGTGTATATCCTTTCACCCCATAGCTCTGGAAGCCCCTTCTACATTATCTGGGTGGCTCAGAGCCCGCATGGCTATCACATATGAGGCTCAGCAGCTCCCTTTGTCCCTCAGTGGTGGTCGGTGCCTTGACCGCCTTTTCCACTAATGCTGGAAATTTGTAGGTCAGCTCCCAGGGCTGCTCCTTTTACTTTCACCAGACACTCAGCCAAGGTGGCATTTGGGCAAAAGGTGCTTCAAAGTTGTACCTGATTCTTAAACCTTTGCTGGGTTGCTACATAGTTTTCCTCCTCCTTTGTTGGACTTGAGGTTTGGTACATCCTACGATTGGACCAGAGGTTTCCCACACATCAACCAGAGAATGGAGCACTGGTATTTATCATGAAAGCTCCTTCTTGAATGAGTGTGGGAGGACAGCAGGCCTGCCTGGGTGTCTCACATGGTGGCAACTACACCAGTTGTCCTTGTACTTCCGGTTTGTACCATGCCCTGCAAGGGATGAAACTGTTTTCCTCCTTTCCTTTATGCAGTTCTGTATTAGCATTTAAGTTTTCTATTTCTAATCGCTTCAGTCATAGCTGGCATTCAGCTTGGCAAGAACTTGGAACTGGTGGCGGAGCTGCAGGAGCTGCTTCCTATGACCTCTCTTTCTCTGGGAGTTGGGGCCTAAATCTGTGGTTGTACTTGAGTCCTTCCCAAATACTCCATTCCACTCTTCATCTTTTTAGATTGGGACCCAGAGCGTGAGAACTTCCAGATGCTTACTTGACAAATGAGGATGTGGTTCACCCATCAGTCACAAGCCAGACTAGACAATTCCTGCTCTGAAAAAAAAATACTGTTATGGCAAACTCAAATGTGAACACTCAGAATAGAAGGGAGATGCTAACAGAAGTGCTGCTCCCCCCAATCTCTCTCAGTTCCTGCGTTCTGGTCAGAGCGCTTCTTTCACCTGTACTGAGTGAAATGCTGTTGCTGGCTTGATGCTGTTGGTTCCTTGTGTTCACGTAAAAAGTTAAAATTTATTTATTGGTGTCTTGTTTTAGAGCCTGATGACTACTTAACAGTAGCTCAGTCAATAAAGAAGGCATTTGACAGTCCAGATCATGCAGATGTGAGGTTTCAAGTGGATGGAAAATACATTCATGTTCACAAAGCCCTTCTTAAAATTAGGTATGGAATTAATGCTCCCTCTGCACTCCAACCCTTTTTTCTGCCTTTTTGATAGCCTATTTTGCTTTGCTTCTCCCTTGGCATTAAGACATTTACTGTGCTGTCAAATTTCTTAGCCCGTTTTCTTATCACTTGTTCTGTAGTTTTCTCCTCCGTTAAAAGCAGAAGAGTAAACACTCTTTTTTCTTGAATTGTACCACATTGATGCTGACTCTGACTCAGGTGAGCCAGGCTACCAAGAGTTGGCATCTTGTCATAGGTTTATGGCGTTCCAACAGTAAGAATACCACTTGCAAAATTGGTGGAGCTAATATATATACACAATATATCAGGACAACATTTTGTGCATCTGAGGAAGTGGGCAGTAGTCCACAAAAGCTTGTGCCATTGTTTTTCTGTTACACAACCAGAATTAATCTACTTGCCAGTGTCATGACTTAAATTCCTTTTGTATATGATTCTTCAGGTGCGAGCATTTCCGTTCCGTACTGAACAACAATAATGATGACATTATAGAAATAAGTGAATTCTCATACCCTGTTTTCCGAGCCTTTTTGGAATATTTGTACACGGACAGCATCAGCCTTCCTCCTGAGGATGCAGTAGGTAATTGAAAACAATGTGCTCATTTAGAAGAGCTGAAATTCATTTCAGCTGGCTAATATTTTACTGTATCTGAATGTACTGATAAGCTCTACTATATATTGACAACAGCCCTTTTTATTCTGATAATTGGTTTTGTTTAATTTCAGAATGGAATTTGCTATGCTAACTTGCCACTTGCAGCACTCAACATACTTACTGTTGATTTATGAGAAACTATGTGCTAGTCAATGCATTTGGCTTATTTGTCCAGCTCATAACCTTGGAGAGGGGCTGTAATTAATGGAAAAGTAGGCAAATAATAATTTTAAAACATCACATGAAAATCTTATGTACATGTAGATGGCTAGGCTGATAAGTGTCACAGGGCAGCTTGAACAATAAATTATAAAATAAGTATTGCTTTGTTGGATCACAGGGCATCTTGAACAATAAAATATAAATAAGCATTGCCTCGCAGGATCACTCTGGGGGCCCCTTTAGTTCAGCTCTCAGATGGTTTTCCAAGAAGTACGTGGTTAGCTTCTACAGGAAGTAAATGGCATGACAAGAGAGCGCAACTAGCTGACATTCAGTTGTATTCTGTCTCCATAATAGTTTTTTTTTCTTTTAACAATTTTCCTTAAATATCTAATCCCATTTTAAAGATCTCTGAGCTAATGGCCATTGCTCATTGGAAGGAACTGAGCAATGGAAGTTATGAAGCCAAATTGTGCTGAGTTGTGGCCTTATTTTATATTAGCTTTGAAATGGAAATGGACTGCCTTTAAGTCATTTCTGACTTATGGCAACCCTATGAATAGGGTTTTCATGGTAAGCGGTATTCAGAGGTGGTTTTACCATTACCTTCCTCTGAAGCTGAGAGGCAGTGCCTGGCCCAAGGTCACCCAGTGAGCTTCATGGCTGTGTGGGGATTCGAACCCTGGTCTCCCAGGTCATAGTCCAACATCTTAACCGCTACACCACACTGGCTCTAGTATTTAGTATCTAGCTTTAGTATTACTGAATTCCACTTAGAGATGCACAAGCATCGTGTTGACTTCCAGAGTAGGGATGCTCCCCCAGGGTGTTTGGGCCATTGGGAAGGTGCAAGTAACAGTGGACAGTGTGGTAGGCTACAACTAGGACACTGCTCAGCTCTAATCTATTTGCAGGTAATCTTAACAGATTATGCTTTTACAAGCAGCTCAGTTTATTTGCAACATCCCTAATTCCATTACTGTACTGTGCACACTTGAGCAAGATTAAGTCACAGTACCTCACTGCTTTCTTTAGAGGCTTAAAATTCCTCATGGTTGTGGTGGCTTTCAACAAAATTGCTCAACTGATAATGTGACAATTGTCACTGAATGCTGAATAGTCTTTAGCAAATTCTGCTTTGTCATAGTGAAAAAGAAGAAGCAAAATTTTGATCATTTCCCTTTTGAAAGGGAACACTGCATAGACATAACATCTAAGAACTGCACACCACAGAATGTACAGGATCATGCAATGTGGGGGCGAGGTGGGTTGTTATGCAAGTTGGTGTGAAGAGAAGGGAATGGAGAAATGACTGCTGCTGTCACAAAAGCATTGAAGTTTTCATATGTAGCCAGCCTTGCTTTTCTGCCTCTGAGACTCCTGTTCCTCAAGAATTTGGGTGGAGCAGATTTCTCAGTGTTGGTAAGTCACAGGCAAACAAAACCAAGTTGGTACCTACACTTCATCCAAGTTCTTAATGGTAACTCACTTGACTAGTACTTCTTGACACACCCGATGATATCTCTCCCCATCCCCAGCAGTTGAAGAGACAGATATGCCGACACTAACTGGACTGATACATGAATGCTATTATGATAAGATATAATAGATGCTGTGCACTGCAAGCTGTAATTAAAAAGGTTAGACCCAACAGGATTTGATCAACCAGATTTCAACTATTGACATGTGCTACAGTCTTTGGCCGCTTCCGCAGCACTCAGGGAAACATGTACTCCTGCGGGTATGACAAAAGTTATAAAAATAATTGTGAGAAAGGCATTATAGTACCGCTATTTTATTTTTGATCCCTTTTCTAATAGTCTTCAACATATTTTGCCTTTTTCACAGCTATTGCACCCTCCGCTGTTTTCATACCAGTGTTCCAAGATCTCTTTCCTGCTTAGTCACCACCAGTTCAGACTGCATCAGTGTAAATGTGCAGTAAGGGTTTTTATTTTTACCCCAATGTGCATCACTTTGCACTTAACATTAAACTGCATTTGCCATTTTCTCCCAGTTTGAAAAGATCCATTTGGGGCTCTTCTCTGTTTGAGCTTTTCGCTATCCTGAATGCCTTGGTGCCATCGACAGATTTCCCCTAACTACTCCCTTACACCAGTCTCTCATACTCTGCTGCTTAGTTAACCAATTACTAATCTTATTACTGCTGTTTACTCAGGAACCTTTAGCAGAGGGTTCTGTTTAAAAACTTTTTGAATTCCAAAATATATTTGCTGGATCACCCCTATCTAAATCCTTCTTGACACTCTCAAGAGAACTTTAAAAGGTTGGCAAGATAGGATCTCACTTTGCAGAAGTCATTTTGATTCATCCTTATCAAGGATTAAGAGATTCATCTTTAGATCGGCATTGCATGTGGAATGGACATTAAGCTAGCTGGGCTCTAATTTGCTCAATTCCCCTGCATCATTTAAAAAAGAATAATTGTTTCATTGGTTACTTTACAATCCTCTTGTGCTGATACTGATTTTTAGGGTCAGACTGCATCTTTTTGTTAGGTCAGCAGTTTCAGATGCGGCAAATTGATGTAGCTTCTCTGCAGTGTCGCTGTCCTCATTTGTTGTGCAAGTGTCCAACTCATTTCCTTGTTTATTTCTAATAATATATTTAAAGGCATTTTTATTTTTTGCTTTGTTTTTAGAAATATGCTAAAAACATTAAATGTATTTTTTATTTTTTATTTTGCCTATGGGTGAGACTGCCACTTTCTGAAGGAAGCCTTCTATAGGTTTCTTGACTCTGCTCATTAAGAATTGTGGATGCTTCTTAAAATTTATTGATGCGTTCTAGCTGAATTTCGATTAGTGTAGTTGTAAATAAATTAAATAAATGTCTTAGAGAGTTTTAACCCTCTTGACTGTGACTTTTGAACTTTTTAACAAATCTAATTTTTGAGAAATTTTCAGTTTTGAAATCAGTGTGACTGTGTGGGGTTTTCTTGGCAAATTTCCTCTTGAATTGGATAGCATTGTGTCACTATTGCTAATTGGTTAAACAATTATTACATCTTGCACCTGGTCCTAAACATCCATCTGGTTGATTCCATGACCAACTAGCCCAAGGCACAGACTTTAGGGTATTTAAAAACTTTGCATTTTATTGTCATGATCCAAACATGCATTTTTAGGCATTTGCTGAGAACACATGGAGAGAGGGGTGGGTGTGAGGCACACTAGTGTCGCCCCGACATCTCAGTTCCTATCGGCTGCGGTCTCAGATCTTGAAATATTGAACATAAAGGTTCATTTGCACCCTCAGCTGAATACACCTGTACAATCAGGGGTCCCAGTCAAATGAAGAATTCAAATATAAAATGCTAATTCAATATAAAAAAATGCTATTTGGCGCAACATGCACATCTTGCTATATCTAAGGGAGCAATCCAAACCCAAGATCTACCAGGATGAGTGGAGTTTAAAACAGGTGGAATCTCTTAGTCGGGCCTCAGCCAGCTGAAGTTCCTCATCCTGGATTAGCTGGAGATAGGCTGGCATAAACCTCCCATCTGTCTCAGCCAGGCCTCGGCCAGTTTAGCTGATGCTGGCTGAGCTGAGGCTAGGGCAAGTCTCAAAAAAGGGGAGTTCTGGTGGAGTGGTGGGAGTGCAGTCATGGGGAGACTTACCCTAATTCCAAACTCTGTTCAGCTCAGTCAACATGATCTAGCAACCCAGCAGAGGTTACACTGGCAAAAAGGGTGATGGAAGTCAAATTCTATTTTAAATATTTGTTTTCCCTCTGCCAGGTTCAGCCTTCTGAATGGAGTTTGGAATAGGGGTAAATTACACCGGCATAAATAACCCCAGTGCAAATTGCACTGGTTACCTATAGTTTGGATTGCTCTTTAAAGCTAGTCTATCCATTTTGATCTTTCTAAGAAATACATCTTCTCTGCCTTATTTGCCTTCCAGGCAGATATATTAAGATCCAGAGTTGCTGAAATATCAAGCATAATCTGTGTGTAAAACATCAGTTATAATTTGACCACCTAAAATATTTTTCCCAAATATTTTGATGTTTGTATGCTACTGAAAAAATAAATGATCAAAGGTTTCCTTTCCTTCCAGCCTGTGTAGACGCTTGTTATTCCTTTTTTTCTGGCAGGTCTGCTAGACCTGGCAACGTTCTATAGAGAAAATCATCTGAAAAAGCTTTGCCAGCAAACAATCAAGCAGGGTATTTCTGAAGAAAATGCAATTGCCCTTCTTTCAGCTGCAGTCAAGTATGAAGCTAAGGTATGGAGAATGTTTACCAATCCTATTGCTGAAACTTGTTCTTTGAGATGTTTGGGAGCCATTCATATTGGAAATAATCTGGTAACCAAGAGACTGCTCTGAATCAGGAGGTACCCAGTTAGAATCTTGTGTTGGTGATAAAGCCATGGTCTAGGGCAAACTACCATTTTTCTACGCCTCAATCTTCCATTTACAATATAGGGTAAATACTATTGGCATAGCTTACAGAGCTGTTGGAAGGATTATAATTACCATTTATCATTATCATCATCATTTATTGCCCTTCTTTCACCCAAAGGTCCCAAGGAAGGTTACAATTCATATTTACAAAAAGACAATTCATGATTACAAAAAGATAAAGTATGCAGAGCGCTCTGGACATTTGAAGTGGCAATACAAATATTATTAATCTGAAGGTCAGTGTTCCTGGTTCTCAAGATACCGAGTAAGCCTCCTGCCCTAAAGAAGTGTGTGGCCTACTCAGGGAGCCGCAGGCTTTTCCATTCTCCTTTTGTTCCCAGTCTAGTTCTTCGAGGTAGCTCCATGGGGCCAGGCACTAGTGGCTTCACCTTTCTGTTCACAGCTAGTACAATACATTTGGTTGCATGAAATACATAATAGAATAAAGGAGTATGACTCAGAGAGGAGTTAGTAACTCAGCTGCACACTGAATTTTCAGTGGAATTTGGGTACTTAAATTTCTCTCGATTACTTCCTATGTGGGAGCTGTTTTTGCATATCCATTGTGCTGGCTGCTAGTACATCATGACTGAACAACTTTAAATGATCATTCTAAAATACTAAGGGTTGGCTCTAGACTTGTGCTTCTGCAACTAATAGAAGGGCTCCTTCCATTTTCAGAAGGCAGCAAGATCCTACCTTTATTTATTTATTTATTAACATTATTTTTACCCCGCCCTTTTTCCAAAACTGGAACTCATGGCGGCTGGTGAAAGAAGGTGTGAGGAGGCAATTTTCATCAGTTCCCCATTTCCCCTGTAGCCCCCAACTCTATCTCCCATGCTGTTCTCAAGCCCCCCCCACCTCCTGGAGGGGGGGGGAGGGGAGACTGCAGAGGGAAGGGGGAATCAATGAAACTCAATTCTCTCCCATCCTCTAGTGTGAAAGTCCTGTGGGTAGAATTCTGCCCTTGGATAGTCTGGATCCAACCCTAGTTGTTTTGTAACATTTTTTTCAAATGTTACTTCTTTTCTTATTCAAGCTGTTGGATATTGTTAACTTTATCTGAGCTAAGTATATTGTTAGTTACTGGCTGCATTTGCACATGCTAAACTGTGGTTTAATGCTATGTGCGCAAACTGGATCAGCACTACATGCACAAGCTGGAACATGGGATCACACGTTCCCCCTCCCTCCTCCAGCCCACACAGCTGGGAGAAATACTCCTACAGCATTTAGTTTCACTTTCCACAAATCCTGGTTTGTTGCAGAGTACAAACCAAAGTTGTGGTTACAAACTCTGGTTGTTTCCTCTCACCTTGCAGTAAATTAGCTTTCTAAGTTCATGATTATGATCACCTTTCCTGTTTTACATCCTGGCTATTCATTCTCTGACCCAACTTGAGCTCCCTGGTTTGTCCCTTCCACTGGCTTGTACTGTTATTGGACCATTGGTCTCACCTGAAGGGTGATTTTCCTATGAGTACGGACATCACAGCGGGTGTTAGCTCCACCTATCGTGCGAAGGCAAGAATGTCTTTGAAGTCAAGACTAGGGGCGTCAGGCCCCTCCCACTCTCCAGTTCATTCGCAGCGAGTCTAAGGAGAAATATCTAAAGATACAAGAACAAGGCCAACCGGCCTGGCAGCAGGAAAATAACACAATAGTACCATGCATAGTAACATGACTGCAACATAGCGGTATAACAGAACTAGAAGTCTTGACTTCACTCTTAAATTTAAATATAATAGCGTAACAGTAATATATAACACATTAGAAAATATATAGTCATCCTCCAACTGGGAGGGTCGTGATGTCCGTACTCATAGGAAAATCACCCTTCAGGTGAGACCAATGGTCCATTTTCCCTATGAGTCCGGCCATCACAGCGGGATGTACCACAGCAGCCCATACAGGGAGGGACCACCCACGTGTTAATCCTTATTAAGAACCTGTTGTAACACTCGTCTGCCGAAAGAAGCGTCAGCAGAGGCATAACGATCAATTTTATAATGCCTTATAAACGAGTGTGGGGTAGACCAGACTGCAGCCCTACAAATATCGGCAACAGGAGCATTAGTGGCAAAAGCAGCCAAAGTAGCAGCTGACCTGGTAGAATGAGCCGTTATACTAGCTGGAACTGACAGCTTCAGGGACTCATATGCTAAAGTAATGCATGCCCTTAACCAACGAGATAAGGTAGAATTAGATACTTTATGCCCCATAGACCTTGGATGAAAGGATACAGAGACTCCGTTCTTCGAATCTCTTGGGTCCTAGACAGGTATGTCTTGAGAGCCCTCCGAACATCCAACGAATGCCAAGCCTTCTCGAGCGGATGGGTAGGATTCGGGCAAAAGGAAGGTAAAACAATGTCCTGGTTGCAATGAAAAACTGAATCGACCTTGGGACGGAAGGAAGGATCAGTCTTCAGCACAACAGAGTCCTTATGGAAGACGCAGAGGTGTCGAGCAGAAGACAATGCGCCCAACTCCGAAACGCGTCTGGCAGATGTGATTGCGATCAGAAACAGGACCTTGAAGGACAGTATACGTAGGGGCACAGACCTGATGGGTTCAAACGGAGGGCGTTGCAAAGCCTGCAGAACCTTCGGCAAACTCCATGAAGGAAACCGATGGACAACAGGCGGAGAGCGTAGGGCGACTCCCCTCAAAAAGCGTTTGAACGGATGTGAGGAAATAGGAGCTCCAGGAAAGGACACTGAGAGAATGGACGACAGAGTGGACGCATGTCGACGTAGAGTGTTGGGTCGAAGTCCCATCATAAAGCCGCTATGAAGAAATTGCAGCACCTGATGCACAGTGGCTTGGGATGGATCATGGTGGTGGGACTTGGAGAAGGCCACCCAGGTATGTTGATAAATATGAGTGGTAGATGGTCTTCTCGAGGCCAAAATAATATCAATCACTGCGTCAGACAGTCCAGCTGACCTCAAATGTCCCCGTTCAAACACCACGCTGTTAGATTGAGCCAAGTAGGGTCCTGATGCAGTACTGGACCCTGGGATAGAAGGTCTGGCCTGACTGGAAGTGTCCAAGGATCCATCATTGACATTGCCAGAAGATCTGAAAACCACGGTCGGCGTGGCCAAAATGGTGCTATCAGAACCAGCTGTGCCCTATCAGTTCGCGCCTTCCTCAAGGTTTTGGCTAACAATGGTATGGGAGGAAAGGCGTACAATAGACCGTCTGGCTACGGTGTTGTCAGAGCATCCACTGCTTCTGCTGTTGAGTCCAGGTATCGGGCAAAGTACCTGGGAAGCTGGCAATTGCGACTGGAAGCAAACAGGTCGACTGAGAGGGCGCCGAACCGACATTGGAGACGATGGAAAATGGCTGGATGAAGTTTCCATTCTCCCGGAAATACCTGTTGTCTGCTGAGCCAGTCTGCTGTCACATTCCAAATCCCTCTGAGATGTTCTGCTTTCAGGGATTGTAGATGTTGTTCTGCCCAGACAAAAATGAGGGAGGCTAAGTCCTGCAGGGGACGAGACCTGGTGCCCCCTTGTCTGTTCAAATGTGATTTTACACACGTGTTGTCTGTTCGAATGAGCACATGGTCCAAAGGGAACGGAGACTGAAAATGACGTAGAGCTAAGTGGACAGCCTTTAGCTCCAGCCAGTTGATGCTTTGAGTTTGCTCCGCGGTGGACCAAACCTCCTGAACGTACTGGGAGTTGCAGTGGGCTCCCCAACCGATGAGGCTGGCACCTGTGGTTACAACGGTTCTGCGGGGTTCTCTGAACGACGTGCCCTTGGAGGTGTTGAACCTTGGTCCACCAGCGGAAGGAGAGGCGCAGTGCGGGGCTCAAACGAACTTTGCAATGGTTGGTGCTGGCAATGTCCTGTTGAAACGGCAACAGAGTCCATTGAAGGTGTCGAGTGTGTGCTCGAGCCCATGGCACAATGTGGATGGTAGAAATGAACATCCCGAGCGTTCTGGCAAGAAGCATGACGTCTGCGGATGTTATTGGTCTTGATTAGCTTAGCTGCCTATTAACTCTTGATAAAAATGGTTGATCTGATTCCTTAGCCCTGCCATTGTTCCGGAACAAGCAATTTCAAGCTTATGGGTCAATTAATCTATCTCAGTTTGTAGATTGATTGTTTTGACCAAGCTTTTTGTCTTCTTTCTAGGCCAATCTTACCGAAGTTTGTGAAGCAAGGTTAGCATTTAGGCAATGCAGGTGAAGTATAGCAAGAATCCCTTTAGCAGCTCCAGACATCCTCAATAGACATGCTGTCACAAAGGCAGGAGACTCAACAGTCAGCAACCTCCTCCCAGTATCAATTTTCTCCTTGCAATTTCCCCCATCCTCCCACATCCTTGGGCTGATGATGGTACAGAAGTAGAGGATGTATAAGTGTGTGCTTGAAGGGGAGGTAAGGCAACCCTCAGCAGTTAACATCTGCTAGAGCAGGCAATGGGGAGCTGTGCACTTTTAATGGGTTCCTTTTTAAAATTATGGGGAGTTCATTAGGGGCTGTGCATACGAGACAAAGCCTAGACATCAGGATGGACATCATTAATCATGACCCCTTACCATCTCTTGTAGGGTTTGCTTAAGAGTACTGTTCAATAAATGCTTTGATAAAGATTTGCTCATTATCCAGGCAATTGCAGGTACTTATGCCATCATGTGTCCGGCTGCTCTAATCAGCGTACTTCATGCAAGGATATTAGGAATGATTATAGCATTTCTTCCTGACAACTGCTGTTTGCTTTGAATTTAGGCAGTGCCTGAGAAATGTTTTCATCTTGTTGCTTTGCTTAGGGCATTCACATTTTCAATAACATATGTAACACTCATTTCATTCCTAGGAATTAGAGGAGTTTTGCTTCCGGTTTTGCATAAACCACCTGACTGTAGTTACCCAGACACCAGGATTTGCAGAAATGGACCATGATCTCCTGAAAAACTTCATTAGCAAAGCCAGCCGTGTGGGAGCATTTAAAAACTGAAGCAACGACTCTTGCATAAAACGAAGAAAATTGTTTTCAGAGTGGATGCTTGTGCCTCTGAATTTGAACTGCTGAGATACTGCCTGGATGTAGGGAACAGATCTCACTAATGTGGTTTGGCTTGCAAAGGTAACCACTAATTTTTGTGGAGCAAGAGGGCTGGCAGCTGGTCTCCTAAAACCACTTACTGTACTTTTTTATATGGAAAACTATCATCAGTTAATTTCTATTATGGCAGGATATGAGTGTCTTCCTCCTTGATGTTGCTTGTTCAGCTTTGAAAAACCTTTAGAAGAATGGCAGTTTTCAAACCATGAAATCAGCTTACGTGCAGGAATAAAGGGCTGCCGAGAAGAACCTAAGAAGAGTACTTGTGATGAGGAGAACTAGGGAAGGATGCAGTACGCAGCAGTCTATTTGCTTCCTTATGTGCTGCTGTTGATGGAATTCCCCTATTGCTGCCCCACCTCCAAACGATACTGCCTATTGCTTTTAGTTTAAACATGTAAAGGATGATATCATCTTCCGTTTGAATGACTAAGCAACCCTTGTTTGTGCTTAGAACCATGAAGTTTTTATCTGTTCTGTTTGCTGAACCTTTCAGAAAAATGCAAGGAACTATCCAAATGAAATGCTGAAGCTTTGACAGAGAAATTCAAAATATTCCATTTTAAATCTAGGCTAGTTGTCAGAAATATAAAAGAACCTACTTAATAGCAAGTGTCTTAACAGTTACTGTGCAATCAGCAATCTATAAATATGGTTGCCAAGGTAGATAATTTAATTCTTGTGACCAGGATTGGGCTACACACTGCAACCAGAACGTGCAGCGTTTTGCACATTTTTTAAGCTGCTGGCATTTTCTTAATTAGCAGCTAAATTAGGTTGCTACTCCAGCCTCTGTTGCTGCAGCCACTTTTGCCCTACCACACCCTGTAACCCTGTAAGAGCGGAGCGGAGGTTCAGCATTGCAAACATTTTTTTACTCCAATATGCAGAGTCCTTTATTTCCTTCCCTGCTACCTCCTCTTCTTTTATCAAGTGCCTTCTGCAGGAGAAATTGCTGCTCCCATTCCTACTACCAAAAGGAGGGTGGTGGTGGAGGAGAGAGTTACTAGTTATTGCATACTTGCTTAGGGATGTGGAGATAGGGTTTAATTGCTAAAAAAAGATGCGCAGGGACTCAGATGGCATTGATATCCTAGACATCTATGCTCTAATTTTGTGGGATGATGGACAGAGCAGCCTGCATTTGCTCAGTAAAAAGGAAAAGGCATTCTGCATGTGCTCAGAGGCACTTTTACTTTATTCTCACTGCGTAATAGAAATAATTGTTAGCTATCAGACCTCAATACAATTTGTGGTCTTCACCTTTTGTATAGGCTTACATTGGCCTGTCTAGTTGCGTTTTCCCCCTTTTTTCCTGGTTGTTCCTAATGCTGATCAGCTAAATTCAGACAGCTAGTTATGTCAGTATTTCTCAAATATTATGTATCTGAACACGGTAAGTGAAAGAGCAGTACAAGAATTGCATTAAATGGCTCATGTAGATACTGACCCAGTATTGTCAGTGTCAACCCAATTTATAAGATGTCTATAGAAGCACACTGGGTGCAGAGTAGGACTGCTTGTTCTTAGTGTAAAGTGGGTGTGGTGGTGGTGATGGAGGACACTGCACTAATAAAAGCTAAATTCTGCCGCCCTGTATAATTCTGATATAATTTATTCTGCTCATCATGGGGGCAAAGCGTTATGGAGGGGTCACTAAACTCTTATACCCTAACAATTCTGTTTAATGCCCTCTCCTTTCCACAGTCCACTGTTGAAACTACACATATACAAATACAACTTTCTTTAATCATATGTTCTTACTGACAAATATCAATAGTAACTAGTTTTCTTACTGTTAAAACTGGTAGAAAATACCCTGTGTATTGACTTTGGTTCTAAAAATACACCTAACTTCCATAGAATGTCTATGTATCTGGGATTTAAAAACAGAGGCCTAATTTTCAGCCCAGTTATATGTAAACTTTGCATTATTTTAAAAGGCTTCAAAATTGGATACATATATGTGCATATACTAGATCAGAAAAGTAGCAACAGTACTGTTAAATTTAGGTCTTTAAGAGAAATGGAGTGCAATTGGGAAGATAATTAGTGATGCTGTTCTACAATGTAAATTGTAAGAGTTTTTTCAAATCTGATTGACTCCAAATGTTCTTGTAGATTAAGCATAACATATAGAATGAAATGGGGAACATTAAGATGCTTACTGATGCAATCCTCTACTTACTTCAGAGTGCCTGGGACTTGCTGCCAGGTAAACACTGTAGGATTATGCTATAAGTGTTACTGATGGAATCATCAGTAGTGAAAATCAGTATCCTTTTATACCACCCAGACTAAACTATGGAGTTTTTGAAACATAGGATACTTGGGTAGTAATCTTATGACCTCTACAAGGACATCCTAGAGGCCACAAAATACATTCACTCTCCCTCTCAGTAGCTGAAAAGAGATGTGATGCTAGACCCCTCATTCCTCCTCCTGCTGCCACAACTGCTACAACCCTGGCCCTTTCAATGTTGGAGCAATGATGAGGGCCAAAAAGGGGGCATAATGGCTGGCCAAGGCCCACAGCAAGGTGATCCAAAGGATCCAACACTTTACTGGTCCCTTGCCATGTCCACAGACTGAGGAGAAAAATTTAAGCCAGCAAAAAAGTGGGAGTGCAAGAGAGCTCCACTGCCCCCATTTCTACTCTGCTGGTGAGAGCCTGGCAGGACTGGATAAGGTGGAAGGACCCCTCTCCCTTGCACCCTCACTTTTCTAAATACTTTGTGTGTCTGCAACACGAATGACCAATTTTGCACCTCATTATGTAGTACTGTATGTCACATATAAAATTGTTACGACCTCATACTTGATATGGAAATCTGACAGCACTGAAGTCACTAATATTATGTTACCAATGTTTATTTCACTGAATTAAAATGTTCAAGAATGTTCTAATACCTTCTCAATAAATCATATGTAACATGAAAATATAACCATACTTGGGAGACAAAGGTAGGAAAAGAAAGAGCTCCATTTTTATCGTTCCACCTCTAAACCCTACTGGGACCAAGTTCAGACATGCAGTATTATGAGTATTCAAGGTTACATCTACAACAGAACACTATATACTGATACAAGACAATCCCTGCTTATTTGAAAAAGTGGTGTTAGTCCTTGAAGGACTAACATCTGTATTCAGAATAATACTTCAAATGGACAGTAGTCCAGTTTGCCTCAATACATAATTATATGTGCAGTTTTAGTTTTGACACTGCAACAAAATCTTAAATTCATTGCTAATAAAATTCCAGGAATTCATTTTCATGCCATGGTCAAGTTTTGCAATCCCACTAGTGATTTGCATGAAACCAGTGCACTTGGAGCCAACAGCTCTACAGCATTTTGCCTCTTTCTCTTTGTTCATGATATGGACCGGAAGTGCACATATAGGGTTGTATTCAAAGTAGTGCTAAGGTGAACATTCTGTCAGTGCAAGGATTTCTCCTTGTGCAACAGAATGTTCTCCTACTCTCCTCGCCCTATGCACCCCCTAAATAGATGTGGGGACAATGAAGGGCACACAAGGGAGGGGAAGGATCCCAATGGACTACAGATCATCCTTGAACTTGTGCAATTATTTAGTTGAATACTGCCCCTTAGTATTTTGTACCGCAGAAGAGAAAACAGTGGATCTAGCTAACTGCTTATTTCAGTAAAAATCTAAGCAATCTAGCAGATTACAAAAAGCAATTTTAAGAGCATGAACATAAAGGGAATAAAGATGGAAATATTAATGAGGTATAGCAGATTTGTTTCAGTAGTATGGCTACACAATGGATTGGGTCCAGTTGGTTGTGCTGAACTACAATCAATTTAGTTTGGCTCCAACTCTGTTCAGTTTACACCTCATGGTATACATTATTGTAGAGCTTAGTCCTCTGCATGTGTAGCTGAATGTTTGGACTATTATGTAGGAACTATGTTTTTGGATTCCAGTACATAAAGTATGTAAATAGTGCATCAAAGTCTAATAATATTAAAATGACTTTTTAAAATAAACTAGTGCATTTTGACTACTTTAATTTCAAATGTCTTATTCAAATTTGTTAAAGTAGACTGCAATAGTATTAAACCTACAGTGCTGGCATTTAGAAGCGAAAAACATTTTTACTTTAAAAAAACCTATATGTATAAAACAATTTAGCTAATATTACATACATGCTGCATCATATGGTATAAAACATTGAGAATAAAGTCCAAAAGCCCAACTATTTCAAATTAGCATTTGGTCAAGCTAAACTGTGGATGCAAGAGACAATAGTAGGAGGGGTTAGCAAACCACACAGTGCACCTAACGTGGTATGAATGGAAGTTCACTTTTGTTCAGTGGTTGAAGTGTCAGCTCCATCATTCAGTTTCTGCTTTTGTATTCTGGTTCGAGTGGATGCTAAAAAAAACACATTATTTACTTTTAAACAGTTTAAATTTTGGTAAATGGGAAAAATAAGCAAAGGAGAAATAAGCAGCTGATCTAGTAATGACCAGTGTTCAATACTATGGGCGTGTGAAGAAGATCACAGAATGAACAAAAGTAGCATCGAGAATAATGAATGCCTTTCTTTTAAAATAAACACTTCTCCAATAAACAGCTGCTTTTAAAACTTTGTTTTCATAATGGTTTGCTATATGGGACTGCTGTCAAAAAGCAAGCCCAATGGCTATGTGGAACTAGTTCTGTGATTCTTTGGCTCCTGGATCTTTGTTCTGAGAAAATGGCTGAACAGTTCCTTACTCTCCTGAAGGCAATAATTTCTATCATTCCCATGTGGAACATGAGGAAAGCCCTGAGGATCAGAGGCCAAAGGCCCATCTGGTCCAGCAACAGGTTGCCATAGTGACCAGCCATGCCCATGGCAAGCCCAGAACAACTGCGCTCTCACCACCACTAAAGCAGCGGCTATTCAGAAGGACACTGCCTCTCACAGTGGAGGCGGAACATAGCCATTGTGGCTAGTAGCTGCTGACAGCCTTGTTCTCCATGTATTTTATTTATTACCTTCAGATCCCACCTTTCCTCCAAGGAGCTCAAGGTGGTACACATGGTTCTCCCCTCTCCTTTTTATCCTCACAACAACCCTCTAAGGTAGGTTAGGCTGAGAGGCAGTGACAGCTGAGTGGGGATTTGAACCTTGGTCTCCCAGCTATAGCCCAACATCCTAGCCGTTACACTACCACTGTTTAATTTTCTTTTAAAGCCATCCAAGTCAGTGGCCATCACTGGCAATTTCCATAGTTTATACACTGCATGACGAAGTACTTCCTTTGCCTGTCCTGAATCTTCCCAAAATTCTATTTCATTGGGTAGCTCAGAGTTCTAGTGTTACTAGACAGGAAGAAAAAACTTTTGTCTGTTGACTTTCTGCACACCATGCATAATTTCATACACCTTGATCGTGCCTCCTCTTACCTTTTCCCTAAAAGCCCTGACTGTTGTAACCTTTCTTCACAGACAAGGTGCTCCATCGCTCTGATTGCCCTTTTCTGGACCTTTCCCAGCTCTACAATATCCATTCTGAAGTAAGGCAATCAGAACTGTACACAGTACTCCAAGTGCAATTGCCCCATAGATTTGTGTAGCATGCCTTATGATACTAGCAGTTTTATTTTCCGTCCCTTTCCTATTGATCCCTAACATGGAATTCACCTTTTCCACAGGTGCCACATACAGTCACACATCTTAACTGAGCTGTCCACTATGACCCAAAAGTCTCATTCCTGGTCTGTCATCCCCAGTCCATACCCTATGGACATATGTGTGAAATTACAATGTTTTGCCCAAATGTGTATCATTTTATACTTGCTTACATTGAACTGTGTTTGCCATATTAATGCTTATTTACCCAGTTGGAGAGATCCATTTGGAACTCTTAGCAATCCCTTTTTGTTTTAACCACCTTGAACAATTTGGTATCATCAGCAAACTTGGCTACCTCACTGCTCATTCCTAAGTCTAGAGATCATTTATGAACAAGTTAAAAAGCACAAGTCCTAGTTCCAATCCTTGGGGAACTCCACTTTCTATATCCCTCCACTGGCAGAACTGTCCATTTATTCCTGTTCTCTGCTTCCTGTTTCTTAACTAGTTACTGATCCACAAGAGGACCTCTTATTCCATGACTGCTAAGCTTACTCAGGAGTCTTTGGTAAGGTACTTTGTGTATTTAGATTTTCACGTTACAGCATGCAGATTTCAACTGAACCAGGAAAACTTCCTAACTGTTAGTGCAGTATGATAATGGAACCAATTAGCTTGGGAGGTGGTGGGCTCTCCCACATTGGAGGCCTTCAAGAGGCAGCTGCACAGCCATCTGTCGGGTATGCTTTAACTTGGATTTCTGCATTAAGCAGGGGGTTGGACTCAGTGGCCTTGTAGGCCCCTTCCAATTCTACTATTCTATGAAAAAGCATTTGACAGTGTTAACTGGATCACTTCTATCGATATGCTTGTCACTCCTAAAGAACTCTAAAAGGTTAGGAGTGCAGGAGTGAGAAACCTTGGCCTGCAGGCCAAATTTGGCCCACCAAGCCGTTTTCCTAAAACCATGCCCGCCTGCCCAACACCTGATATCATATGTGATATCACATGTAGAGCAGGTAGAAACGTGGCAAGATTGAACTCCCTGTGCATCAGCTGATACGTGGGGAGTTCAATCCTGATTGGTGAGTACCTGCCCCACCCCTGCAGGCCAACTGTGACAGGTGAATAGTCAAATCACCTGACATTATCGTGTCAGATGATTGACAGGTCAGTGGTCTTACCCACTGGCCAAAGTTTGCATACGGGATGTGTGTCAGGTGAGATAAAGATCTGGCACATTTGACCAAAATTGTTTCCCCACCCCTGGGTTAGTGAGACAGGACTTACTCTTGCAGAAGCCATGGTGGTTCTGCTTCACCAAGGCTTGTTCTTCTTAATTTTTTCTATCGGATTTCCTGGAAATGCTGCAAAGCCAGGTGTCGGGGAACCTTTGGCTCTCCAGATGTTGCTGAACTACAATTCCCATCAGACCCAGCAAGCATGGTCAATGGCCAATGCTTCAGCCACATCTGCAAGGCCAAAGGTTTCCCACACCTACACTAGGCTAACCAACCTGTCATGTCTCTCAGATTGCTTTTTAAAATTGGCCTTACATTTGCCACTTTACACTCCTCAGGTATGGAGGCTGATCTTAGGGACAAGTCACATATTTTTAACAAAAATTTTCTATTTTGGTTTTGTTCCTTTTGTTCTCCTTGTTTGGACAAAGGAAACATTTTCTAAAGGAAGCTGCCTTGCTTCTAATAGCTTCTTTAACTGTTTCTCTGACACAAACATCCTCTTGGCCCTAGTGGTACTTTTCTTGATCTGTATTCTAGCTGAGCTTCTAATATTGTGATTTTCAACAACTCCTAAGCATTTTCGAGTGATTTGACCCTCTTGACTTTTCTTTTCAATTCCTTTTTACAAGTCCCTTCACTTGGGGAACATTTTCTCTTTTGAAGTCAAATATGACTATTGGATTTTCTTGGCAATTGTCTGTTTACATATACATTGAGTTTGACAGCACTATCATCACTATTCCCAATCGGTTTAACAACACGTATCTCACACTGGATCCTGGGTGCCACTAAGGATTACGAACTATTCTATAGCACAGTCATTTTGGATATCTAGAAATTTTACCTCTTTGTCGTGACTGGAACACAGACGTACTTAGTCTACGTGAGGGTAACTGAAGTCACCTATTACTATAGCGTTTCCACTTTTTGAGGCTTCCTTGATGTAATTCTCCAGCTCAAGATCACCCTGAGCATTTTGGTCAGGGAGACAATAGCATGCCCCCAATACTAAATTACTCGTAGGGCCTGGTATCACCACCTGCAATGATTCTGTGGAGGAGGCTGCCCCTTTGGGGATTTCTTGTTGGACTTTTATGTTCTCTTTGATGTACAGAGTGATGCCACCTTCAGAACATAATTCCCTGTCCTCCTATAGAGTTTATATTGAGAGAGAACCGTGTCCCACTGGTTCTCTTCACTCCACCAGGTTTCCATTATGCTTACTCTAAGACCAAGCACTCTCTCATTCATCTTGGCCCAGAAGCTTCTAGCACTGGCGTATAAACATTTATATACTGTTTCTCTCTCTAATTGTCTTTGGCAGTTGTGTTTTCGTCTATGGTGCTTTGGCCTCTATGAATTGCTATCATGTGTCCCTGGACTCTCAATGCCTAGTTCTACCCCTCCCTCATTTAAATGATCAAATTTTTCACCTTCATCCTGGGCAGAATGATTTATTCCAAACCCTTCTCAATCCCTGTCAGTTTTCCCTCTGTAATCAGTTCAAAACCTGCTCTGCCACGTTTTGAGTTTAAGTGTCAACAGTCTGGTTCTATCCTGGTTCAAGTGGAACTTGTCGCTTTTGTACAGGCTTGGCTTTTCCCAAAGGTTTCCCGGTGCCAAACAAATCCAAACTCCTTCTCCCAACATCGTCCCATCCACACATCACAACTCAACAGCTGTGCTGTTTAGCTGGCCCTGTGTTTGGAACCAGCAACATTTCAGAGAAAGTAACCTTGAGAGTCCTGGCTTTCAACATCCTACCTAGCAACCTACATTTTGCTTCCAGGACGTCACAGCTAGTTTCTCTATGTCATTAGTGCCAACATGCACCATGACCATTGACTCCTCCCCAGCACTATCTACCAGGCTCTGTAGATGACAGGCGACATCTCCAACTAAGAACACAAGATGAACTTGCTGGATCAGGCCAGTGACCCACCTTGTCCAGCAATCTGTTCTCACAGTGGCCAACCAGATGCCTATGGGAAGCCCACCAACTTTTCTGTCAGGCAGGCAATTCACCCTACAGTTTGCACACCCATCACATACACAACTATCTATATTCCTCATGATGAAATCACCAGGAGGTGATAGAAACTACCAGGATCCATTGAAACTACCAGGGTCCCTTCACTACCCTAGAGGAGTATCTGCAGCGTGAGACAATAAACTGCTCATCCTCCAAGGAATTGGTCTCTTTCAAGAGATTGTTTCCCCTCTTCCTCAGAGTGATATCCCCCTTCCCTGAGACACTCATCTCCATGACACAGAAAACTGTATTTTCCTGTGGACAAGAACTTACTCATTTCTGCAAGCTTTTGTTGGAACTTGGACTCTCCAGAGAGATGTTCCCTATAGACAGAGAGGAAAAAATCTAATTACAGAGTTTCAGATGACCCTATCCAGAGAGTGCGTCAAGACACCATATGGGGCTGTTCATTCCCATTGCAAGCCAGATGAGGGCATCTGCATCTCCATGGTGCCGTGCAGATGAGAATTGCCCTGAATGACTCTCCTTTCAATGGACCTTACACCTGATTTGTGTGTGGAATTTTCAAGTGAGTATAGGAATCTAGATGTAGGAAATCTCCTTTGGCAGATTGGAACATTTTCCATATGAGCATTATTTATTTATTTATCATTCGATTTATATCCCGCCCTTCCTCCCAGCAGGAGTCCAGGGCAGCAGCTCAAGCTGATATTTAACAATTTAAAGATACAGCTAGACAGAGTTTCTAATTTCTGCTTATTCAAACATTATCTTCTATGTCCACTTTTGTTGATTTGACAAAAATGGATTCAGCACATTTCTTGCCCAGCAGCAATATAACAGCATTTAAAAGAGAGGCTCTGTGTATCTCAGGATGTGCAAATCAATATATAGCAACAAGCTACATGATGAGCGTAATCATGGAAAATCAGTTCAACAGATACTGCTTTCTCGGATCATATGTCCACACAGCTGTATCCTACAGTGAAAGCTCTCTTTTCCTGTGGGCAAGAAACCAGTGCCATCAACATCTAGCTGTGAGTCAGGACAGCCCTGGCTTGGGTTGGTCAATGAGGTAGATAGGTAACGAAATAAAATTACCAGCTCCAGACTATTCTGTCTTAATCAATCTTCAGCTTCTATTTTATAACTTTTTCCTTACATTAACTGTGGGTGAGATCCAATGTTACGCCAGAGGACGCAATGGGACTTCCTCTTCCTTTCTTCCCCCCTGCATCCCCCGAATCTCCTCCAGATTGTCCCTCAACACTCTGGAGCAGATTTTGGGGATGCCCTGGGGCTACAGGGGGGAGAAGAAGAAGGGGAAGACCTGTTCCTGCAAGTGAGTATCTGTTGCACAAGTGGGATGCCACAATTGATATTACCCTGTCATTACAAATCATTAGAATTGTTACTATTTAAACACATGGATATATGCGCAAATGCACAGCCTCTACACTGCATATTAGGCATTTGCATAATTTCATTTAAAGGCTCTGTATAATCACAGAGGCATCATTAAAGTTTCCAGAGCAGTCATTTGTATTGTGGAAGTAACAAGCCACATTACAATTTGAAATACAGCCTCATTTTCCAGAGGCACAAGCAGCTGTTTTGGAAAATTCAGGAACTGCCTTATCTCTTTTTGTAAATATAAAATATGTAATTGACAATTCAACACACACACACTTATCAAACCATTCCATTGCCCCATTCTTCAGAAAATAATTGAAACATAGATGAAATAAAATCAACGAAGGCAATGTAACCTACCAAGCGAAACAACCAATCTAAAAACAAACCTACCTTCCGTCTGCTTCATCCTGTCCTATATCAAAGCGCAGTCTCTTCAGAGGTTTGGGAGCTGTGCTTACTTCAGCATCACGTTTGAGATGACGATCTCTGCTGCACACCATTTGGTTTATCTTCTGAAACTTTTCAGAAGTCTAGGAATACCAGAGAACCACACAAAAGCTGAAATTTTACCTTTTGCCTTATTTATCTTAGAAATACAGTGCTAGGGGTTTGATCCAGAGATGCCCTTCCATTTGTGGAGGGGATGTGGATTGAGTGCCATCTCCCATACTCGTCCAGAGGATCCTCTATCCCTTTAAAGAGGGAAGGCAAAATGGGGGTAAATCACCTCTCCCCCTTCCGTTCCTCCAGCAGAGCACCACATGAATGGAACTCTACCAGGCACAAGACTGGATTCAGTCATTAAAGTTATGAGTGGGGGGAAAGATGTCCTTTTTCCTTTCCTTATTCTTGAAACATCCCCATATAGCCCAGAACAGAGAGTTGTTTTTTTTAAATCTCATGGCACTTTTACTCCAAACCCGAATCCCCATCCAGACCCCTAGGATATTTTACTACAGAGCGTCAAGTTGAGGGGGGGACAAAAATAGAGCACAGGGAGAAGAAATTTGCCTGGGAAGCTTCTGGGTCTCAGCTATTCTCAACCTGCCCTTCACGTTGCTCTTCTTGCCATTAAACACACTAACAGGCAAAATCTAACTGCTCTCAACCAAAGACTCTATTCATAGACTTACAGGATCTACCAAATGCCCATTTCCAGAATTTTAGCCTGGCTGTGACTGGGCAGCATAACTCATACTCCCCTCTGCCCCCCTCCCCCCCCCAAAGACAGCAAAGGTGAGGTCTCTCTCGCCAGATAATAATATGATTTACACTAGATTTCCCCCCCTCTCTATGACTTCAATCCTGGAAGCTCATAGATCCTTGTCAGGCTATTTTGTAGGCCAGTTTTATTTGTTCAACTTCTGTGTATTGAGGGAATTACCTGAGTATGTAGAACAGGTGTGGGGAAGCTCTGCCCCATGGGTCAAACTGGACATGGCAATTGGTCCTAATTTTCCTCGTGTGGTGTCAAGTGGTGGGCAGGTGGAGACACAACTGTCCCTGCACAGTCAGGAGACTTCCAGGGCGCTTCCAGCTGTGCTTTGGCAAGAGAGCAAGCCAGCTGGGATCAGCTGCACTACTGAGCTCCCCACGGGGAACACAGCACCATCGACCCTCACAGGCTGAGCACCTACCACCTGTAAGTCAAGCTCCCTGGGATGAGCTGTTCTAGGTGCAGCCAACCCCTGCCAAAACAGAGCACCGACCAGGTCAAGCTCCCTACGATGAGCTGCACTACTCAGCAGTGCAGCTGAAAAGCGGAGCTTGAAACGAGTGCCTTCCACCTGGTAGGCATTCAGTTCACGCTCCCTAGGGTCTGCTATGCTATTTGCAGCCAACACCTGCAGAAAAGGAGAGCTTGAACTGAGGCACAAATCGGTTGGTGCTCAGTTCAAGCCCTGCTTTTCTGCATGGGCCAGCTGCAAATAAGTGCTGCTATTCAGCTAATGAGCGGCACATCAAAGCGCCCCATCTCCTGATGCCACTGTGATGTGGGTGGCCGTGCCTGCCTGTCAAATTTGGTCTGCGAGAGGCAGGGGAGATAACCACTCCTGTTTCTTATTAAAAATAATGAGACAGACCTGCAACAAAATGTTGCAATGTATCACATAAGAATACTGTTCTTCTTGCTCAGAATTTCAGTCAGCATAGATTAAGAGCCTTCTTGGGACAGGGAGCGAGGAGAAGGACATTTTTCTTTCCTACTCTCCTGAGGCCTTCACCCACTGTGCTAAAGGTTTCAGGTAGCAGGTGACGCGAAAACTCTTCCTGAGATCCTGGAAAGCTACTGCCACTCACTGGGGTAGGGGGACAAGTAGTCTGACCCGCTGCAAGGCAGCTTCCCGTCATCCACTCAGGGCCAGAGGGCAGGTTTGGGGCTGATTTGGAGTGCGAAAGGTGACTTTTTCGTTTCTCCTCAATCATCCCTGCAGAGTGCAGGATTTTTTAATTCATACCCCATAACCTGAAATGTCCCTCCTCTAGGGCACTTACTATAAGCTGTTAGGGACCCCTCTCTTCCGCCTCCCTCACTTTTCGATTTCCCCTTCAACCAACATCTCAGTAGAGAAAGCCTTAACAGCTCCTATCCACTTGCACTTCCTCCAGTTACTCAAGCATTCTAGAAGCTCATACGTCTGTGTAAGGCCATTTTTGGTTTTAAAATATTTTTTCTTTCTGAATACAGGGATGGGGAAACTAAGGCGGCCTAGGAGTGAATGCAGGTTCGCTAGGCCTCTCTATCCAGCCCTAGGACTCTCCTGAGGCCACAACCCTCGTCAGCCCTCCTGAAGCACTTTGCCTGACAGGAATATGTCCCTGTACTGTGATCATGCCTCTTGCTTGCCTGTGAGGGATGAATCTCTCTTTCTCTCTCTCTCACACACACACACACAGAGGGAGAGAGAGTATATAAACCTTGTGACTTTTGCATGTCTGCAATGTAGCCTACCATACAATGGTAAGAGTCATATCTGTTGTTCTGCCCCCACTCACCACTGGAAGGTTGCTCATGAGAGAATGTAGCCCTCAGAATAAAAACGATTCGCCACCCTGACCCAGGTTGCCCACCAAGGGTGATACTCAATGCTAGTCCTACTCAGAGAAGACCCACTGAAGTTAATAGGCATGGCTATGGTTCATTAATTTCAACAAGTCTGCTCTGAGTAGGACTTAGCTGAATATAACCCCAAATACGTAGAAACCACTGTCTCATTTTTGGATGGCCCTGTTAGTTTCCAAACTAACTGGAATTTAACCACATTACATCACTATTAGAGGGAATGATGAGTCTCTTGAAGCCGCAGTAAGAAACAGAGAAAGAGCTGGTGGGCAGGAGGGGGGAAGAGGTTTCCTTGCTGGGTAAATTTCTTCTCAAAATTCTCCTCAAGCTGCTTCCCCTGTCCCACCTCAGTATAGGGGAAGAAAAACAGGTTCTAGTATCTTTTCCTCTGAGAGAAGAAATGTAGCTTGTTGGTTGTAAATTGTGAGGAAAAACAGCCAATAGCAAAAGTGCTACTCACTTGCACTCCTTCCAATGTCTCAAGCAACTGTTCTTTATTTTAAAAAAAGTTATTAGGGACATGTTATATAACAGGAAACTCACCCCAAAAGATTCGCCTATTGATACCAATATTCTGCAGAAACAAGAATGAAAGAAAGCACTGAATTTTGATTTTTCAATGAAACTGATGTCAAAAAGACATGACATGTAAAAACCGGCACATCAGCATAAGCAACTTGCACAATATTTTCCATAAAACTCAACTTGTACCTTTTACCCAGATTTAGGAAGTGTCAACTTCATTAGCCACATACCTTGTTGAAAGGCAGCTGAATGGAAGGAAATCAATATCCATTTTCTTAACTCCCTGACCTATAACATGAGCTAAGTTTGGGAATGGGGTAGGGGGAGAATGCTCCAGAAATGGATACTATTCACTATCAATTCTTATGTTCAACCAGTCAGAGGAAAGAGTTTCGTATGGGGATGCTTCAAACATGCTGTTTCTTTGACCCCAACTAAACCAATTGTGTTGCTTCCTCCCTACCCCCTCTGATTTTCTTTGGATCCTGAAGCCCTCTTGCCAATTGCCCACTGAAACTCAGGTGAGAGACTTCATTTGGCCAAACAAGTATTAAATGAAACAGTCATGACGCTCTACTAAATGGGGCTAAAGTAGAAGTTGAAAGTCCAGGATAAAACCCAAACTTTTATTCTTTTCAGTCTAGCCATCTCTTAATTTTTTTTAAGGTTATCAAGAATATTTTTCACAGTATCTTTAAAATGTTTTCATAGAAATCAGCATAAGGAATAGAATGACATCGCAAAAGCAAGTATTTCTTACAGCTGACTAGTTATGAGCAAAACTAAATAATATAGGGTAACATTCAATTTTGCACTGAAACATCCCCTTCTGCCCCCCCCATACTGCCAAAATCTGTTCAAGAAGATCCCACAACCATTGTGCAAAGAGTGACACAGTTGGATGCCACTCTTAAGTGTTTATATAATGAAGGAACGGTAAGAGCTTGATCATTTCTGCTAAAAAATATTCTCTCTTAGTTTGCTTTAGTGCTTGATTCAGTCATTTGCTAAAAGAAATAGGTTACCAACTTTGACCTCGGTGTCATTTTGGTGGGTGACAACAGCCCTTCGGAGAATTTGTAGGGACTCTTCAAAGGTGAGATATAGATGTTGTTTCCCGCAGGAACGCGTAAGGGAGAATGAGAAAACTTGTAAGGGCTCTGAGGAATATGTGGTATGGACGATAATGTTGGAGGCTGTTAACATGAGAACATACCATTATTAACATAATTAACCTTGTTAGTCACTTGTTGCACAAAAAGGTCTCCAAGTGACTTGCAGAATATTTAAAAACATAAGCATAAGTCAAAATACATTATAATATAGATATATTCACACAAAAACACTTGCAATTCATAGCAAATACACAAAACAACCTCCCATAACAGCAACAGAAAGTTTTGGCAGAATGCCAATGGCAAAACATCACCACCATCATCACAGTCATAAAAAGCCTGCCTGGGGAAAAAGCTACATTTTTCTCTGGTACCAAAAAGATGTCAGGCAAGGGGCCAGGCGGACTTCACTGGGGAATGCATTCCACAGATAGGGAGGCACAACTGGAAAGGCTCCCTCAAAGTCCATAATGAGTACTATGGAGTTTTGCTAATTTCTGTTAACTTACACTAGACAAAGAACAGGAGCACAACTACTTACCTTATTGGAAGCATATTGCAAAATATTAGTTTTCAGCCTCTGCATGAATATTGAATTGTAGAAGACTATAATGGAATCATATTTTCCTTCTCCAACCAACACACACTTGAAAGTCTAGACAGGATTAGAAAATTAAAAGTGATCTTTTAATATTCGTATTTCCCTCCAATCTACTCCACAGCACACTCCTAATGGTAATGTGACAGGGATGCACACGCATAGCACGCGTGTGTGCCATGAGCCAAGATGGCAGCAGAGGCTGCAGCCCCTTATGGAAACCTCGGCCGTGATCTTGGTTAAGGGCAGTGCTGCACGCGCAACCGCACAGCAGCCGAGAAAGGTAGGGTGCAGCAAGGGAATGGTGGGGGCTCTGGAGGTCTTGGGGTGCGATCCGTGGCAGCGATCCTGCTGTGAATCGTGGAAGGGGAGCACCGGGGCGGGGCAGGCTTGTGCCCAAGGGCCCTGGCATGTCTGATGCCGGCCCTGGTCAAGACCCTCCTTAATTTAAGTAACTAATGCACCCACACCGTTCAGTGTATGCTATCATTTTTTTGATCATCATATTCAACTGTTTTAGAGATATAGCAGTGTATGGGGAAAACATGAGTGTTTATCTGTTTTGTTTTTAAATGGCTCTCACTGCTGGGGTACAATGGGACAGCAATTTATTTTGACCTGTCCGCACAAAGACATAATGTTTCAAAGTAATTATAAATAGAACAGGCAGCTTTAATTAAAATAGTTCTATAGAAAAAAGATGCTGAAAGGCTTTCCATACCTCTTGATTTGCATTAGTGAGTTCCTTATATGCTGTCACAATAGTTTTAAACCGGAGATCAATGTTCTTCACTTTACATATGCCATACATGGAACACATCATCATCTATTGGAAAGCAGAGAGCGGCCATCAGAACTGGTCCTCAAGAAAGCGCCTCATCTCCATCTTGCTCCTTCTCAGAGACTAAGCAATCACTCAACAAATGAAACTACCCACCTTAAGTATTTCTAGTTGCTACAGCAAATTAAACTCCTGCTTTGAATTACCTAGGATTTTAACTTATTTAAAATAGTCCAATGCCATTTTTCTATTAAAAACACCATGAAGACTCTACTTATAGAAAAGAAAGAAATGAAAACTACAGAAGACTGACGTCAGGCCACTCCTGCCAGATATATTACCTGGTCTAAATGTCTGTCTTTCATAAGTTCATATTCATTTTGCAGTGTGTGATGAAAGAGCGTCCAGATCAAATGTTCAAGTTCAGGGTGTTCAGACAGAAGACGTGAACATAAGTTTTTCAATCGCATGTAAGCCAACCAATGCACTAGAGAAGAGAAATTAGAATAATCTTCAAATTGCTGTTTTGTACATAATTTTTAATATGTTACAAGAACGTAACACAAGAGTACTGTGATTTTAAACACAACACTGCTAACAGTGTGCAGAATATCAGCATATCTTGCAAAAGAATGACATTTCTCAAGTGGATAGTTTCACATGGCCCTTTTGCATGGAAGCTGAGCCCATAGATAGAGAGACAGAGAGACAGACAGACAGATAGATAGACAGACAGACAGACAGACATGCTGTTTGGGAGTTTATAACATTTATTGTAAGTTAAATGTGTATGTGCTATACAGTCATTTCTCAGATTTTAATGAGGCAATCAGATATTTTCAGGTTTTTATTTACTTTCCAATATTAAACAATATATTTTGGCCCTGATGATAATATAAGAACTAGTTATAAATCATTTAATTCAATTTCTCCTTTTAAATAACATAGTATCACTTTCTGATCAGGGAAAGGCGATATCCTGTAAATTGCCAGATTACTCATAGCCTATCAGTCCAGTTGTTTTAATTTTGAACAGGACCAAAATATGCATATAATTTACACATGATTATTAGCATCTCCAGCAAGTATCAGAAATATTAGAATAAATCATACTGAGTTTATGCAGATTTAGATACTACTACTATACTCTATTAATGTTTTTCTTTAAATAGGCATTGATAAAATTTGTTGGAATATTTTAAAATATCCAGAGCCAGTCTTCTATCTTGAACTAAGTCTTTATTCCATTTCTTTCTAATGAAAAAGAAAGCTGCTCAATTTTTAATGTATTGTAATTTTGCTAGCAAGATTCAATGAAGAGCTTGTATTACCCAAGCTTCATCAAATTTTGATTAACCTATGCCAGCGGTTCCCAAACTTTCTCCCCCATGGACCACTTGAAAATTGCTCCAGGTCTTAGCAGACCACTGAATGGCTTTTCGGCCTGTTGTAGCAATTGTAATGCACTGTGCTAGATGCTGTATGGTTTTTGTTGAATCAAGATTAAACTCAATTCTAGTCTCCCATTAACTTTGTTGCTAATCCTCCCTACTCCTTTCGACTGCCTCCTTCCCCTGTCGCTTCTGGGCTGTCTTGCTCATCCTTCCAAGTGGAGCGCGGGGATCTAAAAGCAACAGAGCAGCTGGTGTGCCCTTGCTCCTCAAAGACCTGCCATGGACTGCCTGAATGAAGCTCAAGACCACTGGTAGTCCACGGACCACTGTTTGGGAACCCCTGGACTATACTATCAATAGTTTTGCAGAAGAGAGCTTATGCTGTGTCTAATTTGAAAGAAATGGAGCAGATATGGTCTCACATCTGCCATTCTAACCACTACATCATTATCCACTATCAGGTCCTGGATAATTTCCAAAGGGTCTTGGTTATTATTCAGCCATTTTTGTTTCCAATCTGCACAATAATTTCCTGAATCTTTGTTGTTACTGACGTGAATCTGAATCCTGAATCTTTGCTGTTAACTCAGTTGTTTGAATTTGAGTGAAATAAAAGTATTTTCACTGAAAACAACTTTGGATCTTTGTTTTTAGATGACCATAACATAACTTTTAAATCTATTCCAATATATTATTGCCCTACTATAACAATTTTGTCCTGTTTGTACCAGTCACACGGTGAAGCCAATTTAAATGCATTACAATAATTTTTGGATGCGTCTAGTGTTCTTCTGATTTATTTATTTTTTTATTTATTTATTAAATTTATATACCGCCCGACTAGCAATAGCTCTCTGGGCGGTGAACATAAAACAGCATAAAAATACAATAAATAACAAAACAATACTAAAATACAAGCAACAATCCAACACAATAAACATTTTTAAAAGTAAATCAGTGTAACTTAAAATGCTTCAGAGAATAGGAAGGTTTTGACCTGGCGCCGTTAGGAGAGCAGAGTCGGCGCCAGGCGTACTTCCCCAGGGAGACTGTTCCATAGTTCGGGGGCCACCACTGAGAAGGCCCTAGATCTTGTCATCACCCTCCAGGCCTCCCTGTGAGTTGGAACCCGGAGGAGGGCCTCCGTAGCAGAACGTAGTGCACGGGCCGGTTCATATCGGAAGAGGCGTTCCGCAAGGTATCGTGGTCCCGCACCGTATAAGACTTTATAGGTTAATACCAACACTTTGAATCTAGCCCGGAAACATATTGGCAACCAGTGCAAGCTGACCAGAACAGGTGTTATATGCTCGGACCGCTTGGTCCTTGTCAGCAATCTGGCCGCCGCATTTTGCACTAGTTGTAGCTTCCGAACTGTCTTCAAAGGTAGCCCTACGTAAAGCGCATTACAGTAATCCAAACGTGAGGTTACCAGAGCATGTACCACTGATGTAAGGTCCTCTTTACTCAAATAGGGACATAGCTGGGCTACCAACCGAAGTTGGTAAAACGCATTCCTAACCACCGAGGCTACTTGAGCCTCAAGTGAGAGGGAAGAGTCTAAAAAGACTCCCAGACTACGAACCCAGTCCTTTAGGGGGAGTGTAACCCCGTCCAGGACAGGGTATATATCCACCATCCGATCAGAGAACCCGTCCACCAACAGCATCTCAGTCTTGTCTGGATTGAGCTTCAGTTTGTTAACTCTCATCCAGTCCATTGTCGAGGCCAGGCAACGGTTCAGCAAATCGACAGCCTCACCTGAAGAAGATGAAAAGGAGAAGTAGAGCTGCGTGTCATCAGCATACTGATGACAACGCACTCCAAAACTCCTGATGACCTCTCCCAACGGTTTCATGTAGATATTAAAAAGCAGGGGGGACAAAACTGACCCCTGCGGGACCCCATATTGGAGAGCCCGCGGTGTCGAGCAATGTTCCCCAAGCACTACCTTCTGGAGACGACCCGCCAAGTAGGAGCGGAACCACTGCCAAGCAGTACCTCCAACTCCCAACTCCGCGAGCCTCTCCAGAAGGATACCATGGTCGATGGTATCAAAAGCCGCTGAGAGATCAAGGAGAATCAACAGAGTTACACTCCCTCTGTCTCTTTCCCGACATAGGTCATCGTACAGGGCAACCAAGGCTATCTCAGTGCCAAAACCGGGCCTAAAACCCGATTGAAATGGATCTAGATAATCAGTTTCATCCAATAGCGCCTGGAGCTGGCCAGCAACCACCCGTTCCAAGACCTTGCCCAGGAATGGAACATTCGCCACTGGCCTGTAGCTGTTAAAATTGTCTGGGTCCAAGGAAGGCTTTTTCAGGAGTGGTCTCACCACTGCCTCTTTCAGACAGCCCGGGACCACTCCCTCTCGTAAAGAGGCATTTATCACTTCCTTGGCCCAGCTACCTGTTCCATTCCTACTAGTTTTTATCAGCCAGGAGGGGCAAGGATCCAGTACCGAAGTGGTTGCACGTACCTGTCCAAGCACCTTGTCCACGTCCTCGAGTTGAACCAACTGAAGCTCATCCAACAAAACAGGACAAGACTGTGCTCCGGACATCTCACTAGGATCTACTGCTATAACTTGAGAGTCTAGGTCCCGGCGGAAAAGTACTTTAGAAGAGGCTCTAGGGTAGGTGTTCTCAATCTTTTTGACCCTGAGGGCGCACAGAACTTTGAGAAACTGTCTTTGCACTACAAGATGGTTCCCATGGGGAGTCCAGTTAGTCACAAGATGGCTGACATGGGGGCTTGGCTAGTCACAAAGGATAAGGAGCTTGCCCAATAAACTGAGTACAAGGCAGAGATTGGAGTTGAGCCTGAAATGCCAAACCATATATGTGACTCCACAAAGCACAACAAAATGTTCACAGAAGGCACACTGGTGATGTTCTGAGGCACATACACCACCCAAACACAGGTAACCTCCCAGCCCCTGGGTCACTCCCTGCTGCCCTCCACACAAGAAATACAGCTTTAGAAAGGTAGTATATGAACCTGATTAAGTATAAAAAAATCAGGACCAATAGAGAAGTTTCACTTTGATGCTCTAGCCTGGCAAATGTTAAAAGAGAATTCTGCTAGCTGTTAATCACATGTGGTGGGGGAAGGGTATCGCCAGATATATGTAAATAGCTGCACTGAACATTTTACAAGAAAATTATATCTGTATAGAGTTTGCATAGTATTACAATTAGTTTCATAATATTACAATTTTACAATATCCTTCAGGACTATTTTTACATTGCAATTTTTTAAAAAGAAGAAACCGTGTTCTATATTCTCCAAATATATCAGCTTGGATCGTAAGTGTCCATTGCATAAACAGAAGGAATTTCTGCTCACCCATGGGGATAACCAGTCCCCCACATGTCATTTCAGAGGCTCTCCCAATTGGCCTTGGGGGAGCACAAGGTGATACAGCAGGAAAAGGCTCCACACAACATTGCATGCAGTTCTTTGGATCCAGGCAACAGGATTTATTTCTCATTAATATACCAGTTACCAACCTTGTTCTACCGTTCAGGACTGAAGCTGGCTCCCTTCCTTCTCCCCTCCATCATGTACTTCTTCCCAGTACTTTCCATAGAATCATATAGAATCATAGAAGAGTAGAGTTGGAAGGGGCCTATAAGGCCACTGAGTCCAAGCCCCTGCGCAATGCAGGAATCCAATTCAAAACATACCTGACAGGTGGCTGTCCAGCTGCCTCTTGAATGCCTTCAATGTTAGAGAGCCCACCATCTCCCTAGGAAATTGGTTCATTGTTGTACCACTCTGAACAGTTAGGAGGTTTTCCCTGATGTTCAGACGAAACCTGGCTTCCTGTAACTTGAGCCAAATTATTCTGTAGTCCTGAACTCTGGGATGATCGAGAAGAGATCCTGGCCCTCCTCTGTATGGCAACCTTCAGGTTCTTGAGGAGTGCTACCATATCTCCGTCAGTCTTCTCTTCTCAAGGCTAAAAATGCCCGGTTCTTTCGTTCTCTTCTCATAGGGCTTTGTTTTAGTCCCGATTATCCTTGCACCCTCCTCTGAACCTGTTCCAGTTTGCCTACATCCTGCTTAAAGTACAGTGTCCAGAACTGGAGGCAGTACTCAAGATGAGGCCTAACCAGTGCCTTACAGAGGGGCACTAGTACTTCATGTGATTTGGAAACAATACGTCTGTTAATGCAACCTAAAATAGCCTTTGTCTTTTTTGCAGCACATCATACTGTTGGCTCATATTCAGCTTGTGATCAACAACAATTCCAAGATCCTTCTTGCATTTAGGATTGCTGAGCCTATTATTATTATTGTTGTTGTTGTTGTTATTGTTATTATTAATTACATTTATACCCCGCCTTTATTTTCATGATAGAAACCCAAGGGGGCTTACATTCTGCATCTTATAACCTTTCTCCTAGGTGTAGAATTTTATTCTTATCCCCGTTAAATTTCATTCTGCTGTTTTCAGCCCAATGCTCCAGCCTATCAAGATCACTTTGAATGTTGTTTCTGACCACCAGGTTATTAGCTATTGCCATTTTGTGTCATCTGCAAATTTGATGAGCATTCCCTGCACCTCCTCATCCAAGTCATTAATAAAACTGTTGAAGAGCCCTGGACCCAGCACCAAGCCCTGCAGTACACTACTTGTTACCTCCCCCAGAGCCGCCCCTAGGCACCGGGAAGTGGGGCAGTTGCCCCGGCCCCCACGCTTTGGGGGGACCCGTGCTTGGCGATCCGAGAAGCTGGGATGCGGTGGGGTTTTTCCTCTCTCTTCAGCCACGCAGCGGCCGTCTCACCAGCTGCTTCCCAAGCTGATTTTAGGTGGGAGGTTTGAATCCCCTGCCTGCTCTTCCGCTGCGTGTCTGAGTCAGTGGCTTCCCTGTGCCGCCACCTCTCATCAGCTATGAAGCAGGTGTGCGGCGCTTAGCCAGCTGATTTTAGGCGGGAGGTTTGAGGTTTAGTTAGGAAGATAAAGATGGGAAAATATGCCTAGAAATAGACTGCCATATCTAGCAGATATCAACAAAGGGAAGACAGATGTCGAGACCAGTGAAGAAATGGATATGTATGGAACAGGTTGACTAGAGGCCTATTCCCTGAAGTGAAGGTAATCATATTTGTATTTAATAGGTTGTTAGCCTCATATGTAAATATTATAATTACATATATTCGTAAATAAAACCTCTCTCTCTCTCTATAAATATATATATAGAGAGAGAGAAACAATGTGGAGGGGGGCAACTATGCTTTTGCCCCTGGCCCCGCACATGCTAAGGGTGGGCCTGACCTCCTCACATCCATTGATAATCACTGAGTACGATTCTGTAGCCAACTGTGGATCCACCTGATAGTTCTTCCATCCAGCCCACATTTAGCTAGCTTGCTAATCAGAATATCATGGGGCACTTTGCTGAAACTGAGGTATATAATATCCACAGCATTCCCACAGTCTACCAGGGAGGTTACCCAATCAAAAATGAGATAAGATTAGTTTGGCAGGATTTGTTCTTGATAACTTCATGTTGGCTTCTAGTAATCATTGCATTGTTTTCAAAGTGCTTACAGATCGACCGCTTTATAATCTGCTCCAGAATTTTCCCAGGGATCAATGACTGTAGTTCCCAGGTTCCTCCTTTTTGCCCTTTTTGAAGATAGGGACAACATTAGCTCTCCTCCAGTCCTCCAGCACTTCACCAGTCCTCCACAATTTCACAAAGCTAATAGCCAGCGGTTCCAAGAGTTCTTCAGCCAGCTCCTTCAATACTCTAGGATGCAGTTCATCAGGCCCTGGAGATTTGAACTCATTCAAAGTGTTTAGGTATTCCTTGACCATTTTCAATCTCAAGCTGCAATCCTGCCCCTTCATCTTAATGTTTCCCAGGAGGGTCATAGACCCTCTTTTGGGAGAAGACTGAGCCAATGTAGGAAATGAGCATTTCTGCCTTTTCTTTGGCATCTGTTATCATTTTGCTATTCTCAATGAGTAGCTGTGCCACCATTTCTTTTCTTTATGTCTTTTACTATGGATGTACCTGAAGAAAGCTTTTTTGTTGCTTTTAGCATCCCTCGCTAACCTCAGCTCGTTCTCAGCTTTAGCCTTCCTGATGCCATCCCTGCAATTCTGTGATACCTGCCTGTACTCTTCCTTTGTGGCCTCCTTTTGCTTTCCTGTATGTGTCCTTTTTCGTTTTGAAGTCATCACTAAGCTTTTTGTGAAGCCACAAAAAGCTTCTTCCACTGTTTCCCCCCTCTTTTCCTTGATGGAATTCCAATTCCAATAGATTTATTTTTTTTAGAAACCCCCACCCATCTTGGACTTCTTTTCTCATTAGGGTCACTTGCCATGGAACCGTACTTATTATACAGCCACAAGAGTGGCTGTATACTATAGCCGGCATGGATTTTTCACATTCTGCAATGTTAAATTGAAAATATCCCCCCTTCCCATAAGCTCATTTCAAAACAAAACCTTACAAAACTTACAGTCCTAAACTCAGAAACGCTTGCTTAACAATCCTCTCAATTTTCATGGCAATACACAAAGCACTCAGAGAGAACAGAGAGTTCAAAGCCCAAAGAGAGAGGGAAAAAAACCCAGACCCCTTTTGGACTTTCTTCTCTGAGAGTTCTCACAATCTGTTGAAATTCATTAAAAACCAGCCATGTTCACAGAGGACCTGTAATCCTGTTACTGACCTTGCCCCATACTCTGACCTTCATCTTCTGCAGTTTAAAAGTTAAAAAAAATGCCTGCCTGATTTTTAATTAATTTAAGAAATTTTGCATTGAACTGAATGATAATGTCCGGCATGCTCAGTAAGAACCAACTGTCAGTGTTCTAAAAGCCAGCCTCACAGCTGCTTGGCTTGCCTAATCAGCGGGCCACACCCACACCAGACTTTGATTTCATGTGAGACAGTCATGGCTTCCTCCAGAGAATCCTGGGAAGTGTAGTTTGTGAAGGGTGCTTAGAGGAGACTGCTATTCGCCTGACAGAGCTCCAGTGGCCAGATGGTTTAACAGTCAGCCACTCAGATTGAAGGTCTGTGAGGGGAACAAGGCATCTCCTAGCAACTCTTAGCACCTTTCACTAACTACATAATGATTATGTCTGTAATAAACAGGCTGTAGCCAGACTTCCACTCACATAAGGGGACTTCACCTTCCTTTTCTCCCCCTTGCAGTCCTCTTCATGCCCTGAAGATCTGCTCCAGAGGGGGGGGGGGCTTCTGAAGCAGATTTTAGGGGCCCACGGTGGGGATGTACCAGGAAAGAGAGAAAGGTGAAGTCCTGTTGCATTGGGGTGACTCAAAATAAAAATACATTACCAAAAAAAAAAAAAAAAATTACGAACCTTTTTTGTAGAACAGTGAGAGAGAGGTAGATTTATATAGTTTTTGAGGATGATTTACCAATGCAGGCTGAGAATCTGGAGGTGTATATATCAAAGTGGAAGAAGCTTTTTTCTTGGGAGATTTTGTTGGGGAGAGATACCTATGGAAATGACACAAATAAAATCAACAAAAATGACTAACAATGAACATCTTCAGATTATCTCACATCCCACTCCACAAACATTTGTTGTAACAATTCCGAAGTCATACCCTGGATGACTGGATTCATTAGTTCAATTCGAAACCTACTCCCAATGACGATCACCAAAACTGTCACTGGTAGAGTCGCAAAATCATACCAAAGAAATTATGAACCATGCCAAATGAACTCTGTGATGTTCAGATAAGTTTGACACAAAGGGCTGGTTGACAAGTATGTGAGCCCTTTAGGGGTGAACAGAAATTGACCATCACTGGTGCAGAGCCATCAATATGCCAGAACTGGCACCTCCACAGTGGGCTCCACATGTAAATGAGGCTGCTGCAGCATGTGCAAGTGAGGCAGCTTGAGGAAGGTCCTTTCGTTGTTAGCATTTCAAGCAACAATGAGGTGAAGAAGTGACTTTTCATCTTCTCTAAGGGTGTCTTACTAAATTTATGTTTTGTAAATACATAAATGTATTCGTTTTTATTAATTTGTTTTCATTGTAAACTGCCTTGGGAGCATTATGGCTGAAATGAAGTCTATAAATATAAAAACAGTGTTCAGATCGGGAGAACAGGTCATTCCGTAAGTAAAACAGAGGTGCAATTTCACTTACCTACAAAATTCCCATGACGGGACAAAGAAGTCTTATCTAGGACAGCATCTCCTCTTGGCAGGTTGCTAAGATACCAAGGGGAGGGGCTACTCAGCTTTCCAGACCAAACCCAGCACACTAAGTCTCTTTAGCCCTATTAAGCCTCTCCAATACAATACACGTCTAGAACAAACCACTCTGGAGAAAATATTAAAGGAGGACATATCTGGAACTGAAACTTTCTAACAGCATGGATCTCAGAACTGATCTCAAAGGTAAGAAAGAGACAATCTTCTCTGCTACCTCAAACAATGGACCATTACAGGCAAACAAAATTCCCTTTGTGGGAATTGGGGGAGAGACATAAGCAGGAGAGATAAGCAGAGTAAAGCCCAAAAAATCCACAGATTTCACATCTATCTAACTTAATATTTGAGTAAGCTACAAAGTTCAACTTATATGCCTGGAGTATGCATGGACCTTCAAGATGTTCCGAAGGCACTCCTCTGAAGGTGCAGGTACACAGTTTGGGGTACTCCACGATCCATCTCTGTCACTGGAGGCTAAAGTGAACTCTCTGGCCAGGAGCGCTTTCTGCCAGCTTTGGCTGGGATGCCAACTGCAACCGTTCCTGGACTGTGATAGCCTGACCACAGTGGTCCATGCATTAGTAAACTAAAGACCCGATTATTGTAATGCGCTTTATGTGGAGCTACGATTGTATCTGGTCCAGAAGCTGCAACCTGTGCAGAAAGCAGCAGCCAGACTGCTTACAGGAGCAGATTACCTGCAACATGTTACCCTGGCTGCTGAAAGAGCTGCACTGGTTGCCAATCTGCTACTGGACCAGGTTCAAGGTACTCGTGTTAATTCACAAAGCCTTAAACAACTTGGGGCCAAAGAACTTTAAGGACAGTCTGACTCCCTATGTTCAGTCTTGATCTCTGAGATCTTCTGATGGGGCACTCTTGGTCGTTTTCCATACCCCTGAAGTTTGGCTGGCCTCCACCAGGGACTGAGCCTTTAGTGTGGCAGGCCTTGCCCTGTGGAACTCACCACCACCACCATCATCCCTTTCCTCCCGTGAGTCCAGGGAGGCAAACAAAACACTAAAAAGACTCTAAAACATCTTAAAAACAGACTTTAAAATATATTAAAACATTTTTAAAAAACAAAAGATCTATAAAAATATCTTTTAAAAACAACTTTAAAATATCTTAAAAAGCAATTGCAGCACAAATGCAGACTGGGATAAGGTCTTTACTTAAAAGGCTGGTTGAAAGAGGAAGGTCTTCAGTAAGCACTGAAAAGATAACGCAGGTGGTGCCTGTCTAGTATTTAAGGGGAGGGAATTCCAAAGAGGTTCCAATGGAGGTTTGGCAGGAACTATCCTTTCTTTCTCCTGAAAACTGAACTTTTAAAACAGATCTTTTAATATGAATTTTCTTTTCTAACCAATGCAGTACTTATGGATATTTTCAGTGTTTTTAATGTTTTGGTTTTTTTGGTTTTTAATTATATTTTTGTACATTGTAATGCCACCTTGATACACTTTTATGAAAAGTGCTGTTTATAAATATTTAAATAAATAAATAAATAAATAAATAAATAAGGGGTAGAGGCAATCTCTGAGGTACCCTGGCTCCAAGTTGTTTAGGGCTTTGTATACTAACTCAAGAATCTTAAGCTTTGCCTGGTAGCATATAGCCAGGCAGTGCTTTCAGCAGTGGTGTAACATGCTCTCGGTAGTCCACTCCAGTCAGCAGCCTACTTGCTGCCATCTGCACTAGTTGCAGCTTCTGAGCAACCCAAAGGGTAGTCCCACACAGAGCACATTGCCATAATACATTCTCAAGGTTACCAGCATGTGGACCACTGTGGTTAAGCTATCTCAGTCCAGGAACAGCCGTAGCTGGTGTACCAGCTAAGCTGGTAAAGGTACTCCTTACTTGACCTGTGCATGAGAGGAATGGCAAACTGTTCCTCTCTTCCCAGAGGGTCCTTCGGGATCCACCCTTCCTTGGTAAAGAACAAATAAACAAACAACACATATACAGACATTTAACGTACATTATAATACCTTGAAACCTCCATGGCTCCTGACGTTGTTAACAACAAAATTTTGGCCAACTAAAGAAAACCCCACAAATCAAACCACCCAAAAACATGCGCAGCAGATCAAATTGGCAAGTGCGAGAACAAGTGGGAACAAAAAGTGGTGGATCAGGATTAAACGACGGACTATGAGAAAGCAAGCAGATCGGAACCATGCAGCGAACCCCATCCCTGCTCAGTAGCAGACTGCATGCTTTGCATTGAGAACCCTTGCCTGAGATTTTAGAAAATAGTTTCCAATCAGACAAGGTGGATGGGCTGATGGGCTGTTTTAGTATTTTTACATGATCATATGAATCTGCCCATAATTTTACTTACAGATCTGCAGCAGTGTGATTATGCTGAAGAGGCTGAGTAAAACAGCTGGTAGGTTCAGGCTGGTCAGGCAGCCCATCTCGCTCCTTTGACTGTTTTATAAGCTCAAACAATGGTGAATCCTAAACAAACAAACCCAGACATAAAATAAGAATTACTTTACTTATTGGAATTATTTTTAAGTTTTAAACAACTGAAAATAAAATAGCATCTGAAACAGGAAGAGCCTTCTACAATAGAAGTAGCCGGTCTGCATGTATTAGACTGACAGTTAACTCTTGGATATGTGGTAGCTGCCAAATTTTCAGTACAGTAGGGCCCCACTCTTACGGTGGGTTATGTTCCAGACCCCCGCTGAAAAGCAAAAATCGCTGAAAAGCGGAACTCATTGAATAGAAGGGTACGCGATGCCCGAAAACTGCCGTAAAAGTGGAACAAGCGTCGTATGAGTGGGGCTTTAGTCTAATTGCGTCTAACTGAGACCGCTGCATTAGCAAAGTGCTGTAAAGCGACGCACCGTAAAGTGGGGCCCTACTGTATTTTTTTAAAAGCTGCATATTTAAATATTCAAATTACTAAACCAGGACATAGCATGAAACATAAAATGCCTGAATAAGGTAATGGCTATTAAAAACATCCCATGTTTTATACACTTACATGTTACTTGCCCACCTCTCTTTTCATTCCCGTCCAATTCCCATTCTTTACACTTTGGTGAACGCATGCAGTGTACAAATCTGCTTGAGCTTTTTAACAACACACGAGTAGTAGTTCAATCACACCATTAAGTAGGTATTGAAGAAAACAGCAAGCAATGTCTAGTAAAGCTTTTAGAGATATAATGAGGCAGAAGCAACACTGGGTGTGTGGACCAACTCATGACTTTCAGTAGAGGGTTAGTGATTTCACACCTAACTGGCCTGGCTACCCATTAAAAATACAAAATTATGGGGGCATTCCAGTTGTCTCAAGCTGTTCCTTCTAGCCTTTCAATCATTAGCTGAGACAAGAAAATACTAAAAATACAATTCTTTATTTCTTTGTAATGATGGACTGACAACTCAATGTAATCAGCATGTGACAAAGGCAGAAGAATACCGTATCTGAAAAGAGCAGGACTCAAGTGTCTTATCTATTTTAAAATGTACCATTAACTCTGTTAAAGGAGAAACTTTTGAAAGGAACAAGTTCTTCATATTTGAAGTGGGAACTTCTGAAAGAAAGTTACAAGCCAGGCTCACTTCATGATGGTGAGGACCTGGACTTGTGACTTCAAATGGGCATCATAGCTTCTTTCTGCAGCAGTCGGAGAGGTGCAACAGTAAAGTTTCTACCTTCCACAGTAGTCTCTAAGGTTACCTGGAAAAAACTTCCATTGAAATAGGATTGACTTCAGAGTAATAAAGCAGAAGTATTTAGCCAAACAAATTTATTTGGCCAAGAGTTTAAGGCAGGAGTCTTTCCTGGCTACCTCAAGACATCAGGGACTGAACCCGAGACCTTTTGCATGCCTTTTGCACAAAGGCCTTTTGAACAAATGATCGTTGCAGACTGCCACACCCTTTGAATAGTACTTTGAACTCCCATTCCGTTCACTTTTATCTATGGAAAACATTTACTTGACTGGGTTTGTGAGTAAACATTATCTTAAATTACTTTTCAACACTTTTAAGATACACTTTACGTTGCTAGATTTATACATTATTTTTAACATGATTTCTTATTTTTTAAGAAATTGTTGAAGTCATGGAATTTGTTGCTTAATCTTCTGTCATTGACTGCAAAATAGTCGAGTCAATCATTAAGTACTAGCTCAGGTAAATATAGCCCCAGTTTATTGATAACAAAATAATACATTAATAAAGGGGCTTGACCAAGGGCACACCAGCAGGAAAAAAACTGAAAGCTCTCTTCCTGGCTCTTCTGACCTGTGCAGCAGTTTTAAAAGAACAAACGCCCAGTTTTGTATGTCTGACAATGCTTTTTAAGTCACCAACACTTACACTTGTGAAAATTTAGTACTGTCAAACTGTTGACTTTTTTAAAAAAAAAGTTGTTCATTCCCTGAGGCCCATGATCGCTTGGGCAGAAAAACAAGATTTCAGATTTTTCTGTCCTGTGAATCAATTCCTACTGAAATAAAAACCTTAAGAACTTAACTGAGGGCATTAAGAACAACCTTCCCATTTAGGTTCTTGAAGAAAATAGCACAGAAGAGTGCATGATCATTATATTTTGTATGCCTTACATTTTTCTGATATTGGAATGCACACCTCCACTCTCTCTCTCACACACACACCACAAGTTAAAACACACTGGTTTGGATCCCAAGCTAACCGTGCAATTCTATGAATGCCTGCCCAGAATAAGTCCCATGGGGGTATAAAGGAGCTTACGGCAGGTCAGTGGATACAGTATAGCATTGCAGCCTTAGATTACAATCACATCCACATTTACCTGGGAAAAAACCCACAATTCTATGGCACTAACTTTTGAATAGGCGCATATATGATGCACCATTAAGGAAGTTTATGGAAGATTTTTCCTTGCTTTCTGTAAATGTATCTTAGGATATCTATTTTAGGAATTTATCTTAGGATACAAACCAATCCCCTCACAAAATAAGATCTCCTAAAGTAAAAAATCCCAGTTGTTATGAATCTTGGGTTTTGAACACATCCTGTAAAAAGCTTACTGTTTACACCAAGTATGAAAATAGAATTAAAAGGACCAGCAACACATTTATAGCAATTTTACTCATTTTCTTTAGTTGAAAAAAATGCTCCCCAAATAGTTTACTTCCTCTTCTCCGAGGCATTTTAGCATGTGTTTTAAATTGTTTTAAATTTTAAAACTGTGTTTTAAATTGTTTTTAAAATATGTGTTTTAAATTGTATATCTGTTTTAATGTTTTTGATTGCTGTAAACCACCCAGACAGCTTCGGCAGCCCCACGTAGAGTGCATTGCAGTAATCTAATTTAATATAGAAATATGTTTATGTTTAAAGCTGGTAATAAACTTAACAAAAAAAAACCCTAAAATGATTGACAGCCAAAGAAATGAAACTGAAATGTCTCTAAAATCGGCTTAAATATACTTTAGAAGGCACTTCTAGCTTCCAAAAGAATAAGTTTTTGTTCTGCCAGTCATCACCTGAATGCTTCCTAGTATAAATATATTTCTGACAAGCAAAGAATTAAAACAACTTCACAAAAGAACTGAAAGTTGACACCTTCCTTTCTGTAGTCCAGCCTCCTCTTCCTGTAATGTCAATTTACAAGCTGAGCAATCATAGGTGTGGTTTGTGTGTGCGCGTGCGTGTTTTTGCCTTCTCTCATTAAGCAAACCCACAATATAATTGGCAGCTTTGGAGAGAGCTTAAATTCTGCAAGAAAATACTTGCTTTGGAATTTTATTCTTCTGCTTGCTTTCTACTCTGTGGGGTCAGCAAACAAGCTGAAAAGCTTATTTAACAGCACAAAAGCAAGAAAAATGCCAGCAGAGTACTAACACAAGGAAGCCCGTTGGGGAGCTTCAATTCTTATTCCTTGCAAGGAACTTTGAAGCGGATTTATTTGCAGTATTTTCTACAGTACTACAGGAAGGATCAACCTCTACAGCAACATGTGAAGAAGTCAACCTTAATTATACATTATTTGTGGACAAGGAGATGCTTACTGCTGTCCAGCTTTGGCTATATGAACTATTATGGCATTTGGAAGAAAATAATTATTTGCTGATGACCAGTGGAATGCTCTCTTCAATACTTAATAATTCAGCTGTGAAGTTTTAAAGCCAAGCTGAACACATACGAAATCATCCAAGGACCACATTTACACACCTTACCTGAGGATTTTACTGTGGCTACAGCGAAATAAAAGGTACGGCTGTACTAAAGAAACACCTAGTTGTAACTATTAACTGCCATGATGATGCTAAGCTCCAACTGTTCTACTGAAGATTCCTTTAAGTATACTTTGTATGGATGTGTGTTTAGTATGGTATTTGTCCTTGGTTTAATATCAAATTGTGTTGCTATATACATTTTCACCTGCAGATTAAAAGTACGAAATGAAACAACTACTTATATGCTTAATTTAGCAATATCGGACCTGCTTTTTGTTTTTACATTGCCCTTCAGGATTTATTATTTTACAACAAAAGACTGGCCATTTGGAGACATACTCTGCAAGATTTCTGTCACGCTATTTTATATAAACATGTATGGAAGCATTTTCTTTCTGACTAGCATAAGCATTGACCGCTTTTTAGCTATTGTACATCCAATGCGATCTAAGACTATTCGAACAAAAAGAAATGCAAAGATTGTCTGCATCACAGTCTGGATAATTGTGATAGCAGGAAGTACACCAGCAAGCTTTTTTCAATCCACCAATGCTCGTGTAAGCACAGGAGGAGTCACCCAAAATACATGTTTTGAAAATTTTTCTGAAGCAGTTTGGAAAGTCTATCTTTCAAGGATTGTCATCTTCATTGAAACTGTAGGATTTTTTATTCCACTGATACTGAATGTTACTTGTTCCACAATGGTTTTAAGAACTTTAAATAAGCCAGTTACACTTAGTAGGAATAAATTAAGCAAAAAGAAAGTCCTCAGAATGATTTTTGTTCATTTGCTGATATTCTGTTTCTGTTTTGTGCCATATAATATTACCTTAATACTCTATTCACTCATGAGAACACAAACATGGATTAACTGTTCGGTAGTTGCTGCTGTCAGGGCTATGTATCCAGTCACACTGTGTATTGCAGTTTCAAACTGTTGCTTTGACCCTATCGTTTATTATTTCACTTCAGACACCATTCAAAATTCAATAAAAATGAAGAGCCGGTCAACTAGAAGAAACTATTACAGAGTCTCTGAAACTCAAGTTCCTGACAAACTCATTCAACATGGTCTCCAGACCTTAAAAACAAGAATATTTGACATTGAATCTACAATATAAATGGAGTTGAGAGAACTGGAAAAAGAAAAATGAACATTTCTTGATCTGTGGGGTTTCTGTTTCTTTGTATAAAGAGATGCATACCACAACACAGATTATATTGATTAAAGTGATTATTTTAAACTAGTCTCTCTCAAGTTATAAGTTATATTCTAATGAGAAGTTTCCATGTTTCATCCCTGTGGGGATAATGAACATAAAAAGGAATTCCCCACTCTTTCTTCCAATTTAGCACATCAGAAAAAGTGAACAGTATTCTAAGACTGGCCACATTTACATCTCTTGCTTAGACCTTTGACACAGGGTAGTTTCACTTTCCCTGATCTCAGCTTGCTGTATTGTCCAAACCTGGGATCTGTGGTTTATAACAGTCTCTGTTCACTAGCCAGTTTCATAACCCAGACTGAAATTAGCTTGTTTCGAAATTGACCAGTTTCTTATAAACCACAATCCCAAACAGAGTAAGCAAGATGCAACACTGTCCAAGTCTTCCTCCCACCAGCATGCTGTGCCAACGAAACCACTATCTACACGAACTGTTAGGACAATTTCAGTTACAAATGAAGTTATGAATTCCTTTCAGTTAGTCAAATCACAGCATATGTAACTATCCTGTCAGTCTGCTTTCCTTAAACTCTCAGCCTAGCAAGTCTTTATTTTCAGCATTTCTGCCTTGAATTTCATTGTTTCATATACAGCATCTCACCTTTGAGTAATTCATATTTTCACAGTTCAGCTCTACCAAACAGGTTCAATGGGTTGTATGAAATGAAATCACTGTATATGACAGAAAGACTTCTTCAATGGAGCTTCCCTTCCCTCTCTGTCTCCCCCCCCACTGACCCCAAATCTGCTCCCGAGGGCTGGGGAAACCCTGGGAGTAGATTTGGGGTGATAGGAGGCGGAAAGGGAGGAGAAGTCTCATTGTGCTCACAGAAGCCATTAGGATACAACCCAATATGATTTGGTCAGAGCTTGGAAAAGTTACTTTTTTGAACTACAACTCCCATCAGCCCCAGCCAGTATGGCCACTGGATTGGGCTGATGGGAGTTGTAGTTTAAAAAAATAACTTATCCAAGCTCTGGATTTGGTGTCTTGCAGGCTCTTAGTAAATAAAACAACATTTTTAAAAAACTGTTCAAAATAGAATATGGTAATTAAAAGCACTAGAAATATAGCAGGCTTCCTGGCTATGAAAATCATATTATTAACAAGCTTTGGTGCTGTAAAATTTCAATCATTCATTTGACATTTCAGTCAAAAGTTACTAATATTTCAATAGGTCTTAGAACTGACTAAAAGAACCAATGTGTGAAGTCTTTGGGGGAGGATGGGGGGGTTACTTTGTGGACAGGATCCACCAAAAGCAAGCATGAGTAAGTCTTACTTATTTAAATTGCAAAGCATTAACTCTCCCAAATGAGATCTAAATGCATTTACCTTGGGATCATCACATCATGGTATCAGGAAAGACTCTTTGGCTAGTCAGGGTTTATGACTATCAGAGCAGTTGTAAAACTTCCCAGGTTGAAAAGGACATCACTAACGGAGGCAGTTTTATTTATTTAGTCAATTTCTATCCCAGCCTTCTCACCAGGGAGGGCATTCCACAAACAGGAAACCACTACCAAAAAGGTCCTGTTATATGTCAATACCAACTGGGCAGTCCCCAGTGGCAGCATCACTGCCAGGTCCTCCCCTGCTGAACATAGGGCCCAAGGTGGTTAATATTAGGGAAGGTGCTCTTGTAGGTACTTGTGTTCCAAGACATTTAGGGCTTTGCATGCTAGTACTAACACTCTGAATTGGGCCTGGTAGCTCACTGGCAGACGGTGCAGTGCTTTCAGGACTTGAGGCACATTGTCCCATCAGGCCGCCCCACTTACCAACCTAGCAGCCACATTCTGCATTAGCTAAAGCCTTCGGACTGTCTTCAAGGGCATCCCCCTGTACAGCATATGATAGTAGTCCAGGCAGAGGTCACCAGATCATGAACAATGAGGCCAGGCTGTCCTGCACCAGGAACAGCTATTCACATCAAAATAGCGATAGTATGTGGGAACTGTGCCATACAAATGTCAAGTCTTCACACAGGATGAACACACTGGCTGCAACTGTATGTCATAGTTTGTTCAACTAGAATTTGTCTTAAAATGTGATCTCTGGGTTGTGTGGAAGAAGCCCCAAAGCGTAAGCTTGGGCTCTGTTCTACTTGTGCATGTAGCATTAAACCATAGTTTAGTGTGATATCTGAACTGGGCCAGTGTTTTCATATCTGGGACTTAATTTGGCTCCTTAGGTTTGTCTTTCATGCAGGCACAAAACCTGAATTAGTAAATCATACAACCAATTTATGTTCAATGTTCTATGAACAATTTTTTATGTATCAATCACCATAAGAGGCTCAAAGAATCTTGTGAAGATTAATAAATCCTACCTACTGTGAGACACACACACACACACACACACACAAAGACACACATACTTTAATCACGGAGGTTAATGTTGCCGAACATGTATAGTTTAGCTATTCAAGGAACTTAAAAATGTTTTGCTTCAGAATGCATTATTTTGACATGCTGGGCAGAGGATATCTGGGGCATGACCCTCAGCAAGCCTGAGCAAACTGTTAGGCTCATACAAATCAGCGATCCTGGTTTAAAACAAACAAGGATTAAATAAACAAGCTTCATGACTTGAAGTTGGCTTGTTTAGACTGACTTTAAATACTCTTGCATTGTTGTTATTGTTCTTGCTGTTACTATTGTCAAATTTATATCCCTCCCTTCCTCCCAAAAGGAGCCCAGGGCAGCAAACAAGAAGTAATAAAGCAATAAAAACATATTTGAAACAAAAATCTTAAAAAAACCATTCCAATACAGATGCAGACTGGGATAAAGGTATCTACTTAAAAGACTTGCTGAAAGAGGTCTTCAGTGGACACTAAAAGGACAACAGAGACAGTCTCTGTCTAATATTTAAGGGGAGGGAACTCCAAAGTGCTGGTGGCACAACACAAAAAGTCCACTTCCAATGTTGTGTGGAACAGATTGCCTAATGAGATGGTATCTGCTGGAGACCCTAACCTACAGAGAACAGTAATCGACTGGGTATATAAGGGGCAATATTTCAGGTATTCTGGTCCCAAGCTGTATAGGGCTTTCTAAACCAAAACCAACACCTTGAAAATCTCCAGGGGGAGACCATCTTAATCTATCCACCACCCCTGCAGTGGAAGATTGGAGCTGTAAGTCTAAACTTCACCAGGACGTGATCTGACCATGACAACAGGGTGCCATCTATCCCGACTATCTCCAGATCACCCATTCCTCCATCTGAAGCAAAAAACAAATCAAAGTCAAGCTCTGTCCAATGTGTAGGACTAGGGACAACTTGAGACATCCCCTTGGTCGTCATGGAGGCCATGAAGTCGCAAGCTGGAACACTAGAGGTAGCCTCAGCATGGATATTGAAATCACCCAGGACTATCATCCTGGGCTCCTCCAACACCACGACCAAGACTGCCTCCACCAGCTCAGTCAGAGAAGCTGCTGGGCAACAGTGTGAACCATACACCAGCAGCAACGCTAGTTAACTGTCTCCTTGGCCAGATACCAGGTAAAGATCTACACAGCCAGTTCCAAGACAGAGCGGTTTCCTAGTGATAGAGATGGAAGTCTTATGAAACTCCTACTACCACTACTGCAGCCTGTGCTGCTGTTGCACTGAGTATCTTGGTGGGCATAGCTGGGTCAGATCAACACCTCCCAGCTCACCCACCCAGCGCTCAGTAATACATGGCAGATCAGCACCCTCATCCACAATCAAATCATGGATAAGTGTGGTCTTATTGTATACCAGTCTGGAATTAAACGGCAACAAGCACAGGCCAGTGGGCACAGCAGACTAGCAACCAGGAACCCTTCCATGGGAGGACTGGGAGCGAGGAACAAGGTATAGATAGCCATGCCCTCTCTTCCATGGTAATTTACCACCTCCCCATGGCTATACTTCCTTCCACCTATGATCACTGAAACATGCCCCTCCTTTCCAAGGCTCCTGCTAAACACATAATACAAACAACAACAGCCCACCGAAAAAACCAGTTATCCCAGTGGGCATCTGACAGAAGTGGGAACAGTGTTACTGAAAATACACAAGACCCGCCCAATTCCTGTCACACTAGGGCACATCTATTCCCCACACATACACATCTCACCCGCAGGGAGGGCCAGCCTTCTACCCGTTACAGGCTCTCACTCTGAAGGCATCTGGCAACTTTCTCTTATCATGTTATCATCCAATCCTATCATACAATTCACAGCACAGGCTCTCACCTTGCAAAGGAAACACAGGCCTTCGCTTCCTCCCCCCCCCCCGCTATCCAACCTCCTCTAGAGTGGCAAAAAGAAAAAAATAGAAAGAGTAGCACCCTTGGAAATCCCAAGGGGCTCCCCAAGGGCTGCTGGCCTTTTATGATCCGTGACCCAGCCTGGTGCTGATGCAAAAGGCTTGAAGATTGAGTGCAACCTCTCTCTGAACTCTGAGTTAGGCAGGGGGTCCCAGTCCTAACAGTACTTACTAGGACCTCAGCTGCTTCGAGAGACAGCTACCCAGGAGCTTGTGGGAATCAGTCTACTTATACAGATAGTTTGTTGTTTACTTTGTCCAATTCCACTGAGAAATCTATGCTATCTGGTCTCAAATGCATTGAGCACAGTTAACTGTTTGTAAAAATTATTGAAGTGAAGTAAAGAAATAAAAATACTTTTATTTCAGAAAGCCTAATACTAACACGTAATCTGCCATTATAACTGTAACAATTAGCTCAGTGAAAGTAAGTTTGTTTTTGCAGACCACCATCACATACTTTACAGACAGGGCCAAACCCTGTGTACAGTTGTCTCTAGTTAAGGACATTGTTGCTCTGGTTATTAGTAGATTTAAAAAATCAAACGGAACATGTTACAAGATTCTGGCAGCTGAAATGCATTGGGAGAAACAGGGTGGAATCCAACACTGCATAACCGGACTTCCACTTGCGAAACGGAACTCTTCACCTTCCCCTCCACCCCCTCTACGCTTTCAAAATCTGCTGTAGAGGACTCCAGGATGCATTTTGAATGGGGGAGCTGCGGAGGGGAGGGGAGGAAGTTGCACAAGCAAAATTCCATTCCATTCACACTCAGACAGCTTTGGATACAGCTCATACTAATTTAGTTATTTCTAATTATTTTTACAGCTTCCAGCATTCAACGGGCAGATTAAATACTTGATATTTAAAAGCAGTTATACTGATTTAATGAAATCACTCTTTAGCTTTCCAGAAGAGATTTTTAAATAATTAAGCTAGCCAGTTCAACAGATGTGCCCAACAGCACTGCATACATTTTATAGTACAAACTTCAAAAACATGCTCGCCATGGTGAGTGTGCTGCTATTCTCTGGCGAGATTGATGAGCATTTGGCCTTCCTACCAAACGCAGCTGCAGAGGTGGGCAAATTTGTCCCACTAGTTGTGTGGTAGCATCCACCAAGGAAGCGAGGAGGGAGACACCCAAAAACAACAGTAACAAACTGAGGCGGGGGGACCCTCAAAGCACCAAGCCAGTGAAAAAGCCAGTAGCAGAAACAGGAATGTTTTTCATAAATGACTGATGCATTTCGGGTACACGTCACCGTTTGTCAAGGGCAATCTATCAGAAAAAACAAATATACAACACTGAAAACAGTTTTCAATCATACCAAACATAATAACCTATTTCAAACATTAATCAGTTAAATATAAATGGTTCCACAATTTACTGTCACTGGCTACAAAATTCTAATAAATAGGAAAAAGAGGGGAGGGACCACTGAGGTAGAATATATTACCAAGTAATGGTATGCATCTCTTATGTGTAGTTTTTGTTTTACTTTGTAATGCACAGAGCACATTAGACCAGTGGCTTCTAATAGCACACATTTCTCCCCAGATTCTCCCTCAGGAAAGAATGAGTAGGGGAAAGACTAAATAATGCTTCCCAGAGGCACTCCATACACCTTGGGAAGCAGTGCCCAACAGTACGTGCACTCCCACACAGCCTAGTAGTGGCAGAGCTTGGAAGTAATTCGTTACAAATAACGAATTACTTGTAATTCATTCCTTTTTTGAGGAACGAGTGGGTAATTCCTTTACATTTTGATGGTATAGAACTAGGAGTAATTTTATTACTTTTGTGGAGTAACTGTAATGTTTCCAGCATTACTTTTGGGCATTACTTGGGAGGGAGCAGGGGAAGTCTTCTGCTCCTCTGATTTGTGGATGAAAATCATGTGCCTCAAACTGGGCTTCTGTGCAGCATCGCTCTTCCCTCATGCTCTGTGGGTGGGTAGGAGGCGACGAGGGAGGATGTGGAGAGCGAGATGGGGTGGAGTGGACAAAACAATTGTTTAAAAAAATGGACGGTGGTGAAGAAGAATCGAGTGGAGGGAGAAAGGAGCCGGACGGCAAGAACATGGATAAAGGAGGAGAAGGAGGCAGCAGCAGAATGGAGATAAAGAACTGTGGAGGTGAAAGATGACAACGTGTGTGTGTGTGTGTGTGTGTGAGAACACAAAGTAGCCTCCACCACCCTCTCTGGCTACTGTGCTGCATTTGCAGTATTTTAACTTTTTTGCATCTCAGGGGAAAATGTTTGCTTGGGTGAGTGTCCCTTAGTTGGCGGCAGGGCAGGGTCTGGGAGGTGGTTAAGTGAGAGAGATTATGCTTGCTGGCTGAATAGGGGAGGGGGTTGCACTTGGTTTGACGTGCAAATATCTGAGTAGTGGCCTCTGCCTCCCTCCCCACCTCCCTTACAAATGGAGAGACCACCATTGCTATCTTATGGATAAAAAAAAATATTCTACTACCTCTATATGTGTGTGTTTATTTTTAATGTTTTAGACTACTTAGATGTGCAGCAGCTAAGGCCAGCACCTTGTAGGCATTTTTTTAAAAAAGCAACTGAAATGTAAGTGATTACTTTTGAGAAAAAGTAAAGTAATTAGTTACTTTCAGAGCTGTTGCAACGGTGATTACTACTTTTTTGGGCCATGTAATTGTAACTGTAATTTATTACTTTTTAAAAGTAATCTTCTCTCTGAGTACTGGCCTCTACTTTTGGTCACGTTCCACCAACATACAGACACAGTAATATTTATTTATATTTCAGGGCCTCAGTTTTATTTTCAAATTACAAGCCCTATTATGACACATACTCCTTTGTGTCTAAAGATCTCAAGAATGAAGATCTGAGAATTTTGTGAGCAGCATGTTAGCACATGTTCATCTACCGCACCATGTGATCTTTTAACCAAGGCTGATTTAACAGTTTCATCTGAACTTTCCAGAACATCTCAATTTGCTAGAAGCTTAACTGTCGGTGGCACAACCCTTTGTTTAAAGATGAGATAGAGTGCCTCATCAGGAAAACCAGTTCTTGCTAGAACGGAAGAGAATAAAGTTGCAAACATTTCACAACTGTAACTAATAATTATGTACTTTTAATTATTTCTGAAACAGGATTCTTTTCAAAAACGTACAAGACCTTTCATACACAAGGTTCTCAAGTAGTTTTTTTTATCAAGGGCTAGCTGAACTACCCCTAGTAGTTGAACTAAGGCAGTGGGGGGGGGGAGTTCAAATTTCAAAATTTCAAAGTTCAAAAGCTCAGCCATGAAGCTCCCTGGGCAGTCCTGCATAAAAAGCTTCCTTAAGTCTACCTCCCTCCCAAGCAGTGGTGGCTGGTGCACACTGGATCTGGTAGGGCGGAACGCTGGCAGCCCAAACGGTAGGTGGAGCCACAGCCAACTATTTCTAGTTTTGTCCCCACCCTCCTCCCTGCCAAGTTCCACAAGAGACAACATTGAAACTAAGGAGGAAGCGGACAGGCAGGGCCATCCTCTGGACTGGTTGTAAGTAAGAAGGCAGGCAGGTAGGGGCTGGTTGGGGTTTTTCCCTAATGGGCCCTTTTCCCTAATGGGCCAGCCTCCACCGCCTCACAGGTTTGTTTTGCAGCAAAACAAAAGGAGAAGAAACAGTACAAGAAAGGGGTAAAATATGTGAAAGCTGCTGCTGCTGCTGCTATTATTATTATTATTATAGTAAAACAAAACAAGGACCCTCCACACCCTTGCAGAGTAGCTATACAAGGGCCCCACTTTACAGCGCCTCGCTAATGCAGCGGTCTCAATTAGATGCAATCAGACGAAAGCCCCACTCATACGGCGCTTGTTCCGCTTTTACAGCGGTTTTCGGGCATCGCGCGCCATTCTATTCAATGAATTCCGCTTTACAGAGGTTTGGCCCTACTGTATTCAGCCCAAAGCTTACCAGGGAATGGCCTGTCCATGATAATGGCCTCACAGTGAATCTCCGAATCAATGGAGTATTACCAAGCTGCTCTATGGCAAAGACCAGGTTGAGGGTATGCCCAGCCACATGTGTTGAGACAACCCCATGGTTGTCATGGAAACCATGAAGTCCTGAGATGGCCCATTTGAGGCAGACTCGGCATGGATACTGACATCCTCCAACACCACCATGAAAGAGTTCTCCAACACCACGTCTGAGATTACCTTCATAGTTAGGGAGGCTTTAGAGCAGTGGGGTGGACAATACATTAACATCCCTGTTCCGGCTCTCTGGCCCAACCCACAAACAATGCCTCAAACCCAGACACAGTGCGGATTGGTCGAGGGAGATGGAATTTTTATGGACTGCAACTCCTCCTTCCTCGTACCTGTAATAGTACTATACCGAGTACCCAGGCAGACATAGCTGGGTTACCACTGGGCCACAAGCTCATCCGCCCAGATCTCAGTTATATATGACAAGCCTGTCCCCTCATCCCTGATCAAATCATGGATGATAGATGTTTTATTTGGCAGACCTGGGATTTAACACCACCACCACAAGGCCAGGAGGTCAGCTGACTGGCATTCCCAAATTCTGAAACACAGCAGGTGACGCAATGGGAGTAAGGGCTTTGATGTAACTAGCCCTCCTCCCCCTGTATACTTTTGCCCACTACCATATCTCCCCTGACCCACTATCACAGGGCTAGCAGCCCCACTCCCACCCTCCTCCTGTCCCTGGCCAAGACACATACTCCCTGACCCACCTCTAGTAAAACAAAGGAACACAGCAGAGGTTAGTGGTGGGGAACACTGAACAAGGAGACAGTCAAAGCAAACTATCAGATCCAACTCACACTCCAGCTATCACCTCAGATATCTATTGATGGCTCCCCGTCTCCCACCCTGGAAGGATACAGTTTCATGCTGGATGAAACTACTTTTCACTAACATACACCATTCCAGAACACTTCTAGCCTCTCACCCTGGAAATGGCCCAGAGAAAATACAACAATCCCCCCAGAGGAAAAAACAAACCAGCAATACCACACATAAAAGCCTGTCCTATAAAACTAATTACAAAGGGGTGAGCCCTTGCCCTCGTCGCATCCTGAAGAAGCAACCCAAAGAGGCGATCCCCCTTTGGTGTCACCAATCGCTGTCCCTAGCAGGTTTGGCTTATATCCTTCTGTTCCCCAGCATGACTGCAAGGTCTGCTGGTTTGGGGAGTGCCCTGGGCAGCCACAGCCACACAGACAGATAGAATACAGCCTCAGCAGGCCTTAATCCTGGTGTTAAAACGTCTCCACGAAACCACAGCCTGATGCTAAACTATATGCCTCTACCCACTTTACCTGCCACAGCTAGCTACTTCCCTCCCGCTCACCTCCTTCCGCTGCTGCGAGATGTAAGGTATCACAGATGGGAATACGTTATATACTATGCCCCATCTGCCATAAACCCTGTGGAGGAAGAAAGATGCAACAGAGATTATGACCTGCAAAGAGCATGTTTTCATAGCTGATACTTCACAGTATAAGATGAGAAAGTCTGCCATCTACGGGGCTAAATAATTCTGCAGCTGAGAGAGACTGATTTAAGGAAGATGCACTGCAGAATGCGTTTTTTTATTTTTCGAGATGAGGATGATCCCGTAAGCAACTTTTGATCGCTCTATATTCAACTATGTTGGATAAACATGATCTGACACTTCAATCATGTCTTGGAGACAACAGACTTGCATCCCATTCCCTTCTCTGCATCAATATACATAATTTAACAGAAGCACATCATCCTCTGCCTTGCTATTCAGTTCAAAAACCCAGACCATGCCTTGTACTTCCATAAACTGCTTGGAGAAACTGGTTATAACAAAAAAAAAAAAAGTAGCATATTTTATTTATTTATTTATAACTAGTTTAAAATAAATACAGAATTGTTTTTGCTGGTAAGCCTTGAAAGTCATGTTCCAAAAGATATGACCATCTAAAGTTATGCAAACAAGCACAGGGGTTTAAACGTTCTCTGCAAAACACAGCTCCATTCATCTTTTCCCCCCTTGTTTACATTTCAAAACAGTAGTTTCATGACAAGTTATAACAGCTCTAAAGCCAATAATAATGCAATATAATGTTTAAAGTTTTTTATCTTTTATTTTTTTCTTTTAAGTTCTTTTATTCTCACTTTCTTATATGTGTATGCACATATATTATACATGTATGTATGTTTGTATGTCTACGCATAATGCACTTTATGTATTTTAATAGTATTTTATGCATTTTAATTTACTGTATTGTTTTGTGTTTTTATTGTGTATTTTATTATATATGTGTGCAATTTTATTGTAGCTGCCCAGAGTGCCCTATTGTAGGGCAGAAGGGCGAGATAGAAATATTTTAAATAAACACATAAACAAAGAAACAAGTAAGGCTAATTCCCAGGTTCCATTCTTTTGGGCCAGTTAATACATTAGCACTGCAATGTTAGTGTTACTATTAAACAAGTGAATACTGCTGTAGGGACGCCAACATGTTGGTTTTTCTGAAGGTGCCACCCTGTGGCCCCCTCAGATCTTCCACCCCCATGGAGGAGAAGACAGAAAAGGAGGGGAGCCCTGGGCTGAACAATATAACAGAGGCCTCTGCAACAGCCTCTCCGAGCAGGGCCAGACCACAGAGGAGGAACAGGAAGAAGAGGCACCACACTGTGGGGCAAGAGATAGGCTGCAGGCTGGGGCGGGGAAAAAATCCACTTAATTCTGACTGGGGAGGGTCAGAATTAGAATCATAGAAAAGTAGAGTTGGAAGGGGTCTATAAGGACATTTAGTCCAGCCCCCTGCTCAATACAGGAATCCAATTTAAACGACAGCCGACAGGTGGCTGTGCAGCTGCCTCTTAAAATGCCTCCAGTGCTGAAGAGCACACCACCTCCCTAGGTAATTGGTGCCAGTGTTGTACCACTCTACCAGTTAGGAAGTTTTTCCTGATGTTCAGTTGAAATCTGGCTTCCTGTAAGTTGAGCTCATTATTCTGTGTCCTGCACTGTGGGATAATCTTTTTTTAAAAAGATGTATTTTAAATTGTATTTGTTTTTAGTTACTGTAAACCGCCCAGAGAGCTTCGGCTATGGGGCAGTATACAAGTATAATAAATGAATAAATAAATAAACAATGGAGATCCTGACCCTCCTCTGTGTGACAACCTTTCATGTACTTGAAGAGTGCTATCATATCTCCCCTCAGTCTTCTCTTCTCAAGGCTAAACTTGCCCAGTTCTTTCAGTCTCTCCTCATAGGGCTTTGTTTCCAGTCCCCTGATCATCCTTGTTGCCCTCTGAACCTGTTCCAGTTTGTCTGCATCCTTCTTAAAGTGTGGTGTCCAGAACTGGATGCAGTACTCAAGATGAGGCCTAACCAGTGCCAAACAGAGGTACTTCACGTGATTTGGAAACTATACTTCTGTTAATGAAGCCTAAAATTGTTGGCTATTAAACCGAGGAAGCAGAGGTTAAATTTCCACAAGTGAGCTACGTGGATTAGAAGCGAAAGTTGGCAGAGCTCGAGCCATCTTCAAGGACACGTTGCTATGCAACCTAGGCTCGGGCAGCTGGCCTTATCTATATAGAGGGCCAGCAGACACTTGCAGAGTGTGGGGGTCGAGGAGTTTGTATAGAGAGAGCTTGTGATATATTGTCAGTAAAGTAACTCTTAAAACTTATTACTTGTCTGGCTCATTGCTTCAACTGGCATCTAGCCTGTCACTATACTGTTCTGCATCCTGGGCATCTGCTTGCGCCAGATACAACATCCAACAAGTGGTAGCAGAGGATGGTTACCTGGTGCTGATGGTTACCTGGTGCTGAGGATTGCAGAAAAGCGGCAGAGAAAAGCCAGAACTGCAGACCAGCGAGTAAAACAGCAGAAAGACGGAGAAACCGAAAGCTGAGCTGAAAGCTGTGAGAGAGCCATGGGAATAACTGACTGAAGGACAGAGGTGAGAAGCTCTAATTACAAAGGCGGTGAACTGTGAAAAGTGAAAGTATGTCTATTACGTTATCGGCCGGGATTCCCTTGGAAAGGCTGACAGGGAAAAATTATGGCACTTGGAAACAGAGAATGCAGGCTTTTCTAGTGAAAGAAGACCTGTGGAAAGCTATCGCAGAAGACCCACCCGCCGGGGTGCCTATTCCAGCAGATTGGAGAAGGCTGGATGAGAGGGCAAAGGCGTTAATTGTTCTTGCTATTGATGATTCTCAATTACTGCACGTGCGTGATGCAACAACAGCTAAGGAAACCTGGGAAACTTTAAGAAATATTCATGTGAAAAAGACTGCCAGTTCTAAAATATATCTTGCCAGAAGATTGTATCAGATGCGCTTATCTGGAGATACAACCATGTTAGAGCATTTGTTGGAAATAAACAGACTGTTTACTGAGTTGTCAGAACGTGAAATTGAACATTCTCAAACGCAAAAAGTGTATATCACATTATCTTCACTAGATTCATGTTATGATAGTCTGGTGAGCTCTTTGGAAGCAATGGACAATGCAAATCTCAATATGGATTACATAGAAGGAAAACTTTTACAAGAATTTCAAAGAAGGCAAGAAATGGCAAAGCAAGAAAGGACTGAGTCTAAACACGTGGAAAAACAGAACAACAAAGCTGCACAAGAGAGACTGTATGGACAAAAGGCATGTTATTTTTGTGGTTCCAGGCAACATCTACAAAGGAATTGTGAAGCAAGAAGAAGAGAAAGAGGAAGAAAACCATGTGTACAGGTGATCTATGCTAGTAAGAATAAGCAATGTATTAACAATGAGCAGGGAAATAACTGTAAAGAATTATGGGCAATTGACAGTGGGGCAACAAATAGTATAATCAAAGATAAATCCATGTTTCATACATTTTGTGACGTAGAGGATCATGTAATAATGGCTGATGGATCTAAGAAACAGATCAAAAGTAGGGGAACAGTGAAATTAGCAGGTTTCAATACCATTATGACTGATGCGCTGTTTGTTCCTGATATTGAATGCAACATTATGGCTGTGTCGAAACTCAATGAAATGGGGTTCACAGTAATGTTCAAAAGGGGTTCAGTGCATGTAATGAGGAAAAATATTCATGAAAGGAATAGTGAGGAACTCATTGTTCTTCTTATACTTGAAACAAACAAATCATGTACTCATGTGTGCTAATGAGAAACCCCATAATAATTGTGTTCATTTATGGCACAGAAAACTAGGCCATATAGGATATGAAAATGTGGTGAAAACAACAGAGAACAGTAATGATGTGACATTGAGAAACTGTGAAAAATATGTAGACTGCCACGTGTGTAAACAAACTAGGGCAGTTGTGGCTGCAAAGAACAAAGAAGCCATGCCCAGTACAAATGCACCTTATCAATTAATACACGTGGACTTAGTGGGGCCATTTCAACCTACTCAGGGGGGTGCAAGATATTTCCTGACAATAGTTGATGATTTTTCAAAATTCTGCACTGTTTATTTACTAAAAGCTAAAAGTGAAGCTGCAGAGAAACTGAAAAGATTTGTTACAAAAATTGAAGTGCAGTTTGGTGTCAAAATACAGAGAATAAGATCAGATCAAGGAGGAGAGTTCTTAGGACACTCTTTTACTGAATACTTGGATAAAAGAGGAATAAAACAGGAGTTAACAGCCCCTTATAGTCCTCATCAGAACGGGTTAGCTGAACGCTGGAACAGGTTGCTTCAGGACTCAATAAGATCAATGCTGTGTGACTCCTCTTTAACACAAGGTTTCTGGGGAGAGTGTGTTCTGTATTCAGCTTACATTCAAAACAGAATATTCCATAAGGCCACTGGAATGTCTCCTTATCAGAAATTGTATGACAGAAAACCCAGATTAAAACATTTGATTAGGTTTGGAGCAGAATGCTGGGTACATGTTCCCAAAAATAAAAGGACAGGGAAGCTGCAAAGGAGAGCAGACAAAGGGTACATGCTGGGATTTGAAAACACGTATTACAGAATTTGGATGCCAAAACAAAGGTCTGTGGTGTTAAGCAGAAGCGTGCAAGCAATAGAGCAGGATTGGGAAGAGAAAACATATGTGGAGTTGGGAAACACTGAAGTTAGTAATGAACAAGAACAGGCAGATACAGTACCAATAAAACAAGAAGAAACAGGCAGCAGTAGTGAATCAAGTTCTAGCTCTGAGAGAGAAACAGAGGAATCGCCTGACACAGACACAGACACTAAGGCAGAAATACAACCACGCAGATCAGAGAGAACAACCAAAGGTATTCCACCTGTTAGATTTAAAATAAATTCCATTAAACATATAGACTTCAGTAACTGGAAAAAGTGGGATGATGGAAATCATGAAGAGTAATAAATAATTGCTGTAATAAATGTATGTAATAAAAATGATGCTAAGATTCTAATGAAATGTAATGGCTGTAAAACCAGATGATGCAAATGTAAATATGAAATGTAACACATGTAAATGGAAAAGAAATGTAACTGGCAGAATGTCAAAATTTAAGGTGGGGGATTGTTGGCTATTAAACCGAGGAAGCAGAGGTTAAATTTCCACAAGTGAGCTACGTGGATTAGAAGCGAAAGTTGGCAGAGCTCGAGCCATCTTCAAGGACACGTTGCTATGCAACCTAGGCTCGGGCAGCTGGCCTTATCTATATAGAGGGCCAGCAGACACTTGCAGAGTGTGGGGGTCGAGGAGTTTGTATAGAGAGAGCTTGTGATATATTGTCAGTAAAGTAACTCTTAAAACTTATTACTTGTCTGGCTCATTGCTTCAACTGGCATCTAGCCTGTCACTATACTGTTCTGCATCCTGGGCATCTGCTTGCGCCAGATATAACATCCAACAAAAATAGCATTTGCCTTTTTTGCAGCCAAATCACACTGTTCACTCATATTCAGTTTGTGATCTACAACAATCCCAAGATCCATCTCGCATGTAGTATTGCTGAACCAAGTATCCCCCATCTTATAGCTCTGCATTTGGTTTGCCTTAGGTGTAAAACATTGCACTTATCCCTGTTAAATTTCGTTCTGTTGTTTTCAGCCCAATGCTCCAGCCTATCAAGATCACTTTGAATTTTGTTTCTGTTCTCCAGAGTATTAAGCTATCCATCCCAATTTTGTTTTATCTGCAGATATTTGCGCACCCCAGCCCTGTGGTATAGCTCCTCCTCTTCCTGCCTTTTTCGTCCTCTGCGGTCTGACACTGTTGGAGAGGCTATTGCTGAAGACTTTGCTCTATTGTTCAGTCGGCAGTGGGGGACTTCTCTCCTGCCTCCTTCTTGTCCGTGTTACTGGGGGTGGAGGGGGATGGTGGATTGATGGTGGCAGTGTGTGTGCGTGTGTGAGAGAGAGGCAGGCTGTGAGGGGGCTTGGCTGCCTGAGGGGGTGTGGCATGAGGACAGCTTGCACTTCTAAATTTGCCACTACAGTACTGTTACTGAATGTGCAGGTCCCATGTCCCACAGCAACGTGAACTGGGGACATACACAAAATTGGTCAATGTGACAAAAAGAAAGCAGAATGATAAGGTTTCTTGCACGCACAGGGAGTGGCACCATTAGCATGGTGAAAAGCCTTGTTACCCACTTGGCCCATATGGTTCCACGGTGCACTATGGAAGCCAGAAGCATAAAAAGGGACATATAAATTGGCCATAATGCAGTCAGGGAAATTCTGACATTGCCTGTGCAATTTACAAAAAAAGAATGTTAGTCTTGTGAACCTTCATCCACAAGGAAACATTTTTGGTGGTTATCGGTTCACTTAATATCACACCTAAATTGGGCCTTTTTCAATAGCATGTAAGAGCCAGCACCCAGGATGGGACTATGTAATTAGAGAGCCAGTACAGGGTCAGCAGTTCCCATAACAGTACTATGGGACAAAATGAACAGTCTGCAGCATAGAAACAATGCCCTACACGCTAGGTATGATGGGAAACAAGGAAAAAGCTATGGGAGAAAATAATGGTATAGAAATGAGATGGAAAACCTTCACAAGGGAGTTTTAGTCCAAGTTCCATCAGCCCCAGCCAGCATGGACAATGGTCAGGGGTGATGGGAACTGTAGTCCAACAACATCTGAAAGGCCAATGATTCCATAATCCTGGCATAGAATGTGCAAGGGAAATGATGGGATTATATAGCCAAGAAATAGTTTGACAGAATTGTATTCAGTGTTGGCCCTACCGAAGAACAGACACATTGAAGTTAAAGGACATTACTACTAGGTCCAATAATTGCAATGGGTCTACAATCCACAGTTCCCAGATTGGGAGATTAGTAACAATAAGGACATAGAGAGCAGAATCACAAATAATAATTACAAGCAGAATAAAATACAACCCAACATTCCTAAAGATTTAAAAATGTGCTCTTCTACCTTGCAACCAAAACAAGTCATTTTAAAAACAAACAAGGGAGTCAGTGATGGAGACTGCAATAGAGATTCAAACTGACAAACCTCAAGGAGTCAGATACCTCAAATATTTGTTATTGTGTTATCCATTATTGCAGATACTAAAATATTTGCTTGATCCAAAGATTCCAGTGTTTCAAGGGAGAAAATTCAGTGGAAGTTTTTGTGGAGGGGGAAACCAGCATCCATCACCAATGTGACTGCATCCACATTATACTCATGTAGCAGTATCTGCCAGTGAATAAGGTAACTGTACTATACAGATCACAAGAATATATTCTCTTATCTTGCAATTTATTATAACTTCTATCTTGCAGCTTCTATCCTGTAACTTATACTACAGCAGGAATGGGGTACCTGTAGCCCTCCAGCTATTGTTGAATCAGAGCTTTGGGAAGCAACAGTGGCATTGATATTCTGATATTCTGGAGAGAATGGGTCTCTCCCAATTGACAGACAAGAGTGACAGGGTACATGGGGGTGTTTCCAACTCTGCCTTTACATGAGAGGGGAAGTGGTAAAGGTAACAGCCACTTTGATGACAGCACAGATGAACTGCTCGTGGTTACACACTTGGATAACCGAGAAGCATATACTTCTGGTTGAGCGCAGGATGGGAGTGGTGTTGGGAGTAAGTGTGGTGATGGGTACAGGCATCCCATTGTAACTTATTTCTGATAAAGGGGGGGAAATGGATTCAGGTTATCTCCTCTACCGATCCTACTTTGCAGGTAACTGGTGACTTGGCTACTGAGGGTCCTAGCCCGGTGCTCCTATTATTCAAGCAAGACCCTTGGCTAATGAATAAAGACTATTCTATGCCAGGTCAGTACACAAGTTCACCCTCATCCATTATTTGGTTATGGACGAGACAGATGACCTGGCTTATGTAACAGAGACCTGGGTGAAGTGGATCTGACTCAACCTTACCCCCACCCCGGGTACTCAGTGGAGCACCAACCAATGCTAGAAGACCAGAGGAGGGAGGAGTTGCTAGGGTACATTAGACATCTATTCTGCTAACCAGTGTGGAAGTAACAAAAGCTAGGCCTTAACTTTAGTTCAGATTTGTGAGTGCAAAGAATGATGGTTAGAATGTTTCTGTGTAACATGCTAAGAGGGAATGCCAAAAAGATGTTCCGAGAATAAGGCTGATGCTGTAACTCGAGTAGAGCAAACATGTTAAGAATGCATTTGCAAGCTGCACGTATGTTTAATTTTCTCTGTTCTATGTGAAGGACAGTAACAGATGTCAAACTGACATACTAACATGATGACACACTGTAATTTGGGTTACGTGTTGACTCGGATAATCACGTTCCCTAGAGAACCAGTGGACTGGACCGTCCACCACTGACTCCCCGGTGCCACCAATAAGAGGTAAGAGGCCATTTGAAATCTCTCTTGGGCATTGTCAGTGGGGGACTGCCCGTGCTGCCTGGCCATCTCTTGTCTGGGACAGCACTATCCGACCTTTTGCTGCCAGATCTGTTAGACTCACCATGTAAGTAGCCTGAAGCATTTTCTTGGGAAGTGAGATTGAGGGAAGGATTGAAAGTAGTGTTAGCAAATGGACCCTTGTGTGAATTGAGTGGATGAGCTTTGTGCTCTTGAGTGAACTGAGTAATCTCCTGAGGAAAGTCTGATCCAAGTGCAGCTGCACCAATCTCTCTGTGAGTCCCACCGGCCTGTGACCGGAGCTGACTGAACTCAAGGGCGCTTGGTAGGACCAAACCTAAAGAGACTTTTTCCCTTCCCCAGTGACTCACAGGTCCATGAGCCAGATTTAACTGTGGGGAAATGCATTTCATGCCACTGTCACAAATCTTGCCTTAGGTGGGCATTGTTGTGCCGTAAGTCTGGGACTAGGCTTAACGGCTGTACCTTGTGACCCAGTGGACCTTTTCCCTGTGTGAATTGAGACAATGGGGGGTAGAGGATCCAAGGGCGATGTACCAATCCCTCCAAAAGGAACACCTGCCTTCTATATATATATAATAACTATGGGCACAAGCTGTAGATTTTTGGAATTTTTACACTAGAGACAGTTCGGACTTAGTTTCCCCTGGAGGAAACTTTTGATTTAGATAAAATAGTTCATCAGTACGGCAGTAAAACGCCACAGATACAATGGGAAGTATTTTTTGATTGGTATCCAGAAATGTCAAAAAGGTGCCAAGAATCTCAAACTCGGGAGTCTTAAGGACTCCAATGAGAAATTGAAATCTCAGTTAAAAGATTTAAAAGGAAAATGTGCACCACCCTGGGCACGCCCACCAAGTGCTCCTAAGGTACCTTTGTATCCTCAAATAAAGCCCAAGAAAGAAAGGAAGAATCCCCAGAAGATATTATAGATTTTTTTTTTACTAGTGTGCCTCCACGATATCATCCTGAAGTGGAGCCACCTCCACCATCGGTGGAGACTATTATACCTCAGTCTCCCCAGGAGGATAGTACTGCTAGTACTATCACCTCTTCTTCACCTATTATATAGATTGGCCAACAATTTCCACCTTATTCAGACTCTGGAGAGCAATCTCAAAAGTCTCAATCTCTGAATAAAGTCCAGCAGCAACTGTCTGGAATAAGACAGCCATTAAATGAAATAGAGGAAGCTTCATTAAATGTGTCCAATTCTGCCCTGGCATTTCACACCAGAAGACACATGCCTCCTACAGGGGAGGCGTGGCAATATTGTTGGGCTACAGATGGAAAATTTGGAGCATACCAATACATAGAACACAAGATTGGTATGCTCCAAATTTTCCATCTGTAGCCCAACAATATTGCCACACCTGCCCTGTTTGCCAAGCCCACAATGTAGGCAAAGATGTAAGGGTTTCCACCGTGGAGACCCTTTGTAAATATCCAGGTTGATTTTATTCAGATGCATAAACATTGTTCTTATGAATATGTTCTTGTTATTGTATGTATGTATTCTGGATGGATTGAGGCCTATCTCTGTGCAAAGACTGACACCATCAGAGTTTCCAAAAGACTGTTGAAAGAATTTATTCCCTGATTTGGTATCCCCTTGTCTATCCATTCTGGCCACATTACTCATTTCACTGGCCAAATTGTTAAGGACATTTGTAAGGCTCTAGGTATCCAACAGAATTTTCACTACCCACACCATCCTCAGTCCACAGGGGCAGGAGAACGTCAAAATGGAATTTTGAAAAACAAAATGGCCAAAATTTATGCTGAGACTGGACTTAAATGGCCAGATGCTCTCCTCTTGGACTTATGAGCATCAGAGCAACAGCAAACAGAAGAACTGGACTATCACCCCAAAAGGTCATCATGGGTCGCCCAATGTGAAATCCAGCTTCGCCGCCTGTAAATCCAGCCTTTTGTGACCTACATTTAAATAATGAAATAGTCATGAATTATTCTAAGGCATTAATGAAGTATGTTAAGATGTGGATTCATGCACCACACTGCAAGAAGACATCTCCTCCATTGGACCCCGTCGTTCCCAAAAATAGGTCTCCACAGTATAGTGATGAACCTAATGCCCACCAGCAGGAGAGCCTGTTAGGGAAGGAACCTTCAACAAAGGGCCACAGCGATGCCGTCAGTGAAAGTCCAGTGGTAAGCCAAGCTCTCACTGGTGAAGAGGATTTGCCAATACAAGATGCAGCTGAATCTGTTCAGACCGCCTCCTCAAAAAGCTTGGGCTTGTGGTAAAACGAAAGTGGACTTTGGTGTTATGGAATGCACTCCCTGCTGAGATATGAGAGGCTACATCTGCATTGTCATTCCACTGGCTTTTGGAGACACATCTGGTTACACAGTGTTGGGAGGATGAGCTGGGCTCCTGGGGGGTTGTCAGAAGAGGATTCAAATGGCTGGCAGAGGGAGGAACTTACCCTCTGTGGAGCGAAGCCGAAACAGAGGACATGCCAGAGATAGGGTCGCCTAGCAACGGGGAGCCTGAGAGCCTTGAAGTTTTAGAATCCCCCCCAGACATTCCCAGGCCCTCCCTTCTCCGCAGCTCAGAGCAAGAGGGAGGGCTGATCACAGCAGAAAGGCGGAGAGATGGTTTACCCTCAGCCCCTCCTTTATCACCCATAGGGGAATCGGACACTTCAGAAGAGGAGGAGGTGATGCCTCCCCCCTCACCACGCACACGCAGACGGTTGAAAAGACAGGAGAGAAGGGGGGGAAGGCGGGCAGTACCTGAGGGGGAGTTAAGGAGGAGCGAAAGGTTGCGCGCCCGTTTAGCCCCTTCTTAAAGAACAGGCGGGAAGCAGCCCCTTGCTCTGTCAACTTTCTCCCAATGCCGCAGGACCTGTATCCCTGTATTGCTTCATGAGAAAGCGCAGCCTTTGTTGGACATTACTCTAATAAAACACGAATTAACTACAACCTCTGGTCTGGTTCCTGAGTCGCATCCTGGGCCTGACACACAGGCATTCCTGTGTGGCATTGTTTTATTGTGTATTTTAATTATGGATGTTTATATTTTAATGTTTGTGTAACTGGCTTTTATACTTCATAAACAGCTTAGAAGCCTATTTTGGCATTAAGTGGTATAAAAACAAACACTATAACTTCCTTCATCCCTAACTATTGGCCATGCTGTCTGGAGCTGATGGGAGGAAAGTCCAACAACATTTGAAGGACAAGTTTCCCATCCCTATACTACTGGAAATATCATTGCCTATGTGATACTTCTTAAGTAACATGTATTTTATGTAGCTATACTCCTGCAACATGCTATATTCTTATGTGTTTCAAAGGCAACTTACCAATGCCTACAGCCACAAGACCTTGAACACACCCAATCTTGTCTGATCTTGACAGTTAAGCAGGGTCAGACCTGGTTAGTACTTGAATTGAAGAAGATGACTTACTGATTGCCATGCAAGGGATTCCATAATATGGTGTTCACAGCATTCCAGGTGTTTTATCATCTCTCTCGTCAAGTTGGGTTCTGCTTTAATGAAGCTTTCAATAACCTTGTATAAGTCAAAGGCTTTTAAGTCAAGTATGTTGATGATCCATGGGAAAGACAAGTCTGTTTCCATATTCATACTGTCGCTTTGTGAAGCACTCCTTGAGGCTGAAGAGAACACAACTAATTAATTTAATGTTGAATAACCCAAAGTCCGCAACAAATTATTTTCTTTATACATACAGATGTGTCAGTTAGCATGTCCTTATTTTCAAAATCCAAGAAAGTCCTATTGAAAACAAGTTTGTTCCAGCATTTAAGACCTGAGATCAGACAAAGTGCTAGTCCACCGACCACACTAAACTATGGTTTAGTGCTACATTCACAAGCAGGAAGGTTGCACACTCTGCTCCTCTCCCCTCTTCTCCTCTCACATAGAAGGACTTTGCTAGTCATTTACTTGTTTCCCCTAATCCTAGCTTGCTTGTTATGTACAAACCAAATATTGTTGTTTAAAAACTCTGGTTAGTAAAACAAACTAGCTTCATGGGTTTAAGTCAGCTTGTTTCAAAACTGATGCAAGTTTGTTTAAAACGCAAAGCTTTTGGGTAGTCTCCTCAGAGAGATGAACAGGAGCTTTCTCAAGGGGGCTCTTGCTCGATGCTCTTTTCTCCTCCTGGTCCCCCTTTGGCATTTAGGGTGGGTGAGTCAAGCCTACTGGCTCTCAAAGTGACACTGAAGGCCAGAGAGTGACCTGAGAGGGCTGCAGCTGGAATACTGGTAGCCATCCCACTCCAAGTATTTTCCCAAGGCTTTGCTTGGGCTCATTCCAGCTCAAGTACATAGTGGTAAATCATGGTTTAGCATTATCCCCACTGCTTAATATAACATACTTAAGTTCAACTTACTGCCGTAAGTAGCTATGACAACCTCAAGAGCACAGGCCAACAGAGACGTATGAAAGATGTTTGTATTCAAAAGTTTGCTGTAAAAGGGAAAAAAACCTTTCAAGTTTCAACATTAAAACTTCTGAAGGCTAGAAAAATAGTATTTGAAGGACGTTTGAAAACATACCTAAAATTATGAATTGATAGCCGTTTTTCTTCCTAAAATAAATGAATGAACACATATCTTAGTCCATAAAAAAGGAAATACCAATTGTAAGAACTGTGTATCATGAAAACCTACCGACATTAAGATGGATTCCATCACTCTGTAGTATAACCGTACACCAAGCCTATACCTCTGAAAATAACAATTTGAAAGGTGATGTAATTTTTATTTATTTATTTATTTATTTATTTATGAGATTTGTTAGATGCCCATCTGGCAGAGGTTAATCTGCCACTCTGGGCGACTTACAACCAAACACAAGCACATTCCATTAAACATAATCAGAATCCTAAAAATTAGAAATTAAAAATTAAAAGCTTAAACATTTAACACACACCCCAAGATCTGCAATCTGCCAGCCTAAATTTGAATTTAACCCCCCAAGAACTGCAATCTGCCAGCCTAATCCCCTTCCCATGTCTGGGTAAAGAGCCAGGTCTTCAAGGTCCGCCGAAAGCATAACAGGGAGGGGGCCTGACGGAGGTCAATTGACAACAAATTCCAATGTAATAAGTTGCAATGATACTGTGCTTTACGAGAATGACATTATATATGTAATACATATATTTGTGATTAATGGGTTTTATGTGGCCACTTATAGTGAACAGCTCTACTAGATCAGACACATACACACCCCAAAAGGAAGAATTAGGCATACCCAAGACTAGGATATTTGCAGAAATCTAGGTCCATCCCCACCTAATGTTTGCCTGCATGCTTTCTGGGTACACAGTACATGAACATCAAAGCAAACCTTCCTGACAAAGGCTACTAGATTCCTACTGGCCCCTGCCCAGGATCACACATCACAGACATTCAATACATTTCCTGTTTCAGAATCCCTCAACACTATAGCCTGAAGCAGAGAGAATACGTCACGTTCACCAGCTCACCCTACATTTATTTTTGAACTGTGGTTAGGGAACCCTACCTGTGATCCAATTTCAGCACATCCCTGGCCAACTGCTTCGGCAAACTTCTCTTTGAAGATACAACTGAGGTTTTCTATTCTTTCCAATATCCTTTGCATAGGATTCACAGTGCAGTTCTGTAATGAGATGGGGAAAGCTTCCCCTTAGATGAACAGATATAATATATTGGATAAACAAGAACTTTTTACTCCACTAGAGCTCAAGCTTAGCGTACTTACTTAGTTAATGCCAGGGCATGAAAACACAGTTGCTGGCAAAACAAGGGTATTGGGATACATAACAAGGCTTGAATATGATGTTTAAAAGCTATCATTCCAAATTACGGAATGATCTCCCTGACGAAGCACGCCTGGCGCCAACACTGTTATCTTCTCGGTGCCAGGTCAAGACTTTCCTCTTCTCCCAGGCATTTTAGCATGTGTTTTAAATTGTTTTTATATTGTTTTAAATTTTAAAATTGTGCTTTAAATCGTTTTTAAAATATGTGTTTTAAATTGTATATTTGTTTTAATGTTTTTGATTGCTGTAAACCGCCCAGAGAGCTTTGGCTATGGAGCGGTATACAAGTGCAATAAATAAATAAATAAATACATAATAATCCATCCCTTCTACTTTAAAATATTCTGGGTTACAAAAGGGCATCATGACTGGGAGATTCAGAGAGTTATACTACCTGAAATTTGGGGACAGGGAGGAAATCAGCAAGGAAAAAGCATGTTAGACTAAGGAGCATTTTTGAAATATTATTTTACAACATTGATTTCTGCATGTTTATACTGCACCCACACTAGTAGTTAAAATGGTACTTACATTAAAATATGAGATAAGGTTATCTGACGGTTTATCACTTGCAGAGTTTAAAATCATCATTAACTGCTGGATAGTATTCATCGCAGCCCTACAGAGGGTGAAAGTATTTTTAAAACTGTTTTCTGAAATGCAGAAACTTCCTTTGAACAGAACCTAATGAAATGATACATCAGTCACATTTGGAAATCAAATCTCTGCTTAATAAACAGAGATGCGAATGGGTTTCATACATGTGAATGCATCTGCTCAGCTACTGACTTCATACAAGCAGGGAAACTAGCCAGAAAGCAGGAGTTAATCATAACTTCCTGTTATATCCAAACCAGAAACTATGGTAAATGGCTTCAAAACAAGCCAAGATGTGGCACTCATCTTCAAACTATTGCTTTATATTCTGGCTTGTTTAGAAGCTATTAACCACAGTTTCCTAGTTCGACTGTACCTGTGTGTGGCAGCTATGCAAAAGAAATTCCAAATTTTTATTTATTTATTTGTAGAAGTATTTATATACTGTCTATTATAATGAATGTCAAGAAGGTGTACAAGTTAAAATGAAAAAAAATCTCAAAATTAAATCACAGTAACATAAATAAAATGCGACTGATAACGCAAGGGGCACCATTTACTACAGTATCCTGTTTTGTCCAAACTGAATTCCATCCTGGGGATCATTAGGAAAGAGATTGAAAATAAAACTGCTAATATCATAATGCCATTATACAAATCTGCGGTGCAATCACATTTGGTATACTGTGTACAGTACTGGGTGCCTCACCTCAACAAAGATACTGTAGAGCTGGATTAGAATCAGAAAAGGGCAACCAAAACGATCAGGTGGTTGCTCCAGTCCCTCGATGAGGAAAAGTTACAACAGGGGTTCTCAAAATGTCTCCCTTCAGAGACCAGAAGGCTGAAAATGACTGAAGCCTACCAATCACAAAATGATGGTGCAGGGGCAGCGTCAATCACAAAATGGCAGCAGATGGATGCAGAGTTGGGTAAGATCAGACGGCAATTACTGATATCCCATTCTATTGATATCTAATCCATTTTTGGAAATTGCTACAGACTTTGCTACAGTGGTTGCGTTGTGGTAAGGTGATCCATAGATCAGCTTTTCTCAAGCATTTGTTCTAGAGGTATTGCTACCCCATTTTAGTCAGAAATTGCTCATCCAGAGGTTCAAAGTAGAGGCTTTTCTATTTTTCCTGTCCCAACTCCACATGTCTCAAAGTATTTACTCATCTCCTAAAATTCTTCTCCCATTCTCCTTACACACGCAAAGTGAAGCTTATTTCCCCCATCTCACTGCCCATTTCTTTCATCCCCTCTACCTATTCCCTTTACATTCATCTTTTCCTCCCATTAACAGTTTTCCTATCTTATCCTCTTCCCTGTTATTCCTAGTGTATGCATATATATGTATATACAGTGCCTTGCAAAAGTAATCAGACCTCTGACCAATGCTCTCATCTTACTGAATTACAAATGGTACATTGTAATTTTGTGATATTTTATTTTGAAACACTGAAACTCAAAATCAATTATTGTAAGGTGACATCGGATTTATGTTGGGAAATATCTGTAAGAAACATAAAAAACTGAAACATGTTGCTTGCTTAAGTATTCAACCCCTGTGCTGTGGAAGCTCCCAGTGCACACAGATGAAAGAAATTGCCCTATGGAGGACACAATTACCTTACCAAGGGCCTCCACTTGTGAACCATTAAAGTTGCTGTCACTGTCAGGATAAAAACCCCACTGTTGAAGGATCAGGCTGTGGGTCTGAAGGAAAATGAAGACCAAAGAGCATTCTACACAAGTGTGCTGCCCCCTCACCCCTGCTCTCCCTGACATTTTTCTGGGGACTGTCCTGTACCAGGAAGATGAATGCTTTTGGACAGCTGTTGATGCTTTTTACAAATGCTATAATTTTGTTAGTTTTTTTGTAAATTGTATTGTTTTTATTTGTGTTTTGTATTTGTGTGTAAGCCACCTTGGGAGACTTTTTGGCCAAAAGGCGGCCTAGAAATAAAACATAATAATAAAGTAATCCAAATGCATAGATTAGGAAAAGGGTACAAACTAAAATCCAAGTGTTTGGGTATCCCAGTGAGCACAGCTGGATCAATAATCAGGAAGTGGAAGCTGCATCACACCACCCAGGAACTGCCAAGGAAAGGCCGTCCCTCAAAACTCAGCACTCGAACAAGAAGGAGACTTGGGAGAGAAGCCAAAGAGAGGCCAACAATCACTTTGAAGGAGCTACAGAGTTCAGTGGCTGGGAGTGGAGTAATGGTGCACCAGTCAACCATATCAAGAACTCTGCATAACACTGGCCTGTATGGGAGGGTGGCAAGAAAGAAGCCGTTACTCAAAAAGTACCATCTGAAAGCATGTCTGGAGTTTGCCAGAAAGCATGAGAGTGCCCCAGGTGCAATGTGAGAAAAGGTTTTGTCAGATGAGACCAAGATACAGCTTTCTGGCCAAAACTCAAAGCGCTATGTGTGGTGCAAATCTAACACTGTCCGTGCATCAAGACGTACCATCCCTACAGTGAAGTGTGGTAGTGGCAGCATCATGCTGTGGGAATGCTTCTCATCAGCAGGGACTGGGCATCTTATTAAAATTGAAGGAAGAACGGATGGAGCAAAATACAGGGAAATACTGCAAGAGAACCTGCTTCAGTCCACAAAAAAACTGAAGCTTGAGAGGAAATCCACTTTTCAGCAGGACAGTGATCCCAAGCACAAGGCCAAAGCAACACTGGAGTGGCTCAAGAAAAAAAAAGTGAATGTCCTACAGTGGCCCAGTCAATCCCATTGAGAATCTGTGGCACTCTTTGAAAATTGCAGTCCGCAAGTGACGTCCAACCAACCTGAACGACCTGGAGTGAATCTGCCAAGAAGAATGGACCAAAATCCCTCTGACACTGTACGCAAAGCTGGTACATACCTACCCCTAGAGATGTGAAGGCTCGGGGAAAAAACGGAAACATTCAGGAAAAAACTGTTTTTTCCCCAAAGCCTTTTTTGCTTTTTTCAAAAAAATTGAAAAAAAATGAAGAAAAAATGGATTATGGAATGTTTTATTTTAGCATGATGAATAAAATGTTTCATTGAATCTTGGTCCCCCCCCTTTTTTCTCAGTTCTTTTTATGGGAATGGATGCTTTATATCTGCTTGACACTTTGGAGGACTAGCAGAGACATAAATAATTTTCTTTGTTATTAATGTTGATGGTTTCTTCTGTTTATTTTTAAATTGTTTTTTGCCCGCTCCTCATATACTGCCAAAACGAAAGAGGTTCCTTACAGTTCAGGATCTTGTAGATCCATTTGTTACAAAAAAAAAGTAAAACTTTTAAAAAGTAAATTCAATTCGTAATAACTGTTTGAATAAAATATACTTTTAATATACCAAATGTGATAATTTTATGCCAAACCAACTTGTACATAATTACATTTGATGATCCTGAAGTAACAAAGTGACTTTCAATCTGTAAAAAGTGCTAATATTGTATTGTTCAATTTTTCCAAACATTTCTGTGTTTTTTTCTGAAAAAAGGGAAAAAGTGTTTTTTCCCAATGGCTTCAAAATTTCCGGAAATTTTACATCTCTACCTACGCAACAGACTTAAAGCTGTTATTGTAGCAAAAGGTGCCTCTACCAAATGTTAATGTGTGGGGTTGAATACTTATGCAAGCAACATGTTTCAGCTTTTTATGTTTCTTACAAACATTTCCCAACATAGGGAAATTCCTATCAGACTCTTATTATATGACTATGACAGCAAGATTATTGGGTGCGTAAAGATGGAAGATGGAACCAATACGGATAATGGAAGAAGAGCAATTTGAAATTACTGGACTTAGTAGATTTGATGAGTTGGATTAATTGACATGTTTATCTAGAAAAAAAATTGATGGACATATATCTCAAGGATTGGAAACTTCTCTTTGACTTTTTGTGGAAGAATAAAATGATATGATGTTAATGAGATTTGAAACCAATTAAGATAACCGCTGGAGGAAGGTGATTTTATAATCTATTAAGAGACAGGCTTGTTATATATTATAGATTTATAGCTGAACTACGACAAATCGGAAGTCAATATTTTTATGTTTTTTTTTCTTTTTTTATTGTATTAGTTATTGATTTGTGTTTTTTCTTTTTCTACTGTTTTGGTTTTGAAAATTTGAATAAAAATTAATTGGAAAAAAAAAAACATTTCCCAACATAAAACCAATGTCACTTTACAATAATTGATTTTGAGTTTCAGTGTTCCAAAATAAAAAATCATGCAGAACAAAATTGCAATGTACCATTTGTAATTCAGTAATATGATAGCATTGGACAGGGGTCTGATTACTTTTGCAAGGCACTGTATAAACTAGGGGCTGCCGCTCCTGCTCATGCACCCTGTCACGTAACCCCCTCACGCAAGCCAATCCTCCCCCACTTAGAGTTCACCAAAAGCCGTTTATGAACCTCCCTGCTTCTCCTCCCCCCAATGCCCGAGGCACAAAGAAAAGCCAACCACACGTACCCCCAACCTCAACATCCTGGCAAACTTCTCCTCCCCTTAGACCTGGCCATCAAGCTCCCGTTCTCTCCCCTCTACAGGTCACCAAGCCACCTCCTTTCCCCCCCTTTTACAGGTCACTGAGTGGCCTCCTCCTTGCCTTTTAGACCTTCTCCTGCAATGAGGGAGGCGAGGTGGGCGGCCCAGACAAGCCACGGAGGACCACTCAGGACAAGCTGGGGAAGCTCATCAACAACTGGCCTGCTCTGCCACCACTTCCCTCCTCATCACTCTCTGCTGCTGAGGCTGGAACAGCATCACTGGTGTGATGGGTGGTGATGGCAGAGCAGGACAGCTGCTGAAGAGCTGCCCTGGCCTGTCATGACTATTCCACCGCAGTTTACTTGGGTTGTTCAGCCACCGCCATGGCCCCGTGGCATTTAGAAGGCTGTCAGTACACTGTAGTTCACAGCACCATAGCATGGCAACAGCCTTAGAAAAATATTATATGTAAGATATTATCCTTCAAGCTCCTCCTTTGGCCCTTCCCCCCAGAGGAGGGGGGCCTTCCTTCTCTTTTCTTCCCTTCCCCTGAAATTATGTCCTAGCCACCTTTACTTGACCCACCCAAAAGGTTACAGCATGGGGGGGGCGGCATGGTCAGACAAGTAAGAAGGCACTGAGGCCCATCTGAAAGTGACCCAAGGCCCAGTGGTGGATCCTGGCCCACGGCTTCAGAAACATTTGGGGCTTTTTAGTTTAGAAAAAATGCAAGTGGAGGGCATGACTGAAGTGTATAAAATTATGCACGGTCTGGAGAAAGTGGATAGAAATAAGTTTTTCTCCCTTTCTCATAATACTATTGGGGCCATCCAACGAAACTGAATGTTTGAAGGTTCAGGACAGACAGAAGTACTTCTTCACAAAGTGCATAGTTAAAACTGTGGAATTTGTTCCTGCAAGATGTAGTGATGGTGATGGCCATCACACTGGATGGCTTTAAAAGGATTTTAGACAAATTCGTGGAGGATAAGTCTATAAATGGCTACAAGGCATGATGGCTATGTATTATCCCCAGTGTCAGAGGCAGCATGGCTCTGAATACCAGTTACTGGGAATCACAACTGGTCCTGCTTTTGGGCTTCCTGTGGGCATCCAGTTGGCCACTGTGAGAACAGGATGCTGATCTAGATGGGGCATCCAACAGGGCTTATGCTCTTTCTTAAAGTTAACTTCCTGGCTTCCTTCCTTCCTTATACTTGATGGCCTTGTAAGGCCCCCCTCCAACTGTACTATTCCATGATTCTGTGAAAAGGACAGCTGCATGTTGGTATATCAACCTTATTAATCCTTCAGCTTACTAAGTCAAGATTTAATCATCCAAACAAAACTACTAGACATAAATTTTTCGAACATAATTAAAATAGATGTTACTTCCCTACATTAATATCATTAGCATCCTCAATGGTATTTCAATCTACGAACTTAATTTTGAGCCAGAAATGGAAGTTCTGAGGAAGTGAACAGGAGCTGAACTGATTTGATGGCATACGATGCCCACAAGCATTTTAGTTGCTGAAAGAAGTTGTCAACCAGAAACGTTTACTGCTGTCTACTTTTGTGAAATGAACTTGAAGTCTGGTTTTGCCGGGAAAACCAGTCACACCACTCCACCCACCTGAAGGGACTCTGTAAATGCTTTTTTATGCAGAAGTATCACAGTCTTGAGAACTGAAGCACTTGCAGGACAAATAGGATTTCAGATACAATTTCTATACTCATAGAAATAATTTTCTAAACTTTTTTATTAAATTAAAAATTATGGTAATTTAAATTATTCTTACCGAATAGGAGTCTGTGGAAGTACAACAGGAGGATCATCACCTGGATTATTTTTTGTTGGTGTTCTCTCCAACTGTAAACTTAACATGAGAAAAATATAACTTGTCTACACAGAGACTTGAAATGCTGGTATCCTGGCAGGAAGACAATAAACTCTTGGCTCAAGAGGAAGAAATGAATGAGCATTTTGATCTTGCACACAGCTTCTTTGCTTCTCCCTTTATGCCAGAGAGCAAATAAACCAGGAAGTCTTCCTATTAACTATAGTTTCCCATTTTGTTCAAATCAGGACACTACTGTCAACTGTTTCCAAACAAGCCAGGGTATGAAGCCGTGGTTTGAAGTTGGATTTATAACCTGGTTTGTTCTGAAGCCGTTAACCATAGTTTCTGGTTTGGACAAAACAGGAAACTATTGAGGAATTTGTGGTTTGCTTGCTTCCACTACAAAAGGAAGAGTGAAGAGGATATACATGCATGCTCACAAGGCTCATGCATATCTCTGCATACGATAGCAGCCCACTATGTGAAAGCTCCTTCACGTCCTAAGCCTGGCTAAGTTTCTTGTACGTATAGAAAGTGCAGGGTCTCCTCTTTATTCCCTCCCATCAGAAGTAATTTGAGCCTCCATTTTTTTCAACAGGGTTTCTTTTTCCTTGTTCTTCAGGCCTCAAACATGACTCACTCTGCAATTTGAAATCACATGTACTTATTTTATCATGATTATAATTCGGTCAAGAGAAGTTCACTATCAGTATTTGAGAATCCCCAGTATAATTAAAGCAAGTAGATAGTTTACAGGACTTTTTTTGGGGGGGGGCAGAAAGAACTCCTATAGATCTAATTATCCATGAAGTAATATTCTAAAGCAGGGGTATATAAATTTGTGGTCCTTCAGATGCTGTTGGATGACAACTCCTATCATTCTTGACCATGGCCACATCAGCTAGAGCTGATGGGAGTTGAAATCTAATATCTGAAGAGCCACAAGTTAACCAGCCCAGTCCTAAAAGGAGGAACTAAATAGTGTTGGTTTAGTATACAACCTCTTTTGAGGCATTAAAAGTGCTGTGATTCTCTGGATTCAAATTATATTCCACCCCACTAGCATTTTCATAACTTTTGAGTCCACAGTTCCCATCTCTTCACATGGCCTTCGTAACTAACTTCAGTAAGTTTGTGCAGAACAATTTACACTCTTAAAATACCCACTATAGCTGTCATCCAATGGTGTCAGCCCCCCAGCAGAATAGATGCTCACATAATGAGATTTCCCCTATAGCCCCCCCATCCCCCAAAATCTGTTCTGGGGGGTTGGGTAAAGCCTCTGCAGAAAATTTGGAGACAGGGAGGAGAGGAATACCTATTGCACAAGGGGAAATCTGCTCATACAGCATTGGATATCATCCTATATTATGAAGTAAAGTTAACTAAATCTGTTTTAAAAACTATTATTTACCCTTACATAACGCTTCTCACAGAACTGTATAGATATCCCATTTATCATTAGAACAATCCTGTGGATTAGCTAAGTAACAGTAATTTCCCCATGGTTTCCAGTTTGCTTGATGAATTAGTAGGATTGCACATGTGGATCATGCAAAAAAAAATACCATTCAGTGTGATCATATTGTAAAGTTTCATCTTTATCTAAAAATAATCTGGCATCAATATCCTTGTTTTTCAAATACATTTCTTCATACTTGCTTGACAGATTCTCAACCTGAAGTTTCAACAAAAAGAAAAAGAAAAAAGGAACACAAAGATTGAGATCTATACAAGTCATTTATTTGTTACTATTCATATGCAAGCTATTTATTTGCAATTCAGTTCATTCCTGAAAGTGATTAATTATAGAATCATAGAGGTGGAAGGGACCTTCAAAGTTATCTAGTCCAACTCCCTACTGATGCACAAAATCTGCTACTACAGCATCCAACTGGTAGCATGCCTGTACTTCAAATCCTTCAAAGGAGAGTCCCCCCACTTTCATCTGTTCCATATAACATTGGGAATTTTTTTCCAATGTTTAGGGAAAGCATTGAGTAAATTTACAGATTCTTCTTAGTCTCTTATCTGACAGCTCCAATGACACACCATATTAAAAAGCTGCTAAGTAGCTACTCAGAAATATATGCATCAAGAATAAGACAGTATATAATTAAAAGAAACAAACCTACACTGTGACAAACTTTAATTAAAGATTTTAAAATTAAGCGAATATTACCTCTGGAAGTCCACTGAAAGGTATAATACCCAAAGAGTCCAGAAATGGAATAAAACTAGTGAAGTAAACATTTTTCACCTAAAAAAGGTAAAAGAACAAAGCCCGGTTACTGCTGAGGTCTCGTTTCCACGCATAATATAGGAAAATCAGCGCACTGAGAAAGTGTAATGTACCAGTATGAAAATATCCCAGCTGGTCAGACTGGTCCTCCAATCCTAAACATTTGGTCTAGCATAAATACCAACAAAATGCAGCCATATTTTGGGATACTCTACTGTTCACACAATTAATTTTGAGTAATTACACTGCAATATTGGGAAGTTCCCCAAGATAAGTACACATGCAGACTTTAGATTGCTGATCTATTTTATGAAGTATCTTCAGTTGCTTTACCTTTTGAGAGCTAAATTTAAGACATTGATCCCATTACACAGAAAACAAGGCAAGGGTTTCAATCTTCAAATAGCAAAGATAGTGAATCCTTCTGTGCTGCATGTTATTATGTCATCAGGAGCATATATATCAGATGAAATGGTAATGTATAAATAACAGACAGTTGCCTCTTGCCTTCAAGCTGTTCTGAAGTTATGTTATTATGAACCGCTTGCATATATTTAACTGCTGGGATCAAGATGTGAGGGAGGAGAAAAGCCCATTGAATGTTGACAAACAGTGAAGCTTTTATAAGCAATGTGAGAAATCAGTTTTACTGGGACAAACACAATCCTTGTGGATAAAGAGGATCTAAACACTGTTGGCAGGACAATGGGAAATGCCAGGGAGCCAGTGTGGCGTAGTGGTTACGGTGTTGGACTACGATCTGGGAGACCAGGGTTCCAATCCCCACACAGTCACGAAGCTCACTGGGTGACCTTGGGCCAGTCACTGCCTCTCAGCCTCAGAGGAAGGCAATGGTAAAACCACCTCTGAATACCGCTTACCATGAAAACCGTATTCATAGGGTCGCCATAAGTCGGGATCGACTTGAAGGCACTCCATTTCCATTTTTCCAAAATGGGGAGCTATATGGGAAGAGCACTTAGAAGGCATTAGGGCTGAGGGAGAGGGACACAAGCAATCACATGCTGAGAAGCAGGTATCTGAAGGAAGGGCAAGTGGGGGATGCAAAGAATTGAGGAAGGGAGGGAGGAAGAGATCAAAGAAAAGGGGTTGAGTCAGCCGGAGGGGCATAGCAGAGAACTAACAAAGGTATTTAAAGGAACCTAAACTGGTCTTACCTCATCCAAATTACAATCATATTCTTTACAAAGTTCTTCAATAACCTTTATCTCTGTATCTGTTTTTAATGTGCGAGTGTTCCTGTTGTGACCTCGCCTGCAAGTTCGAGTTGAGCTATTACTGGACATTGCATTCAGAGATTCTATGGGAAGAAGACAAGTATTTATTCATCATACGTCATTAGGTCAAAACAAAATGCAAAATAAAAAGCACTATCTTTAAAAAGAAATGCATTTTACAGGGTAAGCAGAAATTAAGGAGTCTCTAATTTTAAAGATCTTGATATTGCATTTTATTTTCTCATTGGGGTTTTACAGGAAACAACAAAACAAAAAATAGCCACCATTACATAGATCTATTCTGCATTTTAAATGGAAGGAAACAATTATCAGTTCTATGTCATTTTACAAACAAGAATATTTTAGTCTCACACTTTAAGAATTAATAGACCCTAATATTTCTAAATCAAAGTTTTTAGGCCACAAACCAATACAATTTTATTTACTTATTTATTACATTTATATGCCCCCCTTCCTCCCAGAGGGAGCCCAAGGTGGCAAACAAAAACACTAAAAGCACATTAAAACATCTTAAAAACATCGTTAAAGAGCAACTTTAAAAACATCTTAAAAAGCTATTCCAGCACAGATGCAGACTGGGATAAGGTCTCTACTTAAAAGGCTTGTTGAAAGAGGAAGATCTTCAATAGGCACTGAAATGATAACACAGATGGTGCCTGTTTAATATTAAGAGGAGGTAATTCCAAAGTGTTGATGCCACAACATTAAAGTCCGCAGACATCCTGATAAGAGGGTATCTACAGGAGGCCTTCACCTGCAGAGCACAGTGATCAACTGGGTATACGAGGGGTAAGACAGTCTTTCTGATATCCTGGTCCCATGCTGTATGGGGCTTTATAGAGCAAAACTAGAACTTGGCCTGGAAGCTAATGGGCATCCAGTACAATCAGCAGTGGGGTAACATGTTGGCAATACCCTGCCCCAGTGAGCAGTCGCATGCCGCATTTTGCACCAGCTGCAACTTCCGGACCAACCTCAAGGGTAGCCCCACATAGAGCTCATTACAGCAATCCAGCCTAGAGGTTACCAGTACATGGACAACAGTAGTCAGGCTATCCCAGTTCAGAAATAGCCACAGCTGTCTTACCAGCTGAAGGTGGTAAAAGGCACTCCTAGCCACTGAGGTCACCTGGGCCTCTAGCAACAAAAATGGATCCAGGAGCACCCCAGGCTACAGACCTGCTCTTCCAGAGGGAGTACGACCCCATCCAAAGCAGGCAACTGACCAATTATCCAAACTCAGGAACCACCAACCCACAGCGCCTCTATCTTGTTAGGATTGAGAGTCAGTTTACTCGCCCTTATCCAGCCCACCACCGAGTCCAGGCAGCGGTCCAGGACTTGCACGGCCTCTCCTGATTCAGATGTTACGGAGAAATAGAGATGAGCATCATCAGCGTACTGCTGACACCTCGCCCCAAAACTGCTGGACTCTAGCAAAGGCCTGAACCCAGACTGGGACGGGTCAAGACAATCTCTTTCATCCAAGAGTACTTGCAATTGCTGCACCACAATCCTCTCAATCACCTTCCCTAAGAAGGGGGTATTGGTGACCAGGCGGTAGTTGTCACAAACCAATGGGTCCAGGGTGGGCTTTTTCAGGAGTGGTCAGATCAGTGTCTCTTTCAGGGTGGCTGGGACCACTCCCTTTTGCGAAGACGCATTGACCACATCCTTGATCTACTCGGCCAGACCCCCTTGGCAAGCTTTAATAAGCCAAGAAGGGCAAGGGTCAAGAGGACACGTCGTGGGCTGCATTGTTGCAAGCACCTTGTCCACATCATCCCAAGACATTGCGGCAGATTTTGCACTGGACACCTCACTGGGAACTACAGTGGACGTAGATGGGGCATCAAGATTACTACTGAGACTAGCAACTTTACCCTTAAAGTGCCTTGCAAACAATTCACAGTGGGCTTCTGAAGGGTCTAATTTTGTCTCATTTTGAAATCTAAAACTGAATACCATCTGCAATTTCTGAATTTTTCTTCAATAATCATAAAGGACAGCAGGAAGCAACAGTCTTATAGCCCACTGGAAAATACTTTACCAGCGGCCTTTGCCTACTACAGGGATCACCAACCCAGTGCCCGCAGGTGCCATGGCGCTGGCAAAAGGCTCCCCTGGTGCCCCCAGGCACTATGGTATCCCATGGGTACCAGGTTGGCAACCCATGATTTATTTTTTTAATGTAAAAAACTGGAAATGGCAAAACAGTGCAGAGTGGTTGCTACAGCTGGAAGGGCCTGCCTTGCATTTTGGTTGGTTTGACAGGAAAAAAAATTGGGGGGAGGGGAGAAGTGGCAGAGATAGCTTCCCCACTCACCTAGTGGTCCATCCTGTTTGCTTGTTTGTTGTCCACTGGCCATGTGGACCTGGTGGTGGGCACTTGCTTAACCCAGTGGAGGGGCTGTGTGTGAGACTGAGAGAGATGCGCTTGGGCAATGTGTGAGAGAGAGATGAGGAGCATGTGTGTGGAGGGGTGGAGGTTTTTATGAATGTATGTGTGTGAGAGAGAGAGATGCACTTGGGCAGAGAGAGAGATGTATGTGTCTGGGAGAGATGTATGTATGAATGTATGGTCTGTGACAGGGAGAGATGCACTTGGGCAGAGAGAGGGGAAGGGTTTAATAATTTAATACTTAAATTATTAACAATAACTAATAATTGCTGCCCTGGGCTCCTGCTGGGAGGAAGGGTGGGATATAAATCAAATAATAAATAAAATAATAACAACAGGAAGCATTCCCCAGTACCAGGAGAAATATAAAGATAGCCACGCACATCTCTCTCTCTCTCTTTTGCACATGCACTCATCACATATACAAACCACAGACACCCATGCACCTCTCTCTTGCATACACACCCACTTCACATATACATAGCCACAGTATTAACATCATTGTGTGTTCGGTGGGGGTAGGGAATTCTATACTGTGTCATCACTGCAATCAAGACGAGCAAGACATAGCTGACTTCCCACAGTAAGTGTGAGGTTGTTTGGGGGGGGGGGGGGGGCGGGAAGCAAAAATGACTGTATTCTAACTTTTATAGTATGCCATGCTCCCCTTGGCAGCCATGTTATGCTATGCCCCCATGACAGCTATTTTGTGACTAGCAACTACAGCACTCTCAAAATACAAAATGTGCCCACTGATCCAAAATGGTTGGTGCCCCCTGGCCAACTGTACTGAATTCATACCAGTACCATATTTAGAGAATACTTTACATGTGCATTCATATTTACCATCATATATTTTTAATGCCAGAATACCTGTGAAAGAGCTTTAAGACAAATTTGCATAATGGTTGTGAAAATCATTAGTTTTTTTCTCTGAATAGAAAAACAACTTTTTAAACATGATAAATATATGTAGGCTTAGCGAATTACCATCACATTTCAAAATACCTCTTTGAAAGCTTTCAGGAGTGTTTTAAACCAGAGATGGAGAACTTCTGCTATCTAGGCCAATCATGGCCTTCACGGGGCCCCATTTGGCCCTTGAGGCCACTTCCCCCAAAACATGCTCACCTGCCCATCAGCTAATGTCACTGCTGACACACAGAGGACACAAAGCCTCTGGCAGGGATTGTTCCATCATACAGCAATGAAGAAAAAACCATGTCTGAACTAGAGGTTGCAAGAATCAGTGCGGCACAAGCGATTTTGAAAGGTGTGTGGGTCAATCCAGCTGTCAATCAGATGACATCATAGTGATATCATGTGACTGACAGGCAGATTGCTCCACTCACCTGTCAAAGGTGGCCCATGGGGTGGAACCAGATAAAGATCTGGCCCTGGAGCCAAAAAAGGCTCTTCATCTGTTTTAAACACAAATCCTAACATGCATTTGAACATCCACAAGCCAGTTAGCCAAGCACAAATACACCTTTCATAGGTAAACTTTATTTATTTAAAAGCATTTCTTAATATTTGTTTTTAAATTTTATAAATTGTGTTTTTAAATTGTTTTTTTGTGTTTTAAAATTTGTATATTTGTTTTTAATGTTTTTAATTGCTGTAAACCGCCCAGAAAGCGTCAGCTATGGGGCAGTATATAAATGAAATAAATAAATAAATATTTAGCTATCTCTAAGCAGTATATAAAAATACAACATAAAAAACAATAAAACAGTATCATGCAGACATATCCAATTTATTCTGTCACACAAAAAGTTTGTTTTCCTTTTGCCATTATGAACATACACTCTTCTTTGGGTTCGAAATGTGTATTTGGAATGTGCTTTATACCTTTCTATTTCAAAGTCCAGTTTGTGACCACAGCTAGTCAAAGAGATGTAGAAAAGTTGGGGAAAGAATTCTAAAGCACACAGGCAGCAATACCAAAGTTATGCAAGTACTATAAAATGCTATTAACATCATCATCAATTCTCAAATATGATTCGCAAATATTAATAAAATGTTAAGATATCCACTGTTGCCTGCTCTTTCCTTTCAGCAGACGGTAGCAGCACTGTACAGCTATTTTGTTACAGAATGGGTCAACGGGGCCGCAGTATAAGCAGCATAGTAACGAAAGGTGGATCAGTTTAAACAACCTGTCAAATTCTCTTTAGAGACCTACAACTTCAATGGAAACGACACTTTCAAGACAGCACACATGATCTCTTATGCTGACTACAATGTTGCATACATAATGAATGCACTCAACTTTTTTTTTTTACTGTTACGTTCATTAAAAAGGTTAAATCCTTACTGTATGGTTCGTTGAGTACTCCAGGGGGCAATAGTTTGATAAAATAATCAAGAACACAAAGCAGCAACTGGAAGGAAATAACCAAATCTTCTTCCATCTGTAGTATTTTTCCTGAAATCATTAAAAAAGTGGGTATGTTTTTGGATGAACATATCTTTCCACACTAAACAAGAAATTTATCATACTGCACATTTAGGAAAACTAGGCTAGAAATGCAGGCTTCCATCAAGGTTTCATGGGACATGTCTGCTGGAGGGAGGCGGCAACGATTTTGGCTTTTCCCCTTACAACCCTTTGTGCTACATGAAAAGCTAATCTGCAGAGTTTGGGGATCTTTTGGAACAGTGCAGAACGCTGAGGACGAAAGGAGGAAGGGGGGAATCAGCAGAAATCAACTCCCTATCCTCCAGCAGGAACCTCTGGTGAATCCCAGTCTCTTCAGTGAATGAAAGCAGCTTTTCCATTTGCAGAAATGACACTCTGGATCCAACAACTTATATCTTATACCTGTTCAGCAAATTCCTGAAGTTGCCATATACTTTAGATAGCATGCTATTATTTATCTCAAAGTTTGTTTTTAATAAACAGACTAACATCAATGATAAGAAAAAGTCACAATTATTCTTCATGGATATAATCCCTTCAAGAATAAAGATTGTAGTGCTACAGATGCTTACGATGAGTAAGTCACATTCAGATCAATTAAGCTCTGGAGTAATTGACATCAGGATGTAGATCCTCTTGCACTTGGTACTTTCCTACTTTATAATCACCAATATTTTTCATTGCCTAGCATTTAAGGCCCTTTCCTGGTAGAGCTGGGAACCGATTTCAGTCCAAGAGCCAGATCAGAGCTTGCCCAAATTTCCGATGATGAACAGACAAAAAAACCCCACTATCACCACCCCAAGAAAGAAAAAATTGCTTGTACCTCTACACTCCCACTCCATTGTCACTCACACATGCACGCACCAAGCACACTCTGTCTCTTCCCACTGGGGTGAGATCCCTCTGCCTACAAGGATATCCCAATCTTAGCACCAAGATCACAGGTAAAAACCTCTGCCGGCTCCTTTCATGGTAAAAGGCAGCATTTCCACAAACTTTCAACCCAACGTTGGAGTGGGGAAAGGAAGAAATGCTGCCTTTTGCTGTCAAAACTGAAGACAGAGCTTCTCTCTGATCTCGGCCCTGGGGTACTTAAACTGGAGATAAGAGATCCCTTTAACTCTTCTGCACCTGACCTCATGACATTAGGTCACTGGCAGGTCCACATGGTTTGCCCAAAAAGGCCTGTCAGGCCAGAGGTTCCCCACTGCTATTTTAGGGCATATAACGCAAAGGATTCTACCATACAAAATCATCTGGTTTAAGGTGCTCCCTTTGGGCATGAATGCACCATTAAATGTAACTTGGCAATAAAACTGCTTAGCTTATCAACTATATGGTATAATTAATTCCTAAAAGAAAACCAACACTATGATTGTTTTTCTCAAATTCTAAAATATGTTATTAATTGATTCACCTACATACCTGCTGCATTTATATGCTACTCAATCACAGCATTCTGTGGGAAGCTTACACTACTAATGAAAAGGTTAGGGCCAAAGTAATCAAACCAATCTTTTGGGTTTGTTTTCTTTAAAAGACACTGAAGCATACGAATACTTACCTTTTGCCAAAAGAAACATGATCCAGCACAGTTTTAGAACGAATGAAGAACTTAGTTCAGCACAAATTCTACAAATAGAATATAAAAATACTAAAGTGAAGATTTCACATTTGCTGCTTTAAAACAATTTTTAAAAGGCATGCAACTGAACTGACAGCCAAGGTTTTTGCTCTGCAACGATGAGCTTTATGTACAGGAAATGTGCAACATTTAAAGCAGCACAATGGCCTTTCTGTCTCTTAGTTCAATCCAGACTAGCACAAATCCGGGCTAGGAACAAGAATTTGGACCTCCTATAACAACTACTTGGACCTTATTTCAGTGGGACATACTGTACTTCGTTGTGTTTAGGATCACAAACCAAGGTGCTTTATTGTTATTTAAAAAAAAATAGATCTTCATTGTAAACAAGAAATGTTATCTGACTTCCCCTTTACCCATTGCACCTACGCACTATGCTACCAGCCCACCTATGCACCAGGGCTGCGGAGTCGGAAGCAATTTTGGGTGGTGTCGGAGTCGGTAGAAATGTACTGACTCCGACTTCAAAATAAAATTAATATTTTAATATTAATATTAATGTATTAATATTAATACATTAATATACATTTGCCATTTATGAAGGAATTGGAGTAGAAAAATAGAGGAGTCGGAGTCAAAGGTTTGATATACCGACTCCACAGCCCTGCTATGCACTAGTTACCAGCCCACCTATCAGCCAATGTTTTATTTCATGAAAACAGACAAACTTACTGATCATCAGGATGGTCAACATAGATAAGTCCACAAGCCCTTTAAAAAAAAAAAAGCATATCACTGCAACTCTGAAACTTAAGACTTCAACTCTAAAGTCATGATTGCTTTGAAGGCCATGTTTTTCCCACGAGGAGATTGGCCCATAGCTGACAAAAGACTCTTTTCTTCTTAAGCAGAATTACAGGGATGCAAAATGATATTCTGCAATATAACCTTGTACGACCATATGAATACTATTATCCAAATACTATGGGTTGGATCCAGCTTTGACCGTGGATCCATTCAGGGAAGGAATCAAGATCCAGCAGAAGCTAGTGTCAAAGGGAAGGGGAGGCAGAGGGATTTTTGCTGATTCCCCTTCTCACTGCAGCCCCCAGTGCCCCCTCCCACATTGTTTCAGTGGGTTGCAGTGGGAAGGGGAAAGTGCCAACCCTCACCTTCCCCCACTGGAGTATCCCATGGGCAGAGTTCCAGCAAATTAGCCAGCAAGTATGTCCACAAGATTACTACCCTGGAGGGTTTTTTTACTTTTGCCCACCTATCCACATGTACTCATGTCAGTGACATCTTACCACCACCACCACATGGCTGCACAAAAGAACCAACTTTTGCAGTGTTCCCCTGCTTGGTCACCCGGAGGTGATTCTAACTTCAGAGAACTGGCTATTAAAAAACTACTTACAAGCTTGAATTGAAACAGTGTTTTAGTCCATTGGTTACTTTACTTATAAATCGAGAATTAGCACCCAACTATTCAGTAGAAAGAATGACTGCTTAAATACCGTTGTACTATCAATTTTCAAGAGATACTGTATGTGTGTGTGTGTGTGTGTGCAACTTTGGGTTAATTTGGTTGGAATGTGCCCAAGTTTGAAACAGAATTATTATCACAACTTTTTTGTGAGCTACCATGAACTAGTTGAAGAAAGGTAGGACAGAAATTATTTATTTATTTAACAAGATTTATATACTGCTTGATTGTAGAAAACCGCTAAGTAGTTTACAAAAGTAAAGTTGTAAATACATACATTTGTATCTCACCCTTCCAAGGATCATAGAGTTCTTTATATGTAGTTATTTCCTTTTAAGCTTCTTCTCAACAACCCTATGTGGAATGTTAGGTTGAGTGGTAGTGATTGGCCCATGTCATTATTTACAACTTTTTTTTTCTGAACATTTTTGCAGTAATGTGGCTTTGAAGTAAACGTAGTTAATGAAGAAACTAAGAATACCATGGAGTGCAATCCTCTAAGGAGTTTTACTTAGAAGTCACACTGAATTCAATTTACTCCCTCGTAACTGTGTTGAAGACTGCAGACTTAGGGAGAGATCTACTGTGGCACTAATGGGTGTAAACTTGTGCAACAGAGTTTCTCGTTCCTCACCTCCCCCACTACAGTCCCCCACGCACCCCAAATCTGCTCCAGAGGGTTGAACATCATTGGATGTCATCCTTAATCCCCAGACACTACATTCATTTCAACAGCTTAATTTCTTCAAAAGAGAAAGTAAGTTTTTGAAATCAAGGTCTTAGAAATTATTGATTAAGCAAACACCAAGATTTAAAAAGACAACAACAAATAGATTTTAAGATACAAGTAATAAGCATTTTACCTTTCAAACTTCTGGTATAGTGCAAACAGGACATCATATTTTTTCTTCAGGTGTGATATAGTACTATCCACTTTAGTACTAATGGTGTCCATGTTGACATCCATTTTTTTAGCCATGTACACAAATTTGCAGACACTGCAAGAAAAACATTGAAGTCAATAACCAAATCTTTTTAAAGTTAACATTAAATCAAGCATCGCACAATGTTTCTCCAAATATAATTGAACTGTAGCCCTCTAACAAATTGGCCAAGGCCCATAAACTCTAGTATTTTCTACTAGCCAGCTGTGAAGGAGAACCGCATGATGGTACTGCAACATTATTTACATATATTTTCAAAACAGATTATTAGCTTCATTGGACTGAATAATGTGTAAATAACTCCTCAGGAATTATTTTTTTAAAAAATAAAGAAATCTGCAATTCAATTCATTTTACCCTAATTTTTAAAGCTAATCATTTTCCTCTTGCAAATATGTTATATACTTTTATTGAAAACTCAAATTTATTTCATTGCTTCATAAATTTATAAACCACTTGACAGCCCAAGCTGTACAAGATACAAAACTACAAATCATAAAAACAGTATTATACATTATTTTGCATTTTCTAACACACACAAAAAAGTGGGGAAAATATGGGATTTGGCCACAAAGATGTCTAATTAAAACTGACTCTCCAAGAAATTTTATTAGAAAAGTAAGGAAACAATGTTTTTTCCCCTCTAAGATGCAGGAGTCTTATGGCACCTATGACTTGAATCCTAACTAGCCCTTGGCAAACATATGGGTTCTTTCCATTCTCAGAACTGGGATCTAGTGAAAGCTCCCAATGGAGTGAGTGCCTCTCAGGGTGCTCCAGAGGATTACCAACCCTGCAGAGCAGATTTTCAAGGGGCAAAAGGGAGAACTCTGCTTACAGGATAGTCCCACCAGTGGAAGTTTAGTAAGGATCTAAGTCTACGGGTTGGGTTTTCCCGTTTTTTCCCCAAAGCCTTTTTTGTTTTTTTTTCCAAAAAATGGAAAGATTGGGAAAAAAGAAGAAGAAAAATGGATTATGGAATGTTTTATTTTAGCATGACGAATAAAATGTTTCACTGAATCTTGGTCCCCCCCCCTTTTTTCTCAGTTCTTTTTATGGGAATGGGTGCTTTATGTCTGCTTGACACTGTGGAGGACTAGCCGAGACATAAATAATAATTGTTTTTTGTCTGCTCTTCATAAACTGGTAAAATGAAAGAGGTTCCTTACAGTTCAGGATCCTGTAGATCCATTTGTTACAAAAAAAGTAAACATTTTAAAAAGCAAATTCAATTTGTAACAATTGTTCGAATAAAATGTACTTTTAATATACCAAATGTGATAATTTTATGCCAAACTAACTTGTACATAATTACATTTGATGTTCCCGAAGTAACAAAGCGATTTTCAATCTGTAAAAAGTGCTAATGCATTTTTCAATTTTTCCAAAACTTTCCATTTAAAAAAAAAAAACACAAAGAAATTGGGGGGGGGGATTTCCATGGCTTCAAAATTTCCAGAAATTTTACATCTCTATTTGGGACCCAGAAAAGAATTAACAGAATTCTTCTCATACAACAGGACTTTGCTGGCTCCTCCCTGACTACGGAATGGGGCATGGGGAGCTGAACCAAAAGGAAAAAAGTTGGAATTTGGTGGGGCGCTTTGCACAAGAAGTACTTTTTCACTTACCCAGACATCTCTGGATCCAAGCCTATCTTTTGAAAATATATGGTCTGATTTTTATTATTAGTTTGGATTCATAATGAAACCAAAGTTTTGGTATATAAGATCTAGGGCTCTTTGAATGACCCCAAGTTTCATTTTAAAGATACTGGGTAAAAATTGGTGTTTAAGGGAAGTAGGTGGGAAATCAATATTCCCATTATAATACTTCCCAACTATAGACTTTGACTCCTGACTACACTCTAAGTCTATAAGCCTAGGTATCCTCAACAGCTCAATTGAATTTACTGGCTCTTACTTCTACCCATGCGTGCATAGAATCAGGCTGAATCTACTGGCTCTAGTTCTGCACCTCTCCCTCTTTGGTCCACAAGCTTTTCCAATCGCTTTTCAAGATGCCATTAGCTTTGCAGCAAGATGGGATTAGATCAGGGAAACGGAGGGAGGTTAGCAGTCCTCCCTGTCCCTGGCTACTCTGAAGTACAGTCTGATAAGCACTGGTCTCAGACCCCTCTTTATACATGTGAAATGTCAAAACATGCACAGTAATTAAGAACATTTTTTGTTAAATCCCAGCCCCCAATCCGGCATCGCTTTAGGCAAACCACAGCAATTCACAGTAGTCTGAAAGCAAACATTCAACAATATTTATATATAATTACTGTTGATATGCAATTATTGCATACCTATTCAATTGTATTGATACAACAAACGTACCTAATACTTAGACATTTCTGAAGCTCTGTAAAAGTGAATGTCATCTCATCCAGATCAACTGCTGCTGCAAAAATAGAGATTCCCCACCATTCTTTTTTAAGATTGTCCTCCTAGAAAAAAGAAATGGTAGCTTTCATGAACATTGTAAATCAGAAGCAGAATAGAGAAGTCAACATTTTTTGTCTCTTAATGCAAGAACTAAGATCCTATTATTTAGAATTGGAACAAGTGGTCAGTTTTAAATCAAGATTTGCATATATTTTTCCTCTCTACATACCAGTGCAACAACCTTCCTAAAAACACTAAAACTATTTAAGTAATGTGTCAATACTACACAGAAATTTTGCAAACTAAAGACATATCCCACAGATCTGATCCAATGGCAACCTATATGCCTATAGTTCAACTAAATCATCATCTCCCAAATTTCTAAACAGTTTAAAAGTCAAGAAGAGCAGAACACTTTCCTAGGAATGTGCATATCCTAGTATTATTGGACAAATGATGCCAAGAATCCAATAAAAACTTATATAATGGATATAAAAACATTATAGATTCTCTCCTCTCCATCTCGGAATTAGTGGAATATATTTAGAAGAATCTTAAGATATTTCAAAATACTGAAGTCCAATTTATGCCCATGTAAAAGGGCTAAGCACATACCAAACTCTCCCACTGAAATCTATAGGAAATCAAAACTTTTTTTGACAGGTTAACACTTAAGAACATGATTGCGCCTAATGTGTGTAGCCACAGAGCATATCAGAGCTGTTTTCTCTCCTCAGTGTGCATAAATACATGTGCAAGCCACACGCCAAGCAATTATGAGGAACAGAAGGCCTTTTCCATATCCCCATACAGCTTCTGCTTTCCACCCAATTAAGCAATGTGAGCTTGGAGCAGCTATGTGTGAATAGCAGAGGGATGCATTTTACTCCCATTCCCTACATACTTTGTGCCCACGTGCACACGGCAAGTGGGAAGGGAAAGCGATCTTTCTACAGATGAGTATTGTGCTTACACAAGAAAGGATTGTGCCCTATTTTAAAGTTACTGGTTATAAATGCCTGCATTTGAGTAATGCAATTTCTGAAGCACTACCACTGTGCAATCATTTAGTTCATAGCAAAAACTAGAGATCAAGGAGTTAAATGACTTCTCTCTGCTGGAATATGCACTTGTTCATATTGAATTTATTATTTCATAAAAAATAATTTGTGCCAATACTATTTGTTTGCAAGCAAGATCCACAGCACAAGATAGGTGGGGCAAACACAAAGGAAGAAAAACTTGGTTTGATTTGGGTACAATGAGAGGATAGCCATGTTTTTTGGCTTTGTGTCACTGTCTCAATTTTCCTAAATATTTAATATGTTGACCACATTGTAACATAAATGACCTTGATATTGTTAAGAAGCAAGCCATATACTCACTACAACTCCATCCAGAGATGCTTTTTCGTAAGTTCTCCAAGCAGTTATTCTCACACTGTCTGTTACTTGCAAAGCATCGCATAAGGCAACAAATTCTGTTTCAGCAAATGGAAGCCTAACAAAGAAAAATGCATCATTTATCAGGATGAAATAAACATATCCATTTTAGAAGCATATTAGGGATCCTTGGCAGATCAAAAAGGTCATTCTGTAGAATATGTAGTATAGCAGCCACCTTAGCATGCAATAAATTTGACTTTTCTCTACTGTATCTCTATTGCGCACCAGAAAATGATATAAACGTTATACATTGTAGCTGCACTGCCCAAGAACTCATGTGGTACAGAAGAAGCAGGCACATAGCATGGTAGCGTCCTCTCTTTCCAGGGATCAGAGCACATGCGTGCATAAACACCATGCCAGTGCAACACCCAGTTCTTCAGTATAGATGAAGACACAGATACAAGTCACACTAGTAGAAGTCCAGTATGAACAATATTAACTAAGGCAGAAAACATTGAGGTTTAAGAATGTACCTATAGCCAACAGATATTTCTATCGAACTTTAAAAAGTAGAGAAATGGGGCACCTATAGTGGATACACCAAGGGAGAGGGAGACATGACTTCCTCTCTGAGATACTGTACTGCCCTACTGGTTTGTAAAACTGCAAACACAATTTGGGTTATCGAATCATAGAATAGCAGAACTGGAAAGGGCCACCCTCCTGCTCAGTGCAGGAATCTAACTTAAACCATACCCAACAGGTTGCCATCCAGCTGCCTCTAGAATACCTCCAGTGTTGGAGAGCCCACCGCCTCCTCAGGTTGGTTCCTTTGTTGTACTGCCCTAACAGGATGTTTTTCCTGATATTCAGTGGAAATCTGGCTTCCTGTAACTTGAGCCCATTATCCTGTTTCCTGCACTCTGGGATGACCAAGAAGAGATCCCGGCCCTCCTCTAAGTGACTTTGGGTTGGTCTTTCACAGTCCAATCCACTTCCTGTGTAGCTTGGAAGAATTTGGTAACGTGCCTCTGAGGAGTAGAGCAGGTTTGATCATTTACATGCTTACTGAGTTCAATGGGATTTACTCCCATGCAATCATGCTTAAGATAGGTGAAACTGCCCAGGGGGAGGGGCAGGGAGGGAGGTGGGAGGTTACTGGATGGGTGGGCACTGGGCAGAAGGAAAGACACTTTCCTGTGCAAAAGAAAAACATTGTTAACAGTATCATTATTTTGAAGTTTCCCCCACCTTTTCATTCTACAGCAGACACATGTAATCTCCCACCCAAATTTAAACCAAAGCTGACCCTGATTAACCAAGCCAAACAGCTATTAATCTGGATTTTAAAACACTGACAGTTGGTTCTTACTGAGCATGCCCTGCGCTATCATAGACTGCAATGTTTATTTTCTTAAATTAATACAAAATCTGCCATGCTTTTTAAAAAAACTTTTAAACTGCAGAAGATGAAGGACAGAATATGGAGCAAGGTAGTAGGATTCCAGGTACTCTGTGAACACATCTGATTTTTAATTAATTTCTACAAATTATAAGACTACTGACAGCAAAAATTCCACCAGAGTTCTGGATTTTTTTTATTCCTGTTTAGACTTCAAACTGTGGGTTCTCTGTTTTGTGTATCACCATGAAAACTTAGAGGGTTGTTAAGCAAGTGTTTCTGAGTTAGAACTAAATGTTTCGTAAGATTTTGTTTTGAAATGAGCTCATGGGAAGCAGCAGAATGACAGGGGGGTATTTTCAATTTGCCACAGTGCAATGCAAAAAATACATGCTGACTACCATATACAACCACTCTTATGGCTGTATAATCTATTGTAAGAAATAAAACAACAGATAACTAACAATGTACAAACAACAACATAAAAATGATCAAATCTCCAAACCACAATTGGTTTTACAGTACCATCACTGATCTGGGTTTTCTGATTTTATAATTTGCACTGGAAAATTCCATTTGCATCAGACTTTTTTTGCCCTACATTAGAAAGTAATCTTATTTAACATGTCTATTTTACTTGTATTTTGGAAAAACAAGCCAAAAACTTTGACGCTGTCAGGTTTCCCTAATATTGTATTTGCAGTTGATATCTATTCGCTGTTACTAATGAATTTATCAAACGGGGAAAAATCCATGGAAAAATAAAGCACTGGGATTTTTTCTGCCCCAAATCACTGGGCACCATGTCAATTAACTGTGACTAGACAAATAGCAGTCTGCCACAGTTCTTTTAGACACTCCTTGGTGTTCTCTCTTCCTCTACTTTCTGCAGTCTTGTCTATCTGCTTCCATGCCCTCTTCAATCTCTCAGCTTCTTTCTAGTTACAGCTTGTTATCTATACTCCTCAGCTGCACTCCTCCACTATCTTGCAGCTTTTCTACCCACTGCAAGTATTACCAACAGTTCCCCTCTTTCTCTTTCCCAATATTCTATTCCTCTCTCTTTATCTAAAGCAGAGGTGGGGAACCTCAGACCCAGGGGTCAAATGCAACCCTCCAGGCCTCTCTGTCTGGCCCTGCTCCACACCCTCCCTGAGTACTTTTGCCTGGCTGGACTGTATTCCTGAACTTTGATAGTGCCTTTTGCCTAGAACAGAGGATGGAGAGGTGTGGTGTATATGTAGAAACCTCTGATTGTATGTCTGGAATGTAGCCTACTGTACAAAGGTTAAGAGTCACCTCTGTTATTTATTTATATATAAATATATCTATATATTCCGCCCTTCCTCCCAGTAGAAGCCCAGGGTGGCAAACAAAAGCACTAAAAGCACATCAAAACATCATAAAAATAAGGTTTAAAATACATTAAGATAAAACATATTTTAAAATATATTTTAAAAAGCTTTAAAGACATCTTTACAAAAGAAAAGGTTTAAAAACACATTAAAAAGCAATTGTAACACAGATGGAGACTGGATAAGGTTGCAATCTAAAAGGCTTGTTGAAAGAGGAGAGTCTTCAGTAGGCGCCAAAAAGATAACAGAGATGGCACCTGTCTAATATTTAAGGGGAGGGAATTCCAAAGGGTAGGTGACACTACACTAAAGGTCTGTTTCTTATGTGGTGCGGAATGGATCTCCTGATAAGATGGTATCTGCAGGAGGCCCTCACCTATAGACTGCAGTGAACAACTGGGTATATAAGGAATAAGACAGTCTTTGAGGTATCCTGGTCCCAAGCTGTATAGGGCTTTGAGCACCAATACTAGAAGCTTGAACTTACCTTGGTAGCTAATATGTAGCCAGTGCAATTCCTTCAGAAGCAGGGTGACATGTTGGCCATACTCTGCCCCAGTCAGCAGTCTCACCGCCGCATTTTGCACCAGCTGCAGCTTCCAGACCAACCTCAAGGGTAGCCCCACATAGAGAGCATTACAGCAATCCAGCCTGGATTACCAGTGCATGGACAACAGTGGTCAGGCTATCCCAGTGCAGAAACAGCTGCAGCTGTCTTATGAGCCAAAGCTGGTAAAAGGCACTCCTAGCCACTGAGGTCATCTGGGCCTCTAGTGACAAAGATGGATCCAGGAGCACCCCCAGACTACGGACTTGCTCTTTCAGAGGGAGTGCGACCCCATCCAAAGCAGGCAACTGACCAATTATCCGAACTCGGGAACCACCAACCCACAGCGCCTCCCATCTTGCTAGGATTCAGATTCAGTTTATTGGCCCTCATGCAGCCCACCACTGAGTCCAGGCAGCGGCCCAGGGCTTGCATGGCCTCTCTCGATTCAGATGTTACCGAGAAACAGAGCTGGGTATTGTCAGCATACTGCTGGCACCTCGCCCCAAATCTGTTGGACTCTAGCAAAGGCTGCCCAGACAAAAGGAGCACTACACGTCGTGTCTGGGCTTGGAAACGTTGTTCTGAGGAGACACCCATTTTTTCCATTACCATGAGGGCTGCAATATGGCAAGAGAAATGCATGAGACTTTTTCAATAAGATACATATTTCTGGTCAACCATATGCCCCGCTTTCCTATAGTTAAACCTTTTGTGAGGGACCTCTTTATGAAGCAGGAACATTCTGTTCACTTTCTAAGCTATTTCTATGGCTTTCTAGGATTCACCAGGAAAGAAAGTATGCTGGAATGCCTAAGTGTCAGCTACAATGGGACAATCTAGCTGCTCTGCAGTTGCCATCACGGCAGCAGTTGATGGCCCAGGAAGTCACAGCAGGTGTCTGGTGACTTCAGGTAGGAGCTGGAGGGAGCATTCTAGACTCAGTCCCTGGAAGTTGCAATAGAGCAGTGTCAGGGGAAAAGTTGCCTGCTGGGCAGAGAGAGGGGATCCATTTCAGGGTCTCTCTGTACAGTTGCCACAGTGCCTCAAATGTTCCTGCTTCTGTTTCCCTTCTTCCCACTTCACATACACCATCCTCCCTTTTCAGGATATCTGTTTAGGCCACACACCAGCCAGCCACACAACAGCACTTTGCTTTTCAGCTCATGCTCTGGTGAGCTACAATGCTGCACTGAGCTCGATATGTGGAGAGGGGAAATTTTAGCCATTTCTGTTTGGATCACGGAGGTGTGATGGAATGGCTATACATGCCTATAGGAAAGGCAGTAACATCATGTGAAAGTAAGTAGAAGGAGGAGACAGAAACAAAAGACTGGAACGGTGAGAAGGTAAAGAGGAAGTAGAAGGTGTCAGCAGAGAGGAAAAGGCAACAGGCAGATAGCTGGTGAAAGAAGATGAGACAAGAAAGTGACAACAGATAAAGGATTAAGAAAGTGCAAGAGGGAGGCAAAGAGAAGGCAGAAATTGAGAAAAAAGAAAAACAAAGACAAGACAGGTGATGGAGGACAAAAAGTACAAGAAGGCAGAAAGAGAAAAAGGCACCAACTGGTGACAGAGAAAGAAAGGAGGCAAAAAGTAATAGAAAGCAAGAAAAGATGCAGAAAACAAGTGAGAATCAAATTCTTTTGGATGCCATGGATGCTTTTCTTTGGGAAGAAAATGCAAACGGAATGTTGATGACTTGCATTCTTGGTCAACATCAATGACAGACTGTGTTGAAGAAAACAAGAACGGAAAGCAAAGGCTCTGAAAGTTTGACCAACAGTACATGAAATGTGGGTTCACTTATAAAATAGCATGTCTTTCCCTCCATGTATGATACCGAGCTTGGAAAAGTTACTTTTTTGAACTACAATTCCCATCAGCCCCAGCCAGCATAGCCACTGGATTTATTTATTTATTTATTTATTGTACTTTTAGACCGCCCTTTAGCAACAAGCTCTCAGGGCGGTGTACAACAGGATAAAACCACATTAAATACAGGTGAATGTGGGTACAATACAACTATAAAAACATTTTAAAAGCAAGGTTAAGACAAAGATTAAAATAAAATTACAATTAAAATTAAAATGCCTGGGCAAAGAGGTAGGTCTTTACCTGGCGCCGAAAAGATAACAAAGAAGGCGCCAGGCATATCTCGTCAGGGAGGGCGTTCCATAATTTGGGGGCCACCACTGAGAAGGCCCTAGATCTAGTTATTACTCTCCGGGCCTCCCTATGAGTTGGGACCCGGAGAAGGGCCTTCGATGTCGAGCGTAGCGAGCGGGTAAGTACATAGCGGGAGAGGCGTTCCACCAGGTATTGCGGTCCGATGCCGTTAAGGGCTTTATAGGTAAGAACCAACACTTTGAATCTGGCCCGGAAACATATTGGTAGCCAGTGCAGTTGGGCCAGGACAGGTGTTATATGGTCAGATTTTTTAGTCCAAGTAAGAACTCTGGCCGCAG